>NW_027184618.1:629581-944371 GCF_032405125.1 Capricornis sumatraensis
TGGGGTCTGCAGCCCCACACACGCGGAGGCTGACTCGGTGAGCGCCCAGAAGGTGCCTGACAGACGTCATTTCCCTAGTGCTCTCCTCCCCAGCAGAGACGTGTGCAGTTGGTTTGTTCCTGACCCTGCGTGTCTGGGCTCCCGTCCACAGCCCCAGCTCAGGGAAGCAGCTCCTCCGCCAAGACCTGTAGGAGGCGCGGGGCGCCCCCGCCTGGAAGCCTAGTGTACAGCATGCGGGAAGCAAGCCTCCTTGGGAGAAGAGGAGGCAGTCCAGATGCGTGCGGCTGCAATCACTGCTTTGGTGGAGCCGAGTGCACCTCCAGTACGGCAGAGCTCCAGCTCTGCTCAGAGGTCCGATCTGGCAGAGTGCTGGCGTGAAGCTGCTCTTCCCTGGGCGAGCCTTGCCCAGACTTGCCTCGCGGCTAGGCTTCTAGTCCAGAAAGGAGCGGGCTGCGCGAGACTGGGAGATGCTACTGGCGCCTTACTGGCCTCAGCTCCACTCCTGCCTTGCCTTTGCACCTAGTCCCCAGGTCTTCTTGTGGAGGGCTTAGTTGTCGGTGGGTTGCACACTGCCAAGCGCTCCAGCAGTGAGGGCTCCATTAGAGGCAATGGGAGGGCAACTGCAGGGCTCCTCCAGCGGTTGCTTGACCGCCCAAACTCAGCACAGCACAGAGAGCACAAGGCTCACAGGGCCCCTGGCTGGGGTCTGCAGCCCCACACACGCGGAGGCTGACTCGGTATGCGCCCAGAAGGTGCCTGAGAGACGTCATTTCCCTAGTGCTCTCCTCCCCAGCAGAGACGTCTGCAGGTGGTTGGGGCCTGCCCCTGCGTGTCTGGGCTCCCGTCCACAGCCCTAGCTCAGGGAAGCAGCTCCTGAGCCAAGACCTGTGGGAGGCGCAGGGGGCCCCGCCTGGAAGCCTAGTTTACAGCATGCGGGAAGCGAGCCTCCTTGGGAGAGGAGAAGGCAGCCCTGCTGTGTGCGGCAGCATTCACTGCTTTGGCGGAGCCGAGTGCACCTCCAGTACGGCAGAGCTCCAGCTCTGCTCAGAGGCCCGATCTGGCAGAGTTGCTGGCGTGAGGCTGCTTTGCCCTGGGTGAGCCTTGCCCAGACTTGCCTCGCGGCTAGACTTCTAGTCCAGAAAGGAGCGGGCTGCGCGAGACTGGGAGATGCTACTGGCAACTTCCTGGCCTCAGCTCCACTCCTGCCTTGCCTTTGCACCTAGTCCCCAGGCCTTCTTGTGGAGGGCTTAGTTGCCGGTGGGTTGCACACTGCCAAGCGCTCCAGCAGTGAGGGCTCTATTAGAGGCAATGGGAGGGCAACTGCATGGCTCCTCCAGCGGTTGCTTGACCGCCCAGACTCAGAACAGCACGAAGAGCACAAGGCTCACAGGGCCACTGGCTGGGGTCTGCAGCCCCACACACGCGGAGGCTGACTCGGTGAGCGCCCAGAAGGTGCCTGACAGACGTCATTTCCCTAGTGCTCTCCTCCCCAGCAGAGACGTGTGCAGGTGGTTTGGGCCTGCCCCTGCGTGTCTGGGCTCCCGTCCACAGCCCCAGCTCAGGGAAGCAGCTTCTCAGCCAAGACCTGTAGGAGGCGCGGGGCGCCCCCGCCTGGAAGCCTAGTGCACAGCATGCGGGAAGCGAGCCTCCTTGGGAGAAGAGGAGGCAGCCCAGATGCGTGCGGCTGCAATCACTGCTTTGGTGGAGCCGAGTGCACCTCCAGTACGGCAGAGCTCCAGCTCTGCTCAGAGGTCCGATCTGGCAGAGTGTTGGCGTGAGGCTGCTCTTCCCTGGGCGAGCCTTGCCCAGACTTGCCTCGCGGCTAGGCTTCTAGTCCAGAAAGGAGAGGGCTGCGCGAAACTGGGAGATGCTACTGGCGCCTTCCTGGCCTCAGCTCCACTCCTGCCTTGCCTTTGCACCTAGTCCCCAGGTCTTCTTGTGGAGGGCTTAGTTGTCGGTGGGTTGCACACTGCCAAGCGCTCCAGCAGTGAGGGCTCCATTAGAGGCAATGGGAGGGCAACTGCAGGGCTCCTCCAGCGGTTGCTTGACCGCCCAAACTCAGCACAGCACAGAGAGCACAAGGCTCACAGGGCCCCTGGCTGGGGTCTGCAGCCCCACACACGCGGAGGCTGACTCGGTGTGCGCCCAGAAGGTGCCTGAGAGACGTCATTTCCCTAGTGCTCTCCTCCCCAGCAGAGACGTCTGCAGGTGGTTGGGGCCTGCCCCTGCGTGTCTGGGCTCCCGTCCACAGCCCTAGCTCAGGGAAGCAGCTCCTGAGCCAAGACCTGTGGGAGGCGCAGGGGGCCCCGCCTGGAAGCCTAGTTTACAGCATGCGGGAAGCGAGCCTCCTTGGGAGAAGAGGAGGCAGCCAAGATGCATGAGGCTGCAATCACTGCTTTGGTGGAGCCGAGTGCCCCTCCAGTACGGCAGAGCTCCAGCTCTGCTCAGAGGCCCGATCTGGCAGAGTGCTGGCGTGAGGCTGCTCTGCCCTGGGTGAGCCGTGCCCAAACTTGCCTCGCGGCTAGGCTTCCAGTCCAGGAAGGAGCAGGCTGCGCGAGACTGGGAGATGCTACTGGCGCCTTCCTGGCCTCAGCTCCACTCCTGCCTTGCCTTTGCACCTAGTCCCCAGGCGTTCTTGTGGAGGGCTTAGTTGCCGGTGGGTTGCACACTGCCAAGCGCTCCAGCTTGAGGGCTGTATTAGATGCAAAGTGAGGGCAACTGGAAGTCTATTCTTACAGTTGCTTGACCGCCCAGACTCAGCACAGCACGGAGAGCACAAGGCTCACAGGGCCCCTGGCTGGGGTCTGCAGCCCCACACACGCGGAGGCTGACTCGGTGAGCGCCCAGAAGGTGCCTGACAGACGTCATTTCCCTAGTGCTCTCCTCCCCAGCAGAGACGTGTGCAGGTGTTTGCGGCCTGCCCCTGCGTGTCTGGGCTCCCGTCCACAGCCCCAGGTCAGGGAAGCAGCTCCTGAGCCAAGACCTGTGGGATGCGCAGGTGGCCCCGCCTGGAAGCCTAGTTTACAGCATGCGGGAAGCGAGCCTCCTTGGGAGAAGAGAAGGCAGCCCTGCTGTGTGCGGCTGCATTCACTGCTTTGGCGGAGCCGAGTGCGCCTCCAGTACGGCAGAGCTCCAGCTCTGCTCAGAGGCCCGATCTGGCAGAGTTGCTGGCGTGAGGCTGCTTTGCCCTGGGTGAGCCTTGCCCAGACTTGCCTCGCGGCTAGGCTTCTAGTCCAGAAAGGAGCGGGCTGCGCGAGACTGGGAGATGCTACTGGCGCCTTCCTGGCCTCAGCTCCACTCCTGCCTTGCCTTTGCACCTAGTCCCCAGGCGTTCTTGTGGAGGGCTTAGTTGCCGGTGGGTTGCACACTGCCAAGCGCTCCAGCAGTGAGGGCTCTATTAGAGGCAATGGGAGGGCAACTGCAGGGCTCCTCCAGCGGTTGTTTGACCGCCCAGACTCAGCACAGCACGGAGAGCACAAGGCTCACAGGGCCCCTGGCTGGGGTCTGCAGCCCCACACACGCGGAGGCTGACTCGGTGAGCGCCCAGAAGGTACCTGACAGACGTCATTTCCCTAGTGCTCTCCTCCCCAGCAGAGACGTGTGCAGGTGGTTGGGGCCTGCCCCTGCGTGTCTGGGCTCCCGTCCACAGCCCCAGCTCAGGTAAGCAGCTTCTCAGCCAAAACCTGTAGGAGGCGCGGGGCGCCCCCGCCTGGAATCCTAGTGCACAGCATGCGGGAATCGAGCCTCCTTGGGAGAACAGGAGGCAGCCCAGATGCGTGCGGCTGCAATCACTGCTTTGGTGGAGCCGAGTGCACCTCCAGTACGGCAGAGCTCCAGCTCTGCTCAGAGGCCCGATCTGGCAGAGTGCTGGCGTGAGGCTGCTCTGCCCTGGGCGAGCCTTGCCCAGACTTGCCTCACGGCTAGGCTTCTAGTCCAGAAAGGAGCGGGATGCACGAGACTGGGAGATGCTACTGGCGCCTTCCTGGCCTCAGCTCCACTCCTGCCTTGCCTTTGCACCTAGTCCCCAGGCCTTCTTGTGGAGGGCTTAGTTGCCGGTGGGTTGCACACTGCCAAGCGCTCCAGAAGTGAGGGCTCTATTAGAGGCAATGGGAGGGCAACTGCAGGGCTCCTCCAGCGGTTGCTTGACCGCCCAGACTCAGCACAGCACGGAGAGCACAAGGCTCACAGGGCCCCTGGCTGGGGTCTGCAGCCCGACACACGCGGAGGCTGACTCGGTGTGCACCCAGAAGGTGCCTGAGAGACGTCATTTCCCTAGTGCTCTCCTCCCCAGCAGAGACTTCTGCAGGTGGTTGGGGCCTGCCCCTGCGTGTCTGGGCTCCCGTCCACAGCCCTAGCTCAGGGAAGCAGCTCCTGAGCCAAGACCTGTGGGAGGCGCAGGGGGCCCCGCCTGGAAGCCTAGTTTACAGCATGCGGGAAGCGAGCCTCCTTGGGAGAGGAGAAGGCAGCCCTGCTGTGTGCGGCTGCATTCACTGCTTTGGCGGAGCCGAGTGCACCTCCAGTACGGCAGAGCTCCAGCTCTGCTCAGAGGTCCGATCTGGCAGAGTGCTGGCGTGAGGCTGCTCTGCCCTGGGCGAGCCTTGCCCAGACTTGCCTCTCGGCTAGGCTTCCAGTCCAGGAAGGAACAGGCTGCGCGAGACTGGGAGATGCTACTGGCGCCTTCCTGGCCTCAGCTCCACTCCTGCCTTGCCTTTGCACCTAGTCCCCAGGCGTTCTTGTGGAGGGCTTAGTTGCCGGTGGGTTGCACACTGCCAAGCGCTCCAGCTTGAGGGCTCTATTAGAGGCAAAGTGAAGGCAACTGGAAGTCTATTCTTACGGTTGCTTGACCGCCCAGACTCAGCACAGCACGGAGAGCACAAGGCTCACAGGGCCCCTGGCTGGGGTCTGCAGCCCCACACACGCGGAGGCTGACTCGGTGAGCGCCCAGAAGGTGCCTGACAGACGTCATTTCCCTAGTGCTCTCCTCCCCAGCAGAGACGTGTGCAGGTGGTTGGGGCCTGCCCCTGCGTGTCTGGGCTCCCGTCCACAGCCCCAGCTCAGGGAAGCAGCTTCTCAGCCAAGACTTGTAGGAGGAGCGGGGCGCCCCCGCCTGGAAGCCTAGTGCACAGCATGCGGGAAGCGAGCCTTATTGGGAGAAGAGGAGGCAGCCCAGATGCGTGCGGCTGCAATCACTGCTTTGGTGGAGCCGAGTGCACCTCCAGTACGGCAGAGCTCCAGCTCTGCTCAGAGGCCCGATCTGGCAGAGTGCTGGCGTGAGGCTGCTCTGCCCTGGGCGAGCCTTGCCCGACTTGCCTCGCGGCTGGGCTTCTAGTTCAGAAAGGAGCGGTCTGCGCGAGACTGGGAGATGCTACTGGCGCCTTCCTGGCCTCAGCTCCACTCCTGCCTTGCCTTTGCACCTAGTCCCCAGGCGTTCTTGTGGAGGGCTTAGTTGCCGGTGGGTTGCACACTGCCAAGCGCTCCAGCAGTGAGGGCTCTATTAGAGGCAATGGGAGGGCAACTGCAGGGCTCCTCCAGCAGTTGTTTGACCGCCCAGACTCAGCACAGCACGGAGGGCACAAGGCTCACAGGGCCCCTGGCTGGGGTCTGCAGCCCCACACACGCGGAGGCTGACTCGGTGAGCGCCCAGAAGGTGCCTGACAGACGTCATTTCCCTAGTGCTCTCCTCCCCAGCAGAGACGTGTGCAGGTGGTTTGGGTCTGCCCCTGCGTGTCTGGGCTCCAGTCCACAGCCCCAGCTCAGGGAAGCAGCTTCTCAGCCAAGACCTGTAGGAGGCGCGGGGCGCCCCCGCCTGGAAGCCTAGTGCACAGCATACGGGAAGCTAGCCTCCTTGGGAGAAGAGGAGGCAGCCCAGATGCGTGCGGCTGCAATCACTGCTTTGGTGGAGCCGAGTGCACCTCCAGTACGGCAGAGCTCCAGCTCTGCTCAGAGGCCCGATCTGGCAGAGTGCTGGCGTGAGGCTACTCTGCCCTGGGCGAGCCTTGCCCAGACTTGCCTCGCGGCTAGGCTTCTAGTCCAGAAAGGAGCGGGCTGCGCGAGACTGGGAGATGCTACTGGCGCCTTCCTGGCCTCAGCTCCACTCCTGCCTTGCCTTTGCACCTAGTCCCCAGGCGTTTTTGTGGAGGGCTTAGTTGCCGGTGGGTTGCACACTGCCAAGCGCTCCAGCTTGAGGGCTCTATTAGAGGCAAAGTGAGGGCAACTGGAAGTCTATTCTTACGGTTGCTTGACCGTCCCGACTCAGCACAGCACGGAGAGCACAAGGCTCACAGGGCCCCTGGCTGGGGTCTGCAGCCCCACACACGCGGAGGCTGACTCGGTGAGCGCCCAGAAGGTGCCTGACAGACGTCATTTCCCTAGTGCTCTCCTCCCCAGCAGAGACGTGTGCAGGTGGTTGGGGCCTGCCCCTGCGTGTCTGGTCTCCCGTCCACAGCCCCAGCGCAGGCAAGCAGCTCCTGAGCCAAGACCTGTGGGAGGCGCAGGGGGCCCCGCCGGGAAGCCTAGTTTACAGCATGCGGGAAGCGAGCCTCCTTGGGAGAAGAGAAGGCAGCCCTGCTGTGTGCGGCTGCATTCACTGCTTTGGCGGAGCCGAGTGCCCCTCCAGTACGGTAGAGCTCCAGCTCTGCTCAGAGGCCCGATCTGGCAGAGTGCTGGCGTGAGGCTGCTCTGCCCTGGGCGAGCCTTGCCCAGACTTGCCTCGCGGCTAGGCTTCTAGTCCAGAAAGGAGCGGGCTGCGCGAGACTGGGAGATGCTACTGGCAACTTCCTGGCCTCAGCTCCACTCCTGCCTTGCCTTTGCACCTAGTCCCCAGGCCTTCTTGTGGAGGGCTTAGTTGCCGGTGGGTTGCACACTGCCAAGCGCTCCAGCAGTGAGGGCTCTATTAGAGGCAATGGGAGGGCAACTGCATGGCTCCTCCAGCGGTTGCTTGACCGCCCAGACTCAGAACAGCACGAAGAGCACAAGGCTCACAGGGCCACTGGCTGGGGTCTGCAGCCCCACACACGCGGAGGCTGACTCGGTGAGAGCCCAGAAGGTGCCTGACAGACGTCATTTCCCTAGTGCTCTCCTCCCCAGCAGAGACGTGTGCAGGTGGTTTGGGCCTGCCCCTGCGTGTCTGGGCTCCCGTCCACAGCCCCAGCTCAGGGAAGCAGCTTCTCAGCCAAGACCTGTAGGAGGCGCGGGGCGCCCCCGCCTGAAAGCCTAGTGCACAGCATGCGGGAAGCGAGCCTCCTTGGGAGAAGAGGAGGCAGCCCAGATGCGTGCGGCTGCAATCACTGCTTTGGTGGAGCCGAGTGCACCTCCAGTACGGCAGAGCTCCAGCTCTGCTCAGAGGTCCGATCTGGCAGAGTGTTGGCGTGAGGCTGCTCTGACCTGGGCGAGCCTTGCCCAGACTTGCCTCGCGGCTAGGTTTCTAGTCCAGAAAGGAGCGGGCTGCGCGAAACTGGGAGATGCTACTGGCGCCTTCCTGGCCTCAGCTCCACTCCTGCCTTGCCTTTGCACCTAGTCCCCAGGTCTTCTTGTGGAGGGCTTAGTTGTCGGTGGGTTGCACACTGCCAAGCGCTCCAGCAGTGAGGGCTCCATTAGAGGCAATGGGAGGGCAACTGCAGGGCTCCTCCAGCGGTTGCTTGACCGCCCAAACTCAGCACAGCACAGAGAGCACAAGGCTCACAGGGCCCCTGGCTGGGGTCTGCAGCCCCACACACGCGGAGGCTGACTCGGTGTGCGCCCAGAAGGTGCCTGAGAGACGTCATTTCCCTAGTGCTCTCCTCCCCAGCAGAGACGTCTGCAGGTGGTTGGGGCCTGCCCCTGCGTGTCTGGGCTCCCGTCCACAGCCCTAGCTCAGGGAAGCAACTCCTGAGCCAAGACCTGTGGGAGGCGCAGGGGGCCCCGCCTGGAAGCCTAGTTTACAGCATGCGGGAAGCGAGCCTCCTTGGGAGAGGAGAAGGGAGCCCTGCTGTGTGCGGCTGCATTCACTGCTTTGGCGGAGCCGAGTGCACCTCCAGTACGGCAGAGCTCCAGCTCTGCTCAGAGGCCCGATCTGGCAGAGTTGCTGGCGTGAGGCTGCTTTGCCCTGGGTGAGCCTTGCCCAGACGTGCCTCGCGGCTAGGCTTCTAGTCCAGAAAGGAGCGGGCTGCGCGAGCCTGGGAGATGCTACTGGCGCCTTCATGGCCTCAGCTCCACTCCTGCCTTGCCTTTGCACCTAGTCCCCAGGCGTTCTTGTGGAGGGCTTAGTTGCCGGTGGGTTGCACACTGCCAAGCGCTCCAGCAGTGAGGGCTCTATTAGAGGCAATGGGAGTGCAACTGCAGGGCTCCTCCAGCGGTTGTTTGACCGCCCAGACTCAGCACAGCACGGAGAGCACAAGGCTCACAGGGCCCCTGGCTGGGGTCTGCAGCCCCACACACGCGGAGGCTGACTCGGTGAGCGCCCAGAAGGTGCCTGACAGACGTCATTTCCCTAGTGCTCTCCTCCCCAGCAGAGACGTGTGCAGGTGGTTTGGGCCTGCCCCTGCGTGTCTGGGCTCCAGTCCACAGCCCCAGCTCAGGGAAGCAGCTTCTCAGCCAAGACCTGTAGGAGGCGCGGGGCGCCCCCGCCTGGAAGCCTAGTGCACAGCATACGGGAAGCAAGCCTCCTTGGGAGAAGAGGAGGCAGCCAAGATGCATGAGGCTGCAATCACTGCTTTGGTGGAGCCGAGTGCCCCTCCAGTACGGCAGAGCTCCAGCTCTGCTCAGAGGCCCGATCTGGCAGAGTGCTGGCGTGAGGCTGCTCTGCCCTGGGCGAGCCGTGCCCAAACTTGCCTCGCGGCTAGGCTTCCAGTCCAGGAAGGAGCAGGCTGCGCGAGACTGGGAGATGCTACTGGCGCCTTCCTGGCCTCAGCTCCACTACTGCCTTGCCTTTGCACCTAGTCCCCATGCCTTCTTGTGGAGGGCTTAGCTGCCGGTGGGTTGCACACTGCCAAGCGCTCCAGCTTGAGGGCACTATTAGAGGCAAAGTGAGGGCAACTGGAAGTGTATTCTTACGGTTGCTTGACCGTCCAGACTCAGCACAGCACGGAGAGCACAAGGCTCACAGGGCCCCTGGCTGGGGTCTGCAGCCCCACACACGCGGAGGCTGACTCGGTGAGCGCCCAGAAGGTGCCTGACAGACGTCATTTCCCTAGTGCTCTCCTCCCCAGCAGAGACGTGTGCAGGTGGTTGGGGCCTGCCCCTGCGTGTCTGGGCTCCCGTCCACAGCCCCAGCGCAGGCAAGCAGCTCCTGAGCCAAGACCTGTGGGAGGCGCAGGGGGCCCCGCCGGGAAGCCTAGTTTACAGCATGCGGGAAGCGAGCCTCCTTGGGAGAAGAGAAGGCAGCCCTGCTGTGTGCGGCTGCATTCACTGCTTTGGCGGAGCCGAGTGCCCCTCCAGTACGGTAGAGCTCCAGCTCTGCTCAGAGGCCCGATCTGGCAGAGTGCTGGCGTGAGGCTGCTCTGCCCTGGGCGAGCCTTGCCCAGACTTGCCTCGCGGCTAGGCTTCTAGTCCAGAAAGGAGCGGGCTGCGCGAGACTGGGAGAAGCTACTGGCAACTTCCTGGCCTCAGCTCCACTCCTGCCTTGCCTTTGCACCTAGTCCCCAGGCCTTCTTGTGGAGGGCTTAGTTGCCGGTGGGTTGCACACTGCCAAGCGCTCCAGCAGTGAGGGCTCTATTAGAGGCAATGGGAGGGCAACTGCATGGCTCCTCCAGCGGTTGCTTGACCGCCCAGACTCAGCACAGCACGGAGAGCACAAGGCTCACAGGGCCCCTGGCTGGGGTCTGCAGCCCCACACACGCGGAGGCTGACTCGGTGAGCGCCCAGAAGGTGCCTGACAGACGTCATTTCCCTAGTGCTCTCCTCCCCAGCAGAGACGTGTGCAGGTGGTTGGGGCCTGCCCCTGCGTGTCTGGGCTCCCGTCCACAGCCCTAGCTTAGGGAAGCAGCTTCTCAGCCAAAACCTGTAGGAGGCGCGGGGCGCCCCCGCCTGGAAGCCTAGTGCACAGCATGCGGGAAGCGAGCCTCCTTGGGAGAAGAGGAGGCAGCCCAGATGCGTGCGGCTGCAATCACTGCTTTGGTGGAGCCGAGTGCACCTCCAGTACGGCAGAGCTCCAGCTCTGCTCAGAGGTCCGATCTGGCAGAGTGCTGGCGTGAGGCTGCTCTGCTCTGGGCGAGCCTTGCCCAGACTTGCCTCGCGGCTAGGCTTCCAGTCCAGGAAGGAGCAGGCTGCGCAAGACTGGGAGCTGCTACTGGCGCCTTCCTGGCCTCAGCTCCACTCCTGCCTTGCCTTTGCACCTAGTCCCCAGGCGTTCTTGTGGGGGGCTTAGTTGCCGGTGGGTTGCACACTGCCAAACGCTCCAGCTTGAGGGCTCTATTAGAGGCAAAGTGAGGGCAACTGGAAGTCTATTCTTACGGTTGCTTGACCGCCCAGACTCAGCACAGCACGGAGAGCACAAGGCTCACAGGGCCCCTGGCTGGGGTCTGCAACCCCACACACGCGGAGGCTGACTCGGTGAGCGCCCAGAAGGTGCCTGACAGACGTCATTTCCCTAGTGCTCTCCTCCCCAGCAGAGACGTGTGCAGGTGGTGGGGCCTGCCCCTGCGTGTCTGGGCTCCCGTCCACAGCCCCAGCTCAGGGAAGCAGCTACTGAGCCAAGACCTGTGGGAGGCGCAGGGGGCCCCGCCTGGAAGCCTAGTTTACAGCATGCCGGAAGCGAGCCTCCTTGGGAGAAGAGAAGGCAGCCCTGCTGTGTGCGGCTGCATTCACTGCTTTGGCGGAGCCGAGTGCGCCTCCAGTACGGCAGAGCTCCAGCTCTGCTCAGAGGCCCGATCTGGCAGAGTTGCTGGCGTGAGGCTGCTTTGCCCTGGGCGAGCCTTGCCCAGACTTGCCTCGTGGCTAGGCTTCCAGTCCAGGAAGCAGCAGGCTGCGCGAGACTGGAAGATGCTACTGGCGCCTTCCTGGCCTCAGCTCCACTCCTGCCTTGCCTTTGCACCTAGTCCCCAGGCGTTGTTGTGGAGGGCTTAGTTGCCACTGGGTTGCACACTGCCAAGCGCTCCAGCTTGAGGGCTCTATTAGAGGCAAAGTGAGGGCAACTGGAAGTCTATTCTTACGGTTGCTTGACCGCCCAGACTCAGCACAGCACGGAGACCACAAGGCTCACAGGGCCTCTGGCTGGGGTCTGCAGCCCCACACACGCGGAGGCTGACTCGGTGAGCGCCCAGAAGGTGCCTGACAGACGTCATTTCCCTAGTGCTCTCCTCCCCAGCAGAGACGTGTGCAGGTGGTTGGGGCCTGCCCCTGCGTGTCTGGGCTCCCGTCCACAGCCCTAGCTTAGGGAAGCAGCTTCTCAGCCAAAACCTGTAGGAGGCGCGGGGCGCCCCCGCCTGGAAGCCTAGTGCACAGCATGCGGGAAGCGAGCCTCCTTGGGAGAAGAGGAGGCAGCCCAGATGCGTGCGGCTGCAATCACTGCTTTGGTGGAGCCGAGTGCACCTCCAGTACGGCAGAGCTCCAGCTCTGCTCAGAGGCCTGATCTGGCAGAGTGCTGGCGTGAGGCTGCTCTGCCCTGGGCGAGCCTTGCCCAGACTTGCCTCGCGGCTAGGCTTCTAGTCCAGAAAGGAGCGGGCTGCGCGAGACTGGGAGATGCTACTGGCGCCTTCCTGGCCTCAGCTCCACTCCTGCCTTGCCTTTGCACCTAGTCCCCAGGCGTTCTTGTGGAGGGCTTAGTTGCCGGTGGGTTGCACACCTCCAAGCGCTCCAGCTTGAGGGCTCTATTAGAGGCAAAGTGAGGGCAACTGGAAGTCTATTCTTACGGTTGCTTGACCGTCCAGACCCAGCACAGCACGGAGAGCACAAGGCTCACAGGGCCCCTGGCTGGGGTCTGCAGCCCCACACACGCGGAGGCTGACTCGGTGAGCGCCCAGAAGGTGCCTGACAGACGTCATTTCCCTAGTGCTCTCCTCCCCAGCAGAGACGTGTGCAGTTGGTTTGTTCCTGACCCTGCGTGTCTGGGCTCCCGTCCACAGCCCCAGCTCAGGGAAGCAGCTCCTCCGCCAAGACCTGTAGGAGGCGCGGGGCGCCCCCGCCTGGAAGCCTAGTGTACAGCATGCGGGAAGCAAGCCTCCTTGGGAGAAGAGGAGGCAGTCCAGATGCGTGCGGCTGCAATCACTGCTTTGGTGGAGCCGAGTGCACCTCCAGTACGGCAGAGCTCCAGCTCTGCTCAGAGGTCCGATCTGGCAGAGTGCTGGCGTGAAGCTGCTCTTCCCTGGGCGAGCCTTGCCCAGACTTGCCTCGCGGCTAGGCTTCTAGTCCAGAAAGGAGCGGGCTGCGCGAGACTGGGAGATGCTACTGGCGCCTTCCTGGCCTCAGCTCCACTCCTGCCTTGCCTTTGCACCTAGTCCCCAGGTCTTCTTGTGGAGGGCTTAGTTGTCGGTGGGTTGCACACTGCCAAGCGCTCCAGCAGTGAGGGCTCCATTAGAGGCAATGGGAGGGCAACTGCAGGGCTCCTCCAGCGGTTGCTTGACCGCCCAAACTCAGCACAGCACAGAGAGCACAAGGCTCACAGGGCCCCTGGCTGGGGTCTGCAGCCCCACACACGCGGAGGCTGACTCGGTATGCGCCCAGAAGGTGCCTGAGAGACGTCATTTCCCTAGTGCTCTCCTCCCCAGCAGAGACGTCTGCAGGTGGTTGGGGCCTGCCCCTGCGTGTCTGGGCTCCCGTCCACAGCCCTAGCTCAGGGAAGCAGCTCCTGAGCCAAGACCTGTGGGAGGCGCAGGGGGCCCCGCCTGGAAGCCTAGTTTACAGCATGCGGGAAGCGAGCCTCCTTGGGAGAGGAGAAGGCAGCCCTGCTGTGTGCGGCAGCATTCACTGCTTTGGCGGAGCCGAGTGCACCTCCAGTACGGCAGAGCTCCAGCTCTGCTCAGAGGCCCGATCTGGCAGAGTTGCTGGCGTGAGGCTGCTTTGCCCTGGGTGAGCCTTGCCCAGACTTGCCTCGCGGCTAGGCTTCTAGTCCAGAAAGGAGCGGGCTGCGCGAGACTGGGAGATGCTACTGGCGCCTTCCTGGCCTCAGCTCCACTCCTGCCTTGCCTTTGCACCTAGTCCCCAGGCGTTCTTGTGGAGGGCTTAGTTGCCGGTGGGTTGCACACCTCCAAGCGCTCCAGCTTGAGGGCTCTATTAGAGGCAAAGTGAGGGCAACTGGAAGTCTATTCTTACGGTTGCTTGACCGTCCAGACCCAGCACAGCACGGAGAGCACAAGGCTCACAGGGCCCCTGGCTGGGGTCTGCAGCCCCACACACGCGGAGGCTGACTCGGTGAGCGCCCAGAAGGTGCCTGACAGACGTCATTTCCCTAGTGCTCTCCTCCCCAGCAGAGACGTGTGCAGGTGTTTTGGGCCTGCCCCTGCGTGTCTGGGCTCCCGTCCACAGCCCCAGCTCAGGGAAGCAGCTTCTCAGCCAAGACCTGTGGGAGGCGCAGGGGGCCCCGCCTGGAAGCCTAGTTTACAGCATGCGGGAAGCGAGCCTCCTCGGGAGAAGAGAAGGCAGCCCTGCTGTGTGCGGCTGCATTCACTGCTTTGGCGGAGCCGAGTGTCCCTCCAGTACGGCAGAGCTCCAGCTCTGCTCAGAACCCCGATCTGGCAGAGTTGCTGGCGTGAGGCTGCTCTGCCCTGGGCGAGCCTTTCCCAGACTTGCCTCGCGGCTAGGCTTCCAGTGCAGGAAGGAGCAGGCTGCGCGAGACTGGGAGATGCTACTGGCGCCTTCCTGTCCTCAGCTCCACTCCTGCCTTGCCTTTGCACCTAGTCCCCAGGCGTTCTTGTGGAGGGCTTAGTTGCCGGTGGGTTGCACACTGCCAAGCGCTCCAGCTTGAGGGCTCTAGTAGAGGCAAAGTGAGGGCAACTGGAAGTCTATTCTTACGGTTGCTTGACCGCCAAGACTCAGCACAGCACGGAGAGAACAAGGCTCACAGGGCCCCTGGATGGGGTCTGCAGCCCCACACACGCGGAGGCTGACTCGGTGAGCGCCCAGAAGGTGCCTGACAGACGTTATTTCCCTAGTGCTCTCCTCCCCAGCAGAGACGTGTGCAGGTGGTTGGGGCCTGCCCCTGCGTGTCTGGGCTCCCGTCCACAGCCCCAGCTCAGGGAAGCAGCTCCTGAAACAAGACCTGTGGGAGGCGCAGGGGGCCCCCCCTGGAAGCCTAGTTTACAGCATGCCGGAAGCGAGCCTCCTTGGGAGAAGAGAAGGCAGCCCTGCTGTGTGCGGCTGCATTCACTGCTTTGGCGGAGCCGAGTGCGCCTCCAGTACGGCAGAGCTCCAGCTCTGCTCAGAGGCCCGATCTGGCAGAGTTGCTGGCGTGAGGCTGCTTTGCCCTGGGCGAGCCTTGCCCAGACTTGCCTCGTGGCTAGGCTTCCAGTCCAGGAAGGAGCAGGCTGCGCGAGACTGGGAGATGCTACTGGCGCCTTCCTGGCCTCAGCTCCACTCCTGCCTTGCCTTTGCACCTAGTCCCCAGGCGTTGTTGTGGAGGGCTTAGTTGCCAGTGGGTTGCACACTGCCAAGCGCTCCAGCTTGAGGGCTCTATTAGAGGCAAAGTGAGGGCAAATGGAAGTCTATTCTTACGGTTGCTTGACCGCCCAGACTCAGCACAGCACGGAGAGCACAAGGCTCACAGGGCCCCTGGCTTGGGTCTGCAGCCCCACACACGCGGAGGCTGACTCGGTGAGCGCCCAGAAGGTGCCTGACACGTCATTTCCCTAGTGCTCTCCTCCCCAGCAGAGACGTGTGCAGATGGTTTGTTCCTGACCCTGCGTGTCTGGGCTCCCGTCCACAGGCCCAGCTCAGGGAAGCAGCTCCTCAGCCAAGACCTGTAGGAGGCGCGGGGCGCCCCCGCCTTGAAGCCTAGTGCACAGCATGCGGGAAGCGAGCCTCCTTGGGAGAAAAGGAGGCAGCCCAGATGCGTGCGGCTGCAATCACTGCTTTGGTGGAGCCAAGTGCACCTCCAGTACGGCAGAGCTCCAGCTCTGCTCAGAGGCCCGATCTGGCAGAGTTCTAGCGTGAGGCTCTTCTGCCCTGGGCGAGCCTTGCCCAGACTTGCCTCGCGGCTAGGCTTCCAGTCCAGGAAGGAGCAGGCAGCGCAAGACTGGGAGATGCTACTGGCGCCTTCCTGGCCTCAGCTCCACTCCTGCCTTGCCTTTGCACCTAGTCCCCAGGCGTTCTTGTGGAGGGCTTAGTTGCCGGTGGGTTGCACACTGCCAAGCGCTCCAGCAGTAAGGACTCCATTAGAGGCAATGGGAGGGCAACTGCAGGGCTCCTCCAGCGGTTGCTTGACCGCCCAGACTCAGCACAGCACAGAGAGCACAAGGCTCACAGGGCCCCTGGCTGGGGTCTGCAGCCCCACACACGCGGAGGCTGACTCGGTGAGCGCCCAGTAGGTGCCTGACAGACGTCATTTCCCTAGAGCTCTCCTCCCCAGCAGAGACGTGTGCAGGTAGTTGGGGCCTGCCCCTGCGTGTCTGGGCTCCCGTCCACAGCCCCAGCTCAGGGAAGCAGCTTCTCAGCCAAGACCTGTAGGAGGCGCGGGGCGCCCCCGCCTGGAAGCCTAGTGCACAGCATGCGGGAAGCGAGCCTCCTTGGGAGAAGAGGAGGCAGCCCAGAAGCATGCGGCTGCAATCACTGCTTTGGTGGAGCCAAGTGCACCTCCAGTACGGCAGAGCTCCAGCTCTGCTCAGAGGCCCGATCTGGCAGAGTGCTGGCGTGAGGCTCCTCTGCCCTGGGCGAGCCTTGCCCAGACTTGCCTCGCGGCTAGGCTTCTAGTCCAGAAAGGAGCGGGCTGCGCGAGACTGGGAGATGCTACTGGCGCCTTCCTGGCCTCAGCTCCACTCCTGCCTTGCCTTTGCACATAGTCCCCAGGCCTTCTTGTGGAGGGCTTAGTTGCCGGTGGGTTGCACACTGCCAAGCGCTCCTGCAGTGAGGACTCTATTAGAGGCAATGGGAGGGCAATTGCAGGGCTCCTCCAGCGGTTGCTTGACCGCCCAGACTCAGCACAGCACGGAGAGCACAAGGCTCACAGGGCCCCTGGCTGGGGTCTGCAGCCCCACACACGCGGAGGCTGACTCGGTGAGCGCCCAGAAGGTGCCTGACAGACGTCATTTCCCTAGTGCTCTCCTCCCCAGCAGAGACGTGTGCAGGTGGTTGGGGCCTGCACCTGCGTGCCTGGGCTCCCATCCACAGCCCCAGCTCAGGAAGCAGCTCCTGAGCCAAGACCTGTGGGAGGCGTAGGGGGCCCCGCCTGGAACCCTAGTTTACAGCATGCGGGAAGCGAGCCTCCTCGGGAGAAGAGAAGGCAGCCCTGCTGAGTGCGGCTGCATTCACTGCTTTGGCGGAGCTGAGTGCGCCTCCAGTACGGCAGAGCTCCAGCTCTGCTCAGAGGCCCGATCTGGCAGAGTGCTGGCGTGAGGCTGCTCAGCCCTGGGCGAGCCTTGCCCAGACTTGCCTCCTGGCTAGGCTTCCAGTCCAGAAAGGAGCGGGCTGCGCGAGACTGGGAGATGCTACTGGCGGCTTCCTGGCCTCAGCTCCACTCCTGCCTTGCCTTTGCACCTAGTTCCCAGGCGTTATTGTGGAGGGCTTAGTTGCCGGGGAATTGCACACTGTCAAGCGCTCCAGCTTGAGGGCTCTATTAGAGGCAAAGTGAGGGCAACTGGAAGTCTATTCTTACGGTTGCTTGACCGCCCAGACTCAGCACAGCACGGAGAGCACAAGGCTCACAGGGCCCCTGGCTTGGGTCTGCAGCCCCACACACGCGGAGGCTGACTCGATGAGCGCCCAGAAGGTGCCTGACAGACGTCATTTCCCTAGTGCTCTCCTCCCCAGCAGAGACGTGTGCAGGTGGTTTGGGCCTGCCCCTGCGTGTCTGGGCTCCCGTCCACAGCCCCAGCTCAGGGAAGCAGCTTACCAGCCAAGACCTGTAGGAGGCGCGGGGCGCCCCCGCCTGAAAGCCTAGTGCACAGCATGCGGGAAGCAAGCCTCCTTGGGAGAAGAGGTGGCAGCACAGATGCGTGCGGATGCAATCACTGCTTTGGTGGAGCCGAGTGCACCTCCAGTACGGCAGAGCTCCAGCTCTGCTCAGAGGCCCGATCTGGCAGAGTTGCTGGCGTGAGGCTGCTTTGCCCTGGGCGAGCCTTGCCCAGACTTGCCTCGTGGCTAGGCTTCCAGTCCAGGAAGGAGCAGGCTGCGCGAGACTGGGAGATGCTACTGGCGCCTTCCTGGCCTCAGCTCCACTCCTGCCTTGCCTTTGCACCTAGTCCCCAGGCGTTGTTGTGGAGGGCTTAGTTGCCAGTGGGTTGCACACTGCCAAGCGCTCCAGCTTGAGGGCTCTATTAGAGGCAAAGTGAGGGCAAATGGAAGTCTATTCTTACGGTTGCTTGACCGCCCAGACTCAGCACAGCACGGAGAGCACAAGGCTCACAGGGCCCCTGGCTTGGGTCTGCAGCCCCACACACGCGGAGGCTGACTCGGTGAGCGCCCAGAAGGTGCCTGACACGTCATTTCCCTAGTGCTCTCCTCCCCAGCAGAGACGTGTGCAGATGGTTTGTTCCTGACCCTGCGTGTCTGGGCTCCCGTCCACAGGCTCAGCTCAGGGAAGCAGCTCCTCAGCCAAGACCTGTAGGAGGCGCGGGGCGCCCCCGCCTTGAAGCCTAGTGCACAGCATGCGGGAAGCGAGCCTCCTTGGGAGAAAAGGAGGCAGCCCAGATGCGTGCGGCTGCAATCACTGCTTTGGTGGAGCCAAGTGCACCTCCAGTACGGCAGAGCTCCAGCTCTGCTCAGAGGCCCGATCTGGCAGAGTTCTAGCGTGAGGCTCTTCTGCCCTGGGCGAGCCTTGCCCAGACTTGCCTCGCGGCTAGGCTTCCAGTCCAGGAAGGAGCAGGCAGCGCAAGACTGGGAGATGCTACTGGCGCCTTCCTGGCCTCAGCTCCACTCCTGCCTTGCCTTTGCACCTAGTCCCCAGGCGTTCTTGTGGAGGGCTTAGTTGCCGGTGGGTTGCACACTGCCAAGCGCTCCAGCAGTAAGGACTCCATTAGAGGCAATGGGAGGGCAACTGCAGGGCTCCTCCAGCGGTTGCTTGACCGCCCAGACTCAGCACAGCACAGAGAGCACAAGGCTCACAGGGCCCCTGGCTGGGGTCTGCAGCCCCACACACGCGGAGGCTGACTCGGTGAGCGCCCAGTAGGTGCCTGACAGACGTCATTTCCCTAGAGCTCTCCTCCCCAGCAGAGACGTGTGCAGGTAGTTGGGGCCTGCCCCTGCGTGTCTGGGCTCCCGTCCACAGCCCCAGCTCAGGGAAGCAGCTTCTCAGCCAAGACCTGTAGGAGGCGCGGGGCGCCCCCGCCTGGAAGCCTAGTGCACAGCATGCGGGAAGCGAGCCTCCTTGGGAGAAGAGGAGGCAGCCCAGAAGCATGCGGCTGCAATCACTGCTTTGGTGGAGCCAAGTGCACCTCCAGTACGGCAGAGCTCCAGCTCTGCTCAGAGGCCCGATCTGGCAGAGTGCTGGCGTGAGGCTCCTCTGCCCTGGGCGAGCCTTGCCCAGACTTGCCTCGCGGCTAGGCTTCTAGTCCAGAAAGGAGCGGGCTGCGCGAGACTGGGAGATGCTACTGGCGCCTTCCTGGCCTCAGCTCCACTCCTGCCTTGCCTTTGCACATAGTCCCCAGGCCTTCTTGTGGAGGGCTTAGTTGCCGGTGGGTTGCACACTGCCAAGCGCTCCTGCAGTGAGGACTCTATTAGAGGCAATGGGAGGGCAATTGCAGGGCTCCTCCAGCGGTTGCTTGACCGCCCAGACTCAGCACAGCACGGAGAGCACAAGGCTCACAGGGCCCCTGGCTGGGGTCTGCAGCCCCACACACGCGGAGGCTGACTCGGTGAGCGCCCAGAAGGTGCCTGACAGACGTCATTTCCCTAGTGCTCTCCTCCCCAGCAGAGACGTGTGCAGGTGGTTGGGGCCTGCACCTGCGTGCCTGGGCTCCCATCCACAGCCCCAGCTCAGGAAGCAGCTCCTGAGCCAAGACCTGTGGGAGGCGTAGGGGGCCCCGCCTGGAACCCTAGTTTACAGCATGCGGGAAGCGAGCCTCCTCGGGAGAAGAGAAGGCAGCCCTGCTGAGTGCGGCTGCATTCACTGCTTTGGCGGAGCTGAGTGCGCCTCCAGTACGGCAGAGCTCCAGCTCTGCTCAGAGGCCCGATCTGGCAGAGTGCTGGCGTGAGGCTGCTCAGCCCTGGGCGAGCCTTGCCCAGACTTGCCTCGCGGCTAGGCTTCCAGTCCAGAAAGGAGCGGGCTGCGCGAGACTGGGAGATGCTACTGGCGGCTTCCTGGCCTCAGCTCCACTCCTGCCTTGCCTTTGCACCTAGTTCCCAGGCGTTATTGTGGAGGGCTTAGTTGCCGGGGAATTGCACACTGTCAAGCGCTCCAGCTTGAGGGCTCTATTAGAGGCAAAGTGAGGGCAACTGGAAGTCTATTCTTACGGTTGCTTGACCGCCCAGACTCAGCACAGCACGGAGAGCACAAGGCTCACAGGGCCCCTGGCTTGGGTCTGCAGCCCCACACACGCGGAGGCTGACTCGATGAGCGCCCAGAAGGTGCCTGACAGACGTCATTTCCCTAGTGCTCTCCTCCCCAGCAGAGACGTGTGCAGGTGGTTTGGGCCTGCCCCTGCGTGTCTGGGCTCCCGTCCACAGCCCCAGCTCAGGGAAGCAGCTTACCAGCCAAGACCTGTAGGAGGCGCGGGGCGCCCCCGCCTGGAAGCCTAGTGCACAGCATGCGGGAAGCAAGCCTCCTTGGGAGAAGAGGTGGCAGCACAGATGCGTGCGGATGCAATCACTGCTTTGGTGGAGCCGAGTGCACCTCCAGTACGGCAGAGCTCCAGCTCTGCTCAGAGGCCCGATTTGGCAGAGTGCTGGCGTGAGGCTGCTCTGCCCTGGGCGAGCTTTGCCCAGACTTGCCTCGCGGCTAGGCTTCAGGTCCAGGAAGGAGCAGGCTGCGCAAGACTGGGAGATGCTACTAGCGCCTTCCTGGCCTCAGCTCCACTCCTGCCTTGCCTTTGCACCTAGTCTCCAGGCGTTCTTGTGGAGGGCTTAGTTGCCGGTGGGTTGCACACTGCCAAGCGCTCCAGCTTGAGGGCTCTATTAGAGGCAAAGTGAGGGCAACTGGAAGTCTATTTTTACGGTTGCTTGACCGCCCAGACTCAGCACAGCACGGAGAGCACAAGGCTCACAGGGCCCCTGGCTGGGGTCTGCAGCCCCACACACGCGGAGGCTGACTCGGTGAGCGCCCAGAAGGTGCCTGACAGACGTCATTTCCCTAGTGCTCTCCTCCCCAGCAGAGACGTGTGCAGGTGGTTGGGGCCTGCCCCTGCGTGTCTGGGCTCCCGTCCACAGCCCCAGCTCAGGGAAGCAGCTCCTCAGCCAAGACCTGTGGGAGGCGCAGGGGGCCCCGCCTGGAAGCCTAGTTTACAGCATGCCGGAAGCGAGCCTCCTTGGGAGAAGAGAAGGCAGCCCTGCTGTGTGCGGCTGCATTCACTGCTTTGGCGGAGCCGAGTGCGCCTGCAGTACGGCAGAGCTCCAGCTCTGCTCAGAGGCCCGATCTGGCAGAGTTGCTGGGGTGAGGCTGCTTTGCCCTGGGCGAGCCTTGCCCAGACTTGCCTCGTGGCTAGGCTTCCAGTCCAGGAAGGAGCAGGCTGCGCGAGATTGGGAGATGCTACTGCCGCCTTCCTGGCCTCAGCTCAACTCCTGCCTTGCCTTTGCACCTAGTCCCCAGGCGTTCTTGTGGAGGGCTTAGTTGCCAGTGGGTTGCACACTGCCAAGCGCTCCAGCTTGAGGGCTCTATTAGAGGCAAAGTGAGGGCAACTGGAAGTCTATTCTTACGGTTGCTTGACCGCCCAGACTCAGCACAGCACGGAGAGCACAAGGCTCACAGGGCCCCTGGCTGGGGTCTGCAGCCCCACACACGCGGAGGCTGACTCGGTGAGCGCCCAGAAGGTGCCTGACAGACGTCATTTCCCTAGTGCTCTCCTCCCCAGCAGTGACGTGTGCAGATGGTTTGTTCCTGACCCTGCGTGTCTGGGCTCCCGTCCACAGCCCCAGCTCAGGGAAGCAGCTCCTCAGCCAAGACCTGTAGGAGGCGCGGGGCGCCCCCGCCTGGAAGCCTAGTGCACAGCATGCGGGAAGCGAGCCTCCTTGGGAGAAGAGGAGGCAGCCCAGATGCGTGCGGCTGCAATCACTGCTTTGGTGGAGCCAAGTGCACCTCCAGTACGGCAGAGCTCCAGCTCTGCTCAGAGGCCCGATCTGGCAGAGTGCTGGCGTGAGGCTCCTCTGCCCTGGGCGAGCCTTGCCCAGACTTGCCTCGCGGCTAGGCTTCCAGTCCAGGAAGGAGCAGGCAGCGCAAGACTGGGAGATGCTACTGGCGCCTTCCTGTCCTCAGCTCCACTCCTGCCTTGCCTTTGCACCTAGTCCCCAGGCGTTCTTGTGGAGGGCTTAGTTGCCGGTGGGTTGCACACTGCCAAGCGCTCCAGCAGTGAGGACTCCATTAGAGGCAATGGGAGGGCAACTGCAGGGCTCCTCCAGCGGTTGCTTGACCGCCCAGACTCAGCACAGCACAGAGAGCACAAGGCTCACAGGGCCCCTGGCTGGGGTCTGCAGCCACACACACGCGGAGGCTGACTCGGTGAGCGCCCAGTAGGTGCCTGACAGACGTCATTTCCCTAGAGCTCTCCTCCCCAGCAGAGACGTGTGCAGGTAGTTGGGGCCTGCCCCTGCGTGTCTGGGCTCCCGTCCACAGCCCCAGCTCAGGGAAGCAGCTTACCAGCCAAGACCTGTAGGAGGCGCGGGGCGCCCCCGCCTGGAAGCCTAGTTTACAGCATGCGGGAAGCGAGCCTCCTTGGGAGAAGAGGAGGCAGCCCAGATGCATGCGGCTGCAATCACTGCTTTGGTGGAGCCGAGTGCACCTCCAGTACGGCAGAGCTCCAGCTCTGCTCAGAGGCCCGATCTGGCAGAGTGCTTGCGTGAGGCTGCTCTGCCCTGGGCGAGCCTTGCCCAGACTTGCCTCGCGGCTAGGCTTCTAGTCCAGAAAGGAGCGGGCTGCGCGAGACTGGGAGATGCTACTGGCGCCTTCCTGGCCTCAGCTCCACTCCTGCCTTGCCTTTGCACCTAGTCCCCAGGCGTTCTGGTGGAGGGCTTAGTTGCCAGTGGGTTGCACACTGCCAAGCGCTCCAGCTTGAGGGCTCTATTAGAGGCAAAGTGAGGGCAACTGGAAGTCTATTCTTACGGTTACTTGACCGCCCAGACTCAGCACAGCACGGAGAGCACAAGGCTCACAGGGCCCCTGGCTGGGGTCTGCAGCCCCACACACGCGGAGGCTGACTCGGTGAGCGCCCAGAAGGTGCCTGACAGACGTCATTTCCCTAGTGCTCTCCTCCCCAGCAGAGACGTGTGCAGGTGGTTGGGGCCTGCCCCTGCGTGTCTGGGCTCCCGTCCACAGCCCCAACTCAGGGAAGCAGCTCCTGAGCCAAGACCTGTGGGAGGCGCAGGGAGCGCTGCCTGGAAGCCTAGTTTACAGCATGCAGGAAGCGAGCCTCCTAGGGAGAAGAGGAGGCAGCCCTGCTGTGTGCGGCTGCATTCACTGCTTTGGCGGAGCCGAGTGCGCCTCCAGTACGGCAGAGCTCCAGCTCTGCTCAGAGGCCCGATCAGGCAGAGTTGCTGGCGTGAGGCTGCTCTGCCCTGGGAGACTTGCCCAGATTTGCCTCGCGGCTAGGCTTCCAGTCCATGAAGGAGCAGGCTGCGCGAGACTGGGAGATGCTACTTGCGCCTTCCTGGCC
The DNA here is from genome assembly GCF_032405125.1 of Capricornis sumatraensis. Classification (NCBI taxonomy): domain Eukaryota; kingdom Metazoa; phylum Chordata; class Mammalia; order Artiodactyla; family Bovidae; genus Capricornis; species Capricornis sumatraensis. The sequence goes on from NW_027184618.1 coordinate 652,441, forward strand.
TCAGCTCCACTTCTGCCATGCCTTTGCACCTAGTCCTCAGGCGTTCTTGTGGAGGACTTTTTTGCCGGTGGGTTGCACACTGCCAAGCGATCCAGTAGTGAGGGCTCTATTAGAGGCAATGGGAGGTCAACTGCAGGGCTCCTCCAGTGGTAGCTTGACCGCCCAGACTCAGCACAGCACGGAGAGCACAAGGCTCACAGGGCCCCTGGCTGGGGTCTGCAGCCCCACACACGCGGAGGCTGACTCGGTGAGCGCCCAGAAGGTGCCTGACAGACGTCATTTCCCTAGTCCTCTCCTCTCCAGCAGAGACGTGTGCAGGTGGTTGGGGCCTGCCCCTGCGTGTCTGGGCTCCCGTCCACAGCCCCAGCTCAGGGAAGCAGCTCCTGAGCCAAGACCTGTGGGAGGCGCAGGGGGCCCCGCCTGGAAGCCTAGTTTACAGCCTGCCGGAAGCGAGCCTCCTTGGGAGAAGAGAAGGCAGCCCTGCTGTGTGTGGCTGCATTCACTGCTTTGGCGGAGCCGAGTGCCCCTCCAGTACGGCAGAGCTCCAGCTCTGCTCAGAGGCCCGATCTGGCAGAGTTGCTGGCGTGAGGCTGCTTTGCCCTGGGCGAGCCTTGCCCAGACTTGCCTCGCGGCTAGGCTTCCAGTCCAGGAAGGAGCAGGCTGCGCGAGATTGGGAGATGCTACTGGCGCCTTCCTGGCCTCAGCTCCACTCCTGCCTTGCCTTTGCACCTAGTCCCCAGGCGTTCTTGTGGAGGGCTTAGTTGCCGGTGGGTTGCACACTGCCAAGCGCTCCAGCTTGAGGGCTCTATTAGAGGCAATGTGAGGGCAACTGGAAGTCTACTCTTACGGTTGCTTGACCTCGCAGACTCAGCAAAGCACGGAGAGCACAAGGCTCACAGGGCCCCTGGCTGGGGTCTGCAGCCCCACACACGCGGGCGCTGACTCGGTGAGCGCCCAGAAGGTGCCTGACAGACGTCATTTCCCTAGTGCTCTCCTCCCCAGCAGATACGTGTGCAGTTGGTTTGTTTTTGACCCTGCATGTCTGGGCTCCCTTCCACAGCCCCAGCTCAGGGAAGCAGCTCCTGAGCCAAGACTTGTGGGAGGCGCAGGGAGCGCTGCCTGCAAGCCTAGTTTACAGCATGCAGGAAGCGAGCCTCCTAGGGAGAAGAGGAGGCAGCCCTGCTGTGTGCGGCTGCATTCACTGCTTTGGCGGAGCCGAGTGCGCCTCCAGTACGGCAGAGCTCCAGCTCTGCTCAGAGGCCCGATCAGGCAGAGTTGCTGGCGTGAGGCTGCTCTGCCCTGGGAGACTTGCCCAGATTTGCCACGCGGCTAGGCTTCCAGTCCATGAAGGAGCAGGCTGCGCGAGACTGGGAGATGCTACTGGCGCCTTCCTGGCCCCAGCTCCACTCCTGCCTTGCCTTTGCACCTAGTCCCCAGGCGTTCTTGTGGAGGGCTTAGTTGCCGGTGGGTTGCACACTGCCAAGCGCTCCAGCAGTGAGGGCTCTATTAGAGGCAATGGGAGGGCAACTGCAGGGCTCCTCCAGCGGTTGCTTGACCGCCCAGACTCAGCACAGCATGAAGAGCACAAGGATCACAGAGCCCCTGGCTGGGGTCTGCAGCCCCACACACGCGGAGGCTGACTCGGTGAGCGCCCAGAAGGTGCCTGACAGACGTCATTTCCCTAGTGCTCTCCTCCCCAGCAGAGACGTGTGCAGGTGGTTGGGGCCTTCCCCTGCGTGTCTGGGCTCCCGTCCACAGCTCCAGCTCAGGGAAGCAGCTCCTGAGCCAAAACCTGTGGGAGGCGCAGGTGGCCCCGCCTGGAAGCCTAGTTTACAGCATGCGGGGAAGCGAGCCTCCTCGGGAGAAGAGAAGGCAGCCCTGCTGTGTGTGGCTGCATTCACTGCTTTGGTGGAGCCGAGTGCGCCTCCAGTACGGCAGAGCTCCAGCTCTGCTCAGAGGCCCGATCTGGCAGAGTTGCTGGCGTGAGGCTGCTCTGCCCTGGGCGAGCCTTGCCCAGACTTGCCTCGCGGCTAGGCTTCCAGTCCAGGAAGGAGCAGGCTGCGCGAGACTGGGAGATGCTACTGGCGCCTTCCTGGCCTCAGCTCCATTCCTGCCTTGCCTTTGCACCTTGTCCCCAGGCGTTCCTGTGGAGGGCTTAGTTGCCGGTCGGCACAGCACAGAGAGCACAAGGCTCACAGGGCCCGTGGCTGCGGCCTGCAGCCCCACACACCGCAGGCGAACTCTGTGAGCGCCCAGAAGGTGCCTGACAGATGTCATTTCCTTGTGCTCTCCTCCCCAGCAGAGAGGTGTGCAGGTCGTTGGGGCCTGCACTTGCGTCTCTGAGGTCCTGCCCACAACCCAGCTCAGGGAATGCAGACCATATGCCAAACCTGCAGGAAGCGAGGGTCGGCTCGCCTGGAATCGGAGTGCACAGCATGTGGGGAATGGAGCCTCCTCGGAGGTAGATGAGGCAGGACAGCCGCCTGCCGCTACAAGCCCTGGTTGGTGAGAGTCAAGTGCGCCTCCTCTAGGGTATATCTCCAGGTCTACTCAGAGGCCCGATATGGCAGAGTTCCTGGAGCGAGGCTGCTCTGCCCTGGGCGAGCCTTGCCGAGACGTGCCTCGCTGCTAGGCTCTTGCCCATAAAGGAGCAGGCTGTGCGGGGCTGGTATACCCCACGGACGCTTTCCTTGCCTCAGCTCTGATCCTGCCTTGCCTTTGCAGGTAGGCCCCTGGCGTTCTTGGGGACGAGTTAGGGGCAGGTGGGTTTCACATTGCCATGGGCTAGAGCAGTAAGAGCTCTGTCAGAGGGAATGGAAGGGCAACTGCTGGGCTCCTTCAGTTGTTGCTTGGCTGCCCAGACATGTGCCGCACGGAGAGCACCATACACCCAGGGCCCCTGGCTGGGATCTGCAGTCCCCAGACTCGGAGACTCACTCCGTGGGCGCCCAACAAGTGCCTGACAGATGTATATTCCCTAGCGCTCTCGTCCCCAGCAGAGTCGTGTGCAGGTGGTTGGGGCCTGCCCCTGCGTGTCTGGGCTCCCGCCCACAGCCCCAGCTCAGGGGAAGCAGCCCCTGAGGTAAGACCTGTAGGAGAAGCAGGAGGCCCCTGCCTGGAAGCCGAGTGCGCAGCATGAGGGGAAACGAGCCTCCTCGGGGGAAATGAGGCAGCCCAACCGCGTGCAGCTGCAAGCCCAGTTTGGGCGGAGTCGAGTGCGCCTCCACTACTGCAGAGCTGCAGCTCTGCTCAGAGGCCCGATCTGGCAGAGTTCCTGGCGTGAGGGTGCTCTGCTCTGGGCGAGCGTTGCCCAGACTTGCCTCGCTGCTAACGTTAGTTCCCAGGAAGGAGCAGGCTGCGCGAGGCTCGGAGACACCACTGGCGCCTTCCTGGCCTCAGCTCCGCTCCTGCCTTGCCTTTGCACCTAGGCCCCAGGCATCCTTGTGGAGGTTTTAGGGGCTGGTGTGTTTCACACTGCCAAGGGCTCCAGCAGTGAGAGCTCTGTTCGAGGGAAGCGAAGGGTATATTTGGAGTACAATCCTTTATCAGATATGAGGCCCACACCCTCAGCCTGAACCCTCACCCCGAACCCTGACCCTGAACCCTCACGCCTCACCCCTCACCCTAACACGTTGGGGGGCTCTTCCCCAAACTCTAACCTTAATCCTACTGCCGGGGTCCAGCCCCGGTGGATCCAGGGTGATTTGAAGTTGGGGGCAGAGCCGGCATCTTTAGAAAAATACATATTTAATCACAGATATAGAGAGATTAGAAATGGTTAATGCAGTAGGAAGATTAGTGGAGAAAAGGAGGCTGAATAACTTAGATTACGTGGAATAGCATCCATGCTCCAGATGGGAATTCAGCCAGAAAAATGGGAGCAAGAAAGAAGTGACATGGGGGAATCAGTCTTTCCGGAAACTGATCCGATTTCTTTATTTTTGGGTTTGCTTATATACCTTTTGTTACACATAGGGATGAATACAGTGTCACGTGGGGGTCAGCAGTCCTGACCTTTATCAAAATCAGGTGCTTCACATAAATGTATAAAAAAAGGTCTTAGGGATATTACATCATCTTCTGGCCATGAGTGAGACCTGCTGACATTTTATGATCCTTTCTTTCTGATAACCAAAAAACTTATTTTTTCCAAGTGTGTTTTTTCTCAAACCAGGCACCACCCTCCAAATAAAGCTGCATTCCTATAGGGTGTGGGTGTAGTGAGTTACAATCAAGAAAGGAATTTACGTAACCCAAGGTTAACAGGATTCATCTTAAAGGTTAATACTTATTTCTCCTATATGTTAGTTATATTCATTAGAAGGGTAGGGAACATGGAGATTTAGCAGCAAACATCAGCCCAACAAATGAAAATCCTTTCACCAATGCTCCCCTTAAGATCTATTTAGTCTTAAGATATGATAAAGTTACATTCTTACATAGCAAGGATACAGTGATTTATAGCAAAGTCCAGTGGTCTATTACAAAAGAGAAAATCCTTTAGCTAAAAAGTCTAGTATTGCTAACATCAAAAACTACTGTATTTCCTTTTCTATATTCCAAATACATTGATTAATATATTCCCAAGTGCCTAAGGATATGGAGGCCTGGCGGCAATCATTGACTCAACAAGAAAAAGCCCTATGCTAATTAAGACTCTCCAAAACTCTGTGCTGTTTATGGTTAAGAGGTAGTAAACAATCATGTGGCAGGAGTATGGATAATCCTGTCACACAAGCTAGTCTGTCAGCAGAGAGGTTTGACCTGAGACATCCTTGTCCCACCCAGAGCAGGGAATTAGCAGCAATTATTGACACAACAAATGAAAAAACACTTCACCAATATAATTCCTAACCAACCCATTATACTAATAATTTCTAACTCCCCAAAATAATTTGCCTTTAGTAAGTCTAAAACATCTCGTGCCTCTCAGATTGGGAGGCTGTAATTCACATGTGGCCGGACTAACCTATACAGGTGGGCTAGATAACCTTCAGAGCAGTCCGTAAGCTGAAACACTCTTGTCACGCCCAAGAATTTGTATTGCCTTGGAGCTGCACGTTTACTCCTTCTCTGAGAGAAACGGTTATTGGGGAGAGCCCCCTGTAAAGTCAGAGGTGTAGGTGAGAGCATAAAACAGAGTCTGGTTTTGGGGTAGATGCTCAGGAACAGGGGGTTTCCTGAGGCTTGATCACGCCTTTGCATATGCCAAGCCTTCTTCCTCATGACCTTTGCCATGGGCGGAGTTCCTCACGCTGGCCCCCGGCACCCTACCCTAACCCGACACCCTATCCACATCCTAAACCTAACCCACATCATAGTCACGCCCTCAACCCTATACTTACCCTTGAAGCACGTACCCACCTCATCTTCATTTTTGACACTTCCCATGCATAACAAAAGACAAGGTCGTAATGTTTCAAACATGGATCCAAGACCCATTATCCACATAAAAAGAATATACATACTCTGATCACATCATTTAAATCTCTTGCATCACCAAAATACCTCTCCACCACGTATCCAATCGCCATTGATGGATCACATCTATCTCATACATTTCATAACTTAGCAATCAAATACGCAGCAGTAATCTGGGTAATTATATACACAAGATATATTTATACCATAAATATTTCAACACATTCCACTTTCTACGATGAATTCAATCTTCACAAAAGTAGGATGAACAGCACCTGTTTCCACTAGGATCCATATCATTGCACAAAGTGACAGTGAGCGTGAAAATCTTAATGATGACCACCAGAAAGAAGGTCAGCACGGTTGATATCACAGATTTTTCAGTGTTCCAATACAAGTTCTACCCAAATCCATAAGGAGAGACGTACGCATAGGAAACTACACATTGAAAGCAAGTCTATTGAGATAAATATTGGACATCAATTGTGTGAATCTTTAAGGCATAACTGTAGACATGCTTCAGACATTCTTCAAATTCATAAAATGACAACAAAGTATGGCTATGTACAATCCATTCGGTTTTATAAACCACTCATGAATAACCTCACAAGCCATTGAAAACCAGATGACAATTTCAAATAGCTTTGATCTACAAACAAGGCTGTAAGACAGAAAGTTAAAATCGAAATACATGAAGTAAATCCTCAATAGATAGGAAAACATCCCATGGTAGTGAAGTCAATTAACATTAGTTATTAGGGCTTTCATGCACAGACTCATCTCCGATCGATGTGATCTCAATTCATATTTGGCAAAATATACGAAAGCTGATCTTAACAGTCATATTATTTTTCTTTGTACCCCTAAAAAGAAAAATGAACATGAAAAACTAAATTAAACTTGGAGACTCACATTTCCCAATCGGTATACAAAGCAACGGCATGTCAAACTTTCTAATTCACATATGCATTTACATGAAATTGGATGAAATACCCCTAAATTAACACATACTTCTATGCCCAATGTTTCACAAGGCAGAAAACACTCAATGAATGAAACTGAGAGGGTAACCGCAAGGAAGGCCAGGGGTCTCCAAAGGGAGGAAACGGGGTGCAAGTGTCAGACAGTTGTTATCTGTCACTTCCGAAGCAGGAGGAAACAGGCTGTTCTTTCTTCCCCTTCTCGATACAAATTTAAAAAGAGGTTTTCTCTTACAATTCTGTGTTGCTATAATGACACCTGGTTCCACCTGAACTTCACTTTTCTCATACTTTGAGCTGACCAAGGCATTTTTCTTATGGAAAGGTTTGCCTTAAGCTATGTGAATGTACTATGTATTTACCCTAGACTCTATCTTCAAGGAGGTTCTGCCTAAAGGCTCAGAACTGACTTGACAAACCAATTAGCTTTACTCATACATGGTTCTCCTGATCTATGTGAATGAAGCTATCTATTTGCTCATATCAATCATTTTATGGCCCAGGATGACTGACCTGGTGCCACGGTCATCTCCATATATCTTGTGGGTGAGGGGTCTGCTGCCATTCCTTTCTCTAATGAGTAGACTGCTAGTAGCTAGATAACATCCAGCTAAAGATGAGTAGGGGGGCACTCTTTCTGCCCCCTTCTGATGTCTATGTCAGAAGCTTTCTCTCTTTTATACTTTCATAAAACGTTGCGACACAAAAGATCTGAGTGATCAAGCCTCATCTCTGGCCCCGGGTTGAATTCTTCCTCTAAGGAGCCCAAGAATTCAAGCATCTTTCCTGGTTAGACAACAACCTTTAAAAGCAATGGTCTTTTCAAAAAAAAATGATGATAAGTGATGAGTATGCAGATGTCTACGAATGAAATGGGACCCATATGTCAAACCACATAAAAATATATCTTCCCTCAACATACATATAACACAATCAGGCCTTCATATGCATCGATTCGCCAACTATCAAGTCATACAAATATGGACCTAAAATATCACAATACATTCCAAAGTTGAAAAGTGATGGATATTGACTTTCGCCCACTGGTGCTTCTTTTTATGTCATCTCCATTATATTAGCTATGACAATGAAGCATGTGCTGTGCTAAGTCACTTACATTGTGTCCAACTCTTTGGGATCATATGGACTAGGCCCCACCAGGCTCCTCTCTCCATGAGATTCTCTAGGCAAGGATACTGGAGTGGGTTGCCATGCTCTCCCTCAGGAGATCTTCCTGCCCCAGGGATCGAATCCATATCTCCTATGTCTCCTGCATGGGTATGTTCCGCATGTTCTTTACCACTAGAACCACCGGGGAAGCCCCACTGGGCATATACAGAAACATTCCTCCAACAAAACTGAAGAATGACTTTAAAATCTCAAACAAAACATGAGTATATGTGTTCACAAACTTCACGGAGCAAGGGTTTCTTCGATCTGAAAACTGGCATCGATGAAGGACTGTGTGAAGAATGCTTCAAAGTCTATTTGGCAAACACAGCCTAAGTTGGCTATATTTAGTCCTCAGATGAATGGAATGTCATGAGTACTGGTCGTTTCAAGTAAGTAGCATGTGAAGCTGTTTACACTTATTGGGATACGTGGTATGCCACATTCACACATTTCAGTAGCATTGGTGCAAAAACGATACATTTCTCAGGGGGAGCTTCTACATGGACTCTTGGGATCAGAGCTCTAACTCTTCTTCAACTTGGTCAAACTGCTCATAGTCATACAAGTGAATGAAAAGTTGAGCCTGTTGTCATTCAATCTGTTTAAAAGAAATAGAATAATACAACAAATTAGTAAATCTTATTTTCTTAATAAACATTGTATGATTTCTGCACAGCTTTGTTACTGGCATGAATAGAATATCTACAATAATAACTTGTCACAGTGAAATGGATTCACATTCACTATCGAGTCACATCTATAATTGATGCCATAGCTGTTTGATACTATTGCTTGAATGAATGCAACTTATGTGACTTCACAAACTACAAACACGACTAACATAATAGCTATTAAAAAACCTTGAGTGACATGAGCATGAAAACTTAGTAGAGTTGCTCTCAAGAATAATGATACTATTACATTCACACCCCTGCAAAAGAGACGGAAAGGATAGAATAATAATAAAGGAACTTCATAACTATATTCCTACTGTAAACATTCAACACGACGTTTTCTTTTAAACTGACTTTCATATTTGGTCTACTGTAACCTCTTCTGTGTTCATTTTATGCTAAACTTATTGCTAACAGTAAAATTACCATACGGGCTCTAATTAATTTTCTTTTACTTGCAAAGCTAGTGATAGAACAAAAGGCCAATATCTACATCAAACAGGAGGAACGGAATGGAAACTGTAAACAATTTTATGGAATAACATTTCCGTGCTCCTACTCAGTCAAACGGACATTCAAAAGGATGTGATTTTTCTGACAGTTTATTTCAGAAACTTGGAAGTGGATGACTGCAAACAATAAAACGAATAATATATTGATACATAATATTAATAATATACACTGGGTCATTCTTTTTTCTATTCTGCCACAGCTAACTGACTGGAAGTCAGTTGTCGTAACTACTACTAACATAAGACCCTCACCGATAAGTGAAGATATATAGGAAAATCTATAATAGATCGAAAACCCATCACAGATAGAATGGTAATAAAAAAATACACTGACAGTTTAGTTGGTATAAGAAACAGGATGATTATGAAAGCAAAGCCAACAATCATGGATAGGCCATGGAAGCCCGTGGCTGTCATGACTATTGACTTGGATCCTTCATCTCAGGTTGTTAAAAGTGCATGGTAAAATCCAGAGGTTTGCAGCAGTGGTAACCTCCTGAACAGACTGAAATAAAAAGGGTTTCCAGAATATCCTGACGATTTCCATCTACTAGGCTGTGGTGAGCTCAAGCAATACATACTCCAGAGGACAGAAGACAGACAGGTTGGGAACACGTCTACTGCACTTAGGGAGAAAGGGAATGTTGCTACTCAGCCTAGTCCAAGTGTAGAAGCAACACCTCGGTGATTCGACCTTTAAAGACTCGATACATATGAGAACGACTGGTATGAAGAAACCTTCAGAAGTGCCTTCTCAGACCTCCTCCCATCATAAGCACAAGCATAATGAAAACACTGAGTTTTCGTGGTCTCACACAAAATTAGACTCACTTATGACTTTGATTTGAGAAGAGTTGAACTACTCATTGTTAAAGAGAAATGATCCTTTCTTCTCTGAAGATCTGTGAATCATTCATAGGGTGTGGTGAATAAACTACTTAAGGATCTAATACATAAAAATGCAATAGGCTAAGCACAGAGATGTTTTTCTCCCTTTCTCAAAGGATGGAACATTTTGTATTTGCACTGATTTTATGTTTTGACTTCATGTACAATTATACAGTGATTTTTTTAGTTGACATACAATAGGACTAAAAATATTGATATAATACTAATAACTCATGTTGGTATGTGTGGTTGTCACATAGGATTCACAGGAGATTTAAATTCACAGTTGTCAACGTAAAGGATGAATGCTATTTAGCTTCTTCGTGAATCTAGACCATGAATGAAGAGTTTTCCTCAACATATTTCACTGAGGGAAATACAAGGATGATAGGCATAATACTATGCTTCGACTCATGGATATCTAAGCATTGCTCACAATACAAATCTGATTTTCGAAATCAGGGTTCTTTCAGTGTCCTTGAACAGCATTTGTTTTTCTGTATACAGAGGAAAAAAACTCCTGAGTATCAAACTTGTTCACATAAAACATGTGTATGAATTGTTACCTTCCTGAAACAGGGATCAAACCCACATCACTTCCACCTCCTGCACTGGTAGGCAGATTATTTATTTATCAACTGCGCCACCTGGGAATCGACATACATTTGAAGGACCACTGCCATCAGCTTCTACTGTTCATGACCAAAGTAGGAGAAACAACATTGGAAGAAGTACTCAAAAGGGTACTCATAGGAAGTACTCGTAAGTCAAGGAACTGTTATACGGGGTACTCTCGTTATTACTCGGACAAGTCAGTTCCTCCGATGATGATGGGTATAACTGAAAAATTACTACAAATGCATGGGATGCGATGTCTACATGATAAATGTGTTCCTCTTACACTATTGCTTCAGGGATGCCTACTTCAGCATGAAGGACTGCACTGCAAGGGACGCCTGCTATTCCAGCTCAAGCAACAGATAGTGAAGTGCAGATCATTGTCCTTTGTTGAAAATAATCAGCAGTTTGTCAACACAGGGAACATGCCGGAGGAACCCTCGGGATGGAACTCTGAAAACAGGTTGGGCCCTCTTTTTGCCAAGCCCTGCTATAAAATACAAATCAGAAAAAGAAAAATAGCATCGGTTTGGTCAGGACTTCCTCATCTTTTCTTTCTCGGTAGCAGGAAGCAGACATTGAGGCCAGAGGACGGCAGGGTTTCATTGTGAACTAACGTTGGGTGGGGTGGAAGCTCATCACTCTAGTAAGAATGTGGCTCAATAAAACGGAATTTCATTCGCTTCATGGACATAGAGTTCTACAATCCTTCATTAAGGAATTCAATGAGTTACATTTCCTTACACCTTCACAATCTCTCGGTTTACAAGAATGTCAACTGCTAGTCCAGCACTTATACGATGAGCGTTACAGGTAGTATTAGTGTATAAAGGAGGAGGAGCAATGGCAGGAAGTTTATTTATTCTCTGTTTGAATTCTTGATTTTTTATATAATTTTTTATAACATCCTTACAGATGTGGATATTTTAGTGACATGTATAAATACACGTTGAGTGGTGCTATGATAACTCATAGTGTTGGCACAATAAATATCATGCTTACTATGTGCTTTTCATATATTCCTTTTGAGATTCTCTTCCATGATACATTATCATAAGATATTTAATAGTTTCCTAAACTGTACAGTAGGTCCTTGTGGCTTCTTTTACATATAGGAATGTATTTGTTCATAATTCAAACAAAAACTGGTACACAAATATTCACAGTGACATTCACAATAGCTCAAAGGTAGAACTCATTCAAGTGTCCGTTGGTGGGAGACTGAATATGCCACACAAGGTATATTCAGAAGCTTGAACGGTATTCCACCATACAAAAAAGTACATGAAATGGTGCTGCCACTCTGCAAGACATTACAGAAATGACTCCAAAAGGAACACATGGAATAAATACATAGTTCGATTCCAATTCATGCTATGTACCCAAAAGGATTGAGAAAGGGGGCTGAAAAAATGGATACTTCTTCAGTCATACTGACAACAGCATGATTCACACTGGCAAACAAACAGAAGTAATCTAAGTGTCCATGGCAGCCAATTCCATAAACAAACTGTGGTATACCCACAATGGAATCTGATTCGGCCCTTCAAAGTCAGTAATTCTGACAATGCGACAATGTGGACAAACCTTATGGTCATTAGATTAAGTGAAATAAACCAGACCAAGAAAAAGACAAACGTTCTGTGATTCCACTCATATGAGATATCCAAACGAGTCAAATCCGTCAGAAATAGCAGAAAGTGATTCCGACCGATCGAAGAGAGTTCATGTTTCATGCACCTCAGTTTCCCTTGGAAAAACTGACTTCCTGTGATATCTCCAAAACCAATTAGGCAAATAATTGGAAGCTATATCCAGTCAAATGAACGTAGACGTAATGTTACAGTGTACACCAAACTCACTGAAACTTCTCAACAGACAAAAGGCAAAACTGTATCTATGGTACCTCAGCTTAGCTTGAAACTGTATCTATAGTACCTCACTTCTGCTTTTAAAATGTAACAACAGCAACAACACAGTAAAGTCTATCCAAAAAAGGATATAAAACATATATCACATCAACTTTAAACAATTAGAAATTTAAACCGTGAAAAACCTTATTCACAAACTTAAACACAAGCCACAGGAAAATATATCTATAAAATACATATCTGATAAAGGATTGTACTCTAAATATACCAAAAAACCTAGAACAATCTCGTAAACAATGTATACACCTAAACACCTGGCCTACAAAAATATCAAGATAGTAAATAAGCCTATCAAAAAGACTCAAAATCACATATCACGAGGAAATGACAAACTAAAACAACAGGGAGGTAGCACTGCACACCTATTAGATCCAGTAAACTCAAAAAAAGGGGGTAGGGCACAGCTTCTCCGGTGGCTGCAAGACACTCTAGTTCGATCCCTTACCCCAGAAGATCCCACATGCCACAGAGAAACATAGCTGGATTTTTCCACAGCTAAGCAAGGCTCACCTCTGACCTGAATACTACATGTCTAGCACTTACTAAACAGCTTTGCAAACGTCCAGACAAAACATATCGCATGATTATATACAACAGCTCTACTTGTAATAACTAAACACTTTCAAAGATCAGGATGTCTTCAGTAGATGACAGTGTAAACAAATGGGGATACATCCAAAGTGAAGGGGAGCAAGTGCTACCACAAAATATACCACCTCAGCATGAGAATTAGTTGGATCCAATTAACTTTTATTTTTTTAGAGGACACATGATCATCTCTGAAACCCAAGTTCAAGACAACTCTTCTGTGAGTCACATTTACTACAGAAATCTCATTTCAAAGGAATCCTCTCTATATGCCAGATAGAAGGATGAGACACAGTCTTCTGAAACTCTTTTTTCTTTTCTATCCATAGGGAAAGCTAAGCCGTAAATCTGCACAACAACCATACCCTTCCTTTCCTTTGGTTGTATTTTTAAAATATTTGTTTCTGTTTTAATTTGGCTGCGCCAGGTCAACCTTCCTTGAGGCAAGCCAGATATTTAGCTACAGCATGCAAATTCTCCATTGTGGCATGGGAGATCTACTTCTTGGAGCAGGGAATGAACCCGGGCCTCCTTCTTTGGGAGTGTCCAGTCTCAGCCACTGGACCACCAGGAAGTGCCTGTTTTGTTTTTAGATGAAGATGGAATCTAAGGTGATATCTTGGGCCATTTCAGTCACTGACTCAGTTTCCTGAGTTTCTCCAAAGCACGCACAAGGTGCACATTAATAAACTGGTTTGCAAAACAAGAAAAGGTTGTCTGCTACAACACTGTATGCTTACAAATATCTCAATGGTAAATGGCATATTATTTATTTACTATGGGGGGAGAAAGAATGCAGGATTCATACATGTTACAACATGAAGAAATATTAAAGCCATCTTCAGTGAAAAAAAAAAATCCACAAAGAAAAGGCCACCCAGAACCCTTGTTCACCATGTCTGCTTTCAATCCATCAAGTTTGTCCAAATAACCGAAAATCTCAGTAACACTCTAAATAAAGGAAAAAGGATGAAGATGGAAACAAAAGATATATTCATACACTTGAACAATTGCTAAAAGTGGAAGCGGGGCTGTGGATTACATTATAATGTAGATACCATATGATTTCCTGATTTTGGAGATTATGTGCTGGTTCTGCAGAAGGTACCCATTTTGGATAAAAGACAGAGAGTATTTTAGATGATGTGGCAAATGCTAGCACTTGTTCCCATTGCTAGGCATTTTCTGTACATTTTAAATGACTGGAAAGTATACTAGGTTTCAAAACAACCATGCCAATACCACAAAAGACATTTAGAGTAGACAGGCAGGAAACTTTCTTACACAGGCCAAGACTTACCCAGACGAAGTTCAAGGGAAGCTGCGATGCTCACTGCCCTTGAAGGAGTCCACGTGGAATGAAGAAGTACTGTGGGAAGTCTATTAGTAACCACCATGTCTTGGGTCCTCTGGATGACCTACTGCAGGAGAAACAGATTTGACAGATAAAATGTTCCACATAACTTCACAAAAAGTTGTTAGACTACATTCAGTAAAGCTGAATCATTTCGGATCAATTTACAATCCTATAAAATACTACCATTTACAGTCCAAAAATCACTTGCATTTCTATACACTAATAACAATCAGAAAAAAAAAATTAAGAAAATCCCACTTAAATAAAACATCTAGCAACAAACTTAATCAAGAACATGAAAGACCAGTAGTCAGAAAACTAGAAAGCACTCATAAAGAAACCAAAGAAAACACAAATACACAGAAAACTATTCCATGCTCATGCACTGGAACAGTGAGGAATTAAAAGGTCCATTCCAACCAAAGTCATCAACAAATACACTGACTGCAATCACAAAATAATATTCAATGGCATTTTTCACAGAAATAGAAATAGTCCTAATATTAGCCTGCTAATGTTGAACAGGACCTTAAACGGCCAAAAAGACTCTGAGAAAGAGGAACACAGCTGGAGGCATCTTCCTATCCCTCTTCAAACTACATCACGGACCTGGAGTGACCACCACAGTGAGGAACTGGCAGGAACACAGACACATGGACTCCAGGAAGAGAAGAGAGAGCCCAGAAACGAACCCACGTGTACATGGTCAATTCCTGAAAATCAAACCAGGAACGAGCGAAAAGGAAAGGACAGTCTTCTCAAGAAACAGTGACAGGAAAACGGCCACCTACACGGAAGAACATCAGTGTTCATCCTCTACATCATCTAACGCAAATCTAACTAAAAACCCACCGTTTTGCACACGGAGCTCTTTCCCCCTGAGTCCTCTGAGATGGACCTCCAGTCAGCCCTCAGCTGGACACAGGAAACGTCTACTCGGTCCTCATTTTTCGCTCTGGCAGCGCCTCCCTGCTGGTGGGCACTGAGGCAACCCTGCTCCTCTCAGCCTGGATGCAGCCCTGTTATCCAGAAGCCTGAGCCCTGATGGTCCTGAGGAGACAAAGCTCCCGCCAGCTGCTCACAGAGCAGAGTCTAAAGGCAAAGCGTCCTGTGCCCGCGGGTCAGAGGGGGGTTTGGCGCCCCCTGCGGGCCACAAGAGAAGAGCGGGCAGCCCGGCGCTCACAGACCTCAGAGGGCTCACCCAGAAGCAGCTCTGCTGCGAGCACTCAGACTGGAAGCCCAAACTGAAATGGAGCAGAATAGCCCCATGACCCTCCGCAAAACATGGCTAAGGAACAATCAGAGCCTGTATGGAATGCAGCCATAAAAAGGAACACATTTGAGTCTGTTCTAATAAAGGGGAGGGAAGTCAGTCAAAGAGAGAAAAACATGGAATCTAGAAGGATGGTACTGACGAGTCTGTTCACAGAGCAGCAATGGAGGTGCAGACATAGGGAACAGACTTACAGACGAGGGTGGGGAACAAGAGGGAGAGAGTGAGCTGAATGGAGAGAGCAGCATGGATGCACGTACACCAACATTTGTAAATAGACAACCAATGGGAATTTGCTGTATGATTCCGGGAACTCAAAGTGGGGCTCAGGAGTAACCTAGAGAGGTGGGAATGGGTGCGAGGTGGGAGGGAGATTCAAGAGCAAGAGGACATAGGTACACCTATGGTTAATTCATGTGGATGTATGACACATCCAACCAATATTGTAAAGCAAGGATCAATGAACTAAAAAGAAATAACTGTTTAAAAAAATATGAACATAAACACAAACTTTGCAACAAGGTAATTCCATTTAAAAAACTATAGAAATTTCAGAAAACTACAAAAGTTCTACATGACCTTCGGTCTGGGGATCAGGTCTAACATACACAAAAAAAGCCAACTTACCAAATTATGAATATAAATTATTTAAAACATTGCCTTTTATCATTTCATACATTTACCCTGTGGAGGACCTTACTCGAGAGAACCAAAAACAAACGGTTAAATGAACCACAGACCACCCACCCTGGCCAGGCGACAGAGAAAAGAAAACACTTGCAGGAGTCATCTTACAACAGGAGGTCCTGGGAAGGAACAAGGAACGAACAAGCTACCACCAACCAGAATTCTGGAGAGGTCAGGAGATGGGAGGCTCCAGTTCAGAGGTCCTACCAACCTCCCAGGATCCACTTCGCTGGAATCCATCTCAGCTGAATGATGCGTGTGCCCCCAAGAAGGATCCCAGTTCAGAGTGCCTGGCAAGAGACAAACCAGAAATGAACCCGATGAGCATAAAACCTGAGACTGTGAGCCACGTGACGGAGTGGTTCTCTCCGTTTCCCTCACCCTCCTGCCCTCCACCCCGGCAGCCCTTCCCAAGAAAGCCTCTTGCTTGGACAGCACTCCTCTCCTCAGGCAACTCATTGCCCAGTGTCAGACAAGAACTCACTCTCAAGCCCTGGAAGGGATCCCCCTTCCTTCATCAAAAGCAATATCCAGGAGAAAATATCTTCAAAACGCTATCTTGCAGAGAAGGAAATCAGAGAAGGCAATGGCAGCCCGCTCCAGTACCATTGCCTGGAGAATCCCACGGATACAGGAGCCTGGTAGGCTGCAACCCCGGGGTCACTAAGAGTCGGACACGACTTCACTGAGTGACTTCACTTTCACTTTTCACTTTCCTGCACTGGAGAAGGACATGGCAACCCGCTCCAGGGTTCTTGCCTGGAGAATCCCAGGGACAGAGGAGCCTGGTAGGCTGCTGTCTCTGGGGTCGCGCAGAGTCAGGCACGACTGAAGCGACGCAGCAGCAGCAGCAGAGAAGGAAATGGCACCACCTGCAGTACTCTGGTCTCACAAATCCCAGGGACAGAGGAGCTTGGTGGGCTACAGTCCAAAAGCAGGGCATTTCTGACGGCAGGAAACAGTCCCAGGGAAGCTGAGCTGCTCACCAAAGGCCCCAGAGCTTTGGATAGCACACCAGAGCTGTGGCTGAGGATTCCCAGCTGCCATGCCTCTTGATCCTGGCCTCTTTCACTAGATACATGTGTGGAAAACGAGAATCTAGAATATGCCCTGGTGGTTCCATAGTAAAGAATCCACCTGCCAGTGCTGGAGATGCATGTGCGATCCCTAGGATGGGAAGATCCCACATCCTCTGGAGCCCGTGTGCCACAACTGCCCAGCCTGTGCTCTACATCCTGGAAGCCACGATGCCGAGTTCACATGCTGCAGCCACTGAAGCCCGTGAGCCGGTGCCCCTCAACAAGAGGAGACACTGCAGTGAGAAGCCTGCAAACCACTAGTTATGGCCCATGCTCACCAAAACTAGAGAAAAGCCCTCACACAAAGATGCAACACAGCCAACAATAAATAAAACTGTTTTCCTAAAAAAATGCATATCTGACAAAGAAACTGTACTCAAATTGTCCAAGAACACTAGAGCAAACGGGCCCATTCATAACTGGTAGTGACTGAAATAGACACCTGGCCACTGAGGGTATACTGATAGTAAACTATCATACAAAAACATCTTCAAGATACTGGTGCCATGCACGCAGAGCCCCCTTTGAAAGACAATCTGACAGTTTTTTTTCAGTAACCACGTGGGACAAGCACTGAATTCTGGGTATGACAAGCGGTGGAAGCCAGGTTTCTTACCATTGGAATGCAAAGTTACAGATAAACAAAAGGACACGTTACACTGCCCATGTCGTGGCGGATCGGGTTGGAGACATCATCACAAATTACCTTTAACTGAATAAGTTCAAAGGCGAGCTGGAATACATGTATATATATATCCATGTATTGTCAGCTGAGCATATTGAGCTCCTACATGTATGTTTTAAATATCATTCTCTAATAAAAGGGAACAGAAAACATCTCCGATGGCCCGGTGGTAAAGAATCTGCCTACCGATGCAGGGAACACGGGTTCAATTCCTGTGTAGAAGATTCCACACGCCCAGGGGCAACGAAGCCCTTGAACAACTCTTGAAGTTTGCATGCTCCAGAGCCCAAGTTCTGCAAACAGAGAAAGCACTGCAATGAGAAGCCATGGCACAGCAACTAACTAGGGGGTAGCCTCTGCTCACTACAACTAGACAAACCAGCAATAAAGACCCAGCACAGTCAAAAATAATGTAATGTTTAAAAAAAAAAAAGGACAGTTCTTTGAAGAAATGACTGAGACTAGGGGTGAGACTGTAAATATATGAGCCAGGGTCATCTTAAATTATGAGAAATTAAAGAAACTAAAGACAACTAACAAGCTGTCCAAACTGATACAAATGAATGATGACACAGTGTTATCTGTATACACCAGCAAAATAACAATCTGAAAAGGAATTTAAGCAAACAATTCCCTTTCAATCATGTCAGCATTAATAAAGGACTTTGCTATGGACGGAATGAGGATGACAAGACTGGCACACTGGAAATGATACATGATTGCTGAAAAATACCCTAAAGACATGGACAGATACTCCATAGCGATGAGAAGACTTCAGTTGGCAATACCGTGGAATGCATCTTCAATCTGAAATGAAGATTCAATATGAATTACAAAAGGCTGAAAGGTGGTTACTAAACCACAAAAGATGCCAGCATTCTTGGCCTCCAGAGGAGAATTCCATCCAGGGCAAGTGAGGAAGCTTGATGGCTCAGAGGTTTTCTGTTATAAAGTTTTATTAAAGTATAAAAGAGATCGAGAGAGCTGCTGACGTAGACATTAAAAGGGGGAAGAAAGAGGACCCCCTGCTAGTCTTTAGCCAGATGTTATACAGCCACTAGCAGTCTGCTAATGAAAGAAAGACAATGTCTCAGAGAATGGCACCAGGCCCCTCACCCACAGCATGCATTGAGATAACACTGGCAGCAGATGAGTCATCCCAGGCCATAAAATGATGGACATGAATCTTGAAGAAAGGCAGATTTCCAAGCACACATATAGTTTCATTCACATAGATTAAGAGAACAAGGTATGAGTAAAACATGCTGGTTTGTCAAGTCGTTTCTGAGGCTTTAGGGGGAACTGACCTGAAGACAGAGCCTTGGGTGAATACCTAGTACATTAACATACCTTAAGACAAACGTTTCCATAAGGAAAAGGCATTGCTTAGTTCAAGGTTTGAGAAAAGTGACATTCAGGTGGAGCCAGTTGTCATGGCAACACAGAATTTTCAGAGAAACCTCTTTTTAAATTTGTATCAAGATGGAGAAAAAAAAATGCAACACTCTTTTGTCTCCTCCTGCCTCTTAAGAGAGAGAAAAAAACGTCTGACACTTGCAGTCTATCTTCTCTGTCTGGAGACCCCTGGCCTTCCTGCCTGGTATCCTCTCCAGGCGTGTAGGAAGCAATACATAGGCTGCTTGGGAAAACCGCGCGGGTCTAAGCTTTATGCAAAGGGGTAAAGCGGTAAAACCGTTGGCCCCAAAGGCGAGGCTTTTCTGCGACCGCCATGTTAGTCGGCTCCGAGACTGCAAACAAAGAGGGCAGAATGCATGGTTCCCTGCTCCGCCGAGTCCGAGTTCCCTTACCTGTGGTCCACAGCCCTCCGCTCTGCTCGCTGGCTGCCGATCGACGGGGACCCAGGAGCCCACGAAACGAGCATTCCCAGCTGCGATGGCGAGCCCTGAGAGCACAACCGGGAACCCCTGGCCCCGACGCGCCGCCATGGTCATCCCGCCCCAGACCCGCTCACGTGAGCCGCGCTCCTGACCAGCCGCCCAGGTTCGCCCCGCCCCCGACGCGCGCACGGGGCGCCCCGCCCCCACGCCCCCTTCCAGGACGGGCCGGCGGGACCGCGACTGCCTCCAGGTGAAACACAGGACAAGCAAATCCACCCCACCGAGCCAATCCAAGCTTTTTCTCAGCTGATCTGTCTATGATTTTGGGATAAAACTATGACTACAGAAAGCAAAGATGACCTAGGACAGCCATGATATTCTACAGAACCAGACCCTGGCGGGCAGAGGCTTGAAGAGGGGCCGGGAGCCCTGTCAGCAAGAGCAAGCCTCTGTAGCGTAGTGGTTACGTGGGCTGGTGAGCAGGCAGATTGTGGCCTGCGAGTCAGGAGTTCAAGTCCCCCATTTAACCCTTTCGCTTTTAGGGGGCGGGGGACCGCAAGAGGCAGGGCTTAGACCAGAAAAGTTTATTTTTATTTGAGAGTTTTATTGTGAGGGTTAGGTTTAGGGTTCCGGCATCCCCCCAACTTGTTAGGGTTCAGGATCAGAGTTCGGGTTCGGGGAATCCCCTCTCTTCTTAGGGTTCGGATTCGGATTCAGGGTTCGTGTTTGGGGTTTGGCGTTCAGGGTTTGGGGTTAGGGGTTCGTGGTTCTAGTTTGGGGTTTGGGGTTCCGATTAGGGGTTCAAGGTTCAGCTTAGGGGTTTGGCGGTTGGGATTCGGCTTAGGGGTTAGAGGTTTGTGGTTTGGGATTTGGGTTTGGAGATTGAAGTTTGGGTTTGGGCTTTAAGGGTCGGTGTTGGGGTTTGGGGTTGGGTTAGGGTTACGGTATCACGGTTCAGATTCACGGTTTGGGGATTGGAGCTCGGCGTTTAGTTTACGGGTTCGGGATATAGGGTTTTGAGGTCAGGGTCGACTTCGGGGTTTGGAGTCGCGGTGAGGGGCTAGTAAGTGCCACACAGCCAAGGGCTCCAGCAGTACCAGCTCTGTCAGAGGAAAGGGAAGGGCAAGTGCAGGGCTCCTCCAGCGGTTGCTTGGCCGCCCAGACTCAGCGCTGCACGGAGAGCACCAGGCTCCCAGGGCCCCTGGCTGGGGTCTGCGGCTCCGCACTCCCAGAGGCTGACTCTGTGGGCGCCCAGCAGGGGCCTTACAGACGTAGGTTCCCTAGAGCTCTCCTCCCCAGCAGAGACGTGTGCCAGTGGCTGGGGCCTGCCCCTGCGTGTCTGGGATCCCGCCCACAGTCCCAGCTCCGAGGAAGCAGCCCCTGAGCCAAGACCTGCAGGAGGCGCGGGGCGTCCCCGGCTGGAAGCGAGTGCACAGCAAGCGGGGAGGCGAGCCTCCTCGGGGGAAGACTAGGCAGCCCAGCCGCGTGTGGCTGCAAGCCCTGCTTGGACGGAACCGAGTGCGCCTCCAGTACGGCAGAGCTCCAGCTGTGCTCAGAGGCCCGATCTGGCAGAGGTCCTGGCGCGAGGCTGCTCTGCCCTGGGCGAGCTTTGGCCAGACTTGCCTCGCGGCTAGGCTTCCTTCCCAGGAAGGAGCAGGCTGCGCGAGGCTTGGAGACGCCACTGGCGCCTTCCTGGCCTTAGCTCCCCTCCTGCCTTTACTTTGCACCTAGGCCCCAGGCGTCGTTGTGGAGGGGTTAGGGGCCGGTGGGTTCCAGACTCAGAAGGGCTCCAGCAATGAGATCTCTGTCAGAGGGAAGGGAAGGGCAACTGCAGAGCTCCTTCAGCTGTATCTTGACTGCCCAGACTCAGCGCCACACGGAGAGCACCAGGCAGCCAGGGACCCTGGCTGGCGTTTGCAGCCCCCAGACCCGGAGACACACTCCGTGGGCGCCCAGCAGGTGCCTGACAGACCTAGGTTCCCTAGCACTCTCCTCCCCAGCAGAGATGTGTGCAGGTGGTTGGGGCCTGCCCCTGCGTGTCTGGGATCCCGCCCACAGTCCCAGCTCGTGGGAAGTAGCCCCTGAGCCAAGACCTGCAGGAGGCGAGGGGCGGCACCGCCTGGAAGGCGAGTGCACAGCATGCACGGAAGCGAGCCTCCTTGGGGGAAGATGAGGCAGCCCAATTGCCTGCAGCTGCCAGCCCTGGTTGGGGGGAGCCTAGTGCGCCTCCAGTAAGGCAGAGCTTCAGCTCTGCTCAGAGGCCCGATCTGGCATAGTTCCTGGCGCGAGGCTGCTGCGCTCTGGGCGAGCCTTGCCCAGGTTTGCCTGGCCGCTAATCGTAGTGCCCAGGAAGGAGCAGGCTGCGCGCAGCTGGGAAACGCCACTGGCGCCTTCCTGGCCTCAGCTCCGCTCCTGCCTTGCCTTTGCACCTAGGCCCCAGGCGTCCTTGCGGACGTTTTAGGGGCTGGTGTGTTCCACACTGCCAAGGGCTCCAGCAGTGAGAGCTCAGTTCGAGGGAAAG
Organism: Capricornis sumatraensis; assembly: GCF_032405125.1. Lineage (NCBI taxonomy): Eukaryota > Metazoa > Chordata > Mammalia > Artiodactyla > Bovidae > Capricornis > Capricornis sumatraensis. Next base: position 674,666 of record NW_027184618.1, read on the forward strand.
GAAGGGCATATTTGGAGGACAATCCTTTACCAGCGATGAGGCCCTCACCCTCACCCTGAACCGTTGCCCTCACCCTCACCCTCACCCTAACATGGTGGGGGCTATTCCCCAAACTCTAACCTTCACCCCACCCTAACCCGACACCCTATCCACATCCTAAACCGAACCCACATCATAGTCACGCCCTCAACCCTATACTTACCCTTGAAGCACGTACCCGCCTCATCTTCGTTTTTGACACGTCCCATGCATAACAAAAGACAAGGTCGTAATGTTTCAAACATGGATCCAAGATCCATTATCCACAGAAAAGGAGTATACATACTGTGATCACATCATTTAAATCTCTTGCATCACCAAAATACCTCTCCACCACGTATCCAATCGCCATTGATGGATCACATCTATCTCATACATTTCATAACTTAGCAGTCAAATACGCAGCAGTAATCTGGGTAATTATATACACAAGATATATTTATACCATAAATATTTCAACACATTCCACTTTCTACGATGAATTCAATCTTCACAAAAGTAGGATGAACAGCACCTGTTTCCACTAGGATCCATATCATTGCACAAAGTGACAGTGAGCATGAAAATCTTAATGATGACCACCAGAAAGAAGGTCAGCACGGTTGATAGAGATTTTTCAGTGTTCCAATACAAGTTCTACCCAAATCCATAAGGAGAGACGTAGGCATAGGAAACTACACATTGAAAACAAGTCTATTGAGTTTAATATTGGACATCAATTGTGTGAATCTTTAAGGCATAACTGCAGACATGCTTCAGACATTCTTCAAATTCATAGAATGACAACAAAGTATGGCTACGTACACTCCATTCGGTTTCATAAACCACTCATGAATAACCTCACAAGCCATTGAAAACCAGATGACAATTTCAAATAGCTTTGATCTACAAACAAGGCTGTAAGACAGAAAGTTAAAATCGAAATACATGAAGTAAATCCTCAATAGATAGGAAAACATCCCATGGTAGTGAAGTCAATTAACTTTAGTTATTAGGGCTTTCATGCACAGACTCATCTCCGATCGATGTGATCTCAATTCATATTTGGCAAAAAATACGAAAGCTGATCTTAGCAGTCATATTATTTTTCTTTGTACCCCTAAAATGAACATGAAATACTAAATTAAACCTGGAGGCTCACATTTCCCAATCGGTATACAAAGCAACAGCATGTCAAACTTTCTAATTCACATACGCATTTACATGAAATTGGATGAAATGCCCCTAAATAAACACATACTGCTATGCCCAATGTTTCACAAGGCAGAAAACACTCAATGAATGAAACTGAGAGGGTAACCGCAAGGAAGGCCAGGGGTCTCCAAAGGGAGGAGACGGGGTGCAAGTGTCAGACAGTTGTTATCTGTCACTTCCGAGGCAGGAGGAAACAAGCTGTTCTCTTCTTTCCCCTTCTTGATACAAATTTAAAAAGAGGTTTTCTCTTACAATTCTGTGTTGCTATAATGACACCTGGTTCCACCTGAACTTCACTTTTCTCATACTTTGAGCTGACCAAGGCATTTTTCTTATGGAAAGGTTTGCCTTAAGCTATGTGAATGTACTATGTATTGACCCTAGACTCTATCTTCAAGTAGGTTCTGCCCAAAGGCTCAGAACTGACTTGACAAACCAATATGCTTTACTCATACATGGTTCTCCTGATCTATGTGAATGAAGCTATGTATTTGCTCATATCAATCGTTTTATGGCCCAGGATGACTCACCTGGTGCCACGGTCATCTCCATATGTCTTGTGGGTGAGGGGTCTGCTGCCATTCCTTTCTCTAATGAGTAGACTGCTAGTAGCTAGATAACATCCAGCTAAAGATGAGTAGGGGGCACTCTTTCTGCCCCCTTCTGATGTCTATGTCAGAAGCTTTCTCTCTTTTATACTTTCATAAAACGTTGCGACACAAAAGCTCTGAGTGATCAAGCCTCATCACTGGCCCCGGCTTGAATTCTTCCTCTAAGGAGCCCAAGAATTCAAGCATCTTTCATGGTTAGACAACAACCTTTCCAAACAATGGTCTTTTCAAAACAAATGATGATTCAGTGATGAGTATGCAGATGTCTACGAATGAAATGGGACCCATATGTCAAACCACATAAAAATATATCTTCCCTCAACATACATATAACACAATCAGGCCTTCATACGCATCGATTCGCCAACTATCAAGTCATACAAATATGGATCTAAAATATCACAATACATTCCAAAGTTGAAAAGTGATGGATATTGACTTTCGCCCGCTGGTGCTTCTTTTCATGTCATCTCCATTATATTAGCTCTGACAATGAATCGTGTGCTGTGCTAACTCACTTACATTGTGTCCAACTCTTTGGGATCGTATGGACTAGGCCCCACCAGGCTCCTCTCTCCATGAGATTCTCTAGGCAAGGATACTGGAGTGGGTTGCCATGCTCTCCCTCAGGAGATCTTCCTGCCCCAGGGATCGAATCCATATCTCCTATGTCTCCTGCATGGGTATGTTCCGCATGCTCTTTACCACTGGAACCACCTGGGAAGCCCCAAGACACATGAACATCAGTGGATTTGGGGATCCACGGGGCATATACAGAACCATTCCTCCAACAAAACTGAAGAATGACTTTAAAATCTCAAACAAAACATGAGTGTATGTGTTCACAAACTTCACGGAGCAAGGGTTTATTTGATCTGAAAACTGGCGTTGATGAAGGACTGTGTGAAGAATGCTTCAAAGTCTGTTTGGCAAACACAGCCTAAGTTGGCCATATTGAGTCCTCAGATGAATGGAATGTCATAAGTACTGGTCGTTTCAAATAAGTAGCATGTGAAGCTGTTTACACTTATTGGGACGTGTGGTAGGCCACATTCACACATTTCAGTAGCATTGGTGCCAAAATGATACATTTCTCAGGGGAAGCTTCTACATGGACTCTTGGGATCAGAGCTCTAACTCATACACACATACTTTTCCTTTTAAAATGATCCTGCATGATACGCAAACAAAACACTGGATGAACACCTAGACGGTGAGCTCTGTACTAAATGATTTTAAAGCCAGTAGATGGAATGAGCTGATGGGGAAGACTACAAACGAGTCATCTTCTTCAACTTGGTCAAACTGCTCATAGTCATACAAGTGAATGAAAAGTTGTGCCTGTTGTCATTCAATCTGTTTAAAAGAAATAGAATAATAAAACAAATTAGTAAATCTTATTTTCTTAATAAACATTGTATGATTTCTGCACAGCTTTGTTACTGGCATGAATAGAATATCTACAATAATAACTTGTCACAGTGAAATGGATTCACATTCGCTATCGAGTCACATCTATAATTGATGCCATAGATGTTTGATACCATTGCGTGAATGAATGCAACTTATGTGACTTCACAAACAACGAACACGGCTAACATAATAGGTATTAAAAAACCTTGAGTGACATGAGCGTGAAGACTTAGTAGAGTTGCTCTCAAGAATAATGATACTATTATTCACTGCAGCCATAGTACTGGAATCTGTACATTCACACCCCTGCAAAAGAGACGGAAAGGATAGAATAATAATAAAGGAACTTCATAACTATATTCCTACTGTAAACATTCACCACGACGTTTTCTTTTAAACTGACTTTCATATTTGGTCTACTGTAACCTCTTCTGTGTTCATTTTATGCTAAACTTATTGCTAACAGTAAAATTACCATACGAGCTCTAATTAATTTTTTGTTTTTACTTGCAAAGCTAGTGATAGAACCAAAGGCCAATATCTACATCAAACAGGAGGAACGGAATGGAGACTGTAAACAATTTTATGGAATAACATTTCCGTGCTCCTATTCAGTCAAACGGACATTCGAAAGGATGTGATTTTTCGGAAAGTTTATTTCGGAAACTTGGAATTGGATGACTGCAAACAATAGAAACGAATAGTATATTGATACATAATATTAATAACGTACAGTGGGTCATTCTTTTTTCTGTTCTGCCACAGCTAACTGACTGGAAGTCAGTTGTCGTAACTTCTACTAACATAAGACCCTCACCGATAAGTGAAGATATATAGGAAAATCCATAATAGATCTAAAAACCATCAAAGATAAAATGGCCATAAAAAAATACAGTGACAGTTTAGTTGGTGTAAGAAACAGGATGATTATGAAAGCAAAGCCAACAATCATGGATAGGCCATGGAAGCCCGTGGCCGTCACGAGTGTTGACTTGGATTCTTCCTCTGAGGTTGTGAAAAGTGCGTGGTAAAATCCAGAGGTTTGCAGCAGTGGTAACCTCCTGAACAGACTGAAATAAAAAGGGTTTCCAGAATATCCTGACGATTTCCATCTACTAGGCTGTGGTGAGCTCAAGCAATACATACTCCAGAGGACAGAAGACAGACAGGTTGGGAACACGTCTACTGCACTTAGGGAGAAAGGGAATGCTGCTACTCAGCCTAGTCCAAGTGTAGAAGCAACACCTCGGTGATTCGACCTTTAAAGACTCGATACATATGAGAACGACTGGTATGAAGAAACCTTCAGAAGTGCCTTCTCAGACCTCCTCCCATCATAAGCACAAGCATAATGAAAACACTGAGTTTTCATGGTCTCACGCAAAATTAGACTCACTTATGACTTTGCTTTGAGAAGAGTTGAACTACTCATTGTTAAAGAGAAATGATCCTTTCTTCTCTGAAGATCTGTGAATCATTCATAGGGTGTGGTGAATAAACTACTTAAGGATCTAATACATAAAAATGCAATAGGCTAAGCACAGAGATGTTTTTCTCCCTTTCTCAAAGGATGGAACATTTTGTATTTGCACTGATTTTATGTCTGGACTTCATGTACAATTATATATCGATTTTTTTTAGTTGACATACAATAGGACTAAATATATTGAAATAATATTAATAACTCATGTTGGTATGTGTGGTTGTCACATAGGATTCACAGGAGATTTAAGTTCACAGTTGTCAACGTAAAGGATGAATGCTATTTAGCTTCTTCGTGAATCTAGACCACGAATGAAGAGTTTTCCTCAATATATTTCACCGAGGGAAATACAAGGATGATAGGCATAATACTATGCTTCGACTCATGGATATCTAAGCATTGCTCACAATACAGATCTGATTTTCGAAATCAGGGTTCTTTCAGTGTCCTTGAACGGCATTTGTTTTTCTGTATACGGAAGAAAAAAACTCATGAGTATCAAACTTGTTCACAGAAAACATGTGTATGAATTGTTATCTTCCTGAACCAGGGATCAAACCCACATCACTTCCACCTCCTGCACTGGTAGGCAGATTATTTATTTATCAACTGCGCCACCTGGGAATCGACATACATTTCAAGGACCACTGCCATCAGCTCCTACTGTTCATGACCAAAGTAGGAGAAACAACATTGGAAGAAGTACTCAAAAGGGTACTCATAGGAAGTACTCATAAGTCAAGGAACTGTTATACTGGGTACTCTCCTTGTTACTGGGACAAGTCAGTTCCTCCGATGATGATGGGTATAACTGAAAAATTATTACAAATGCATGGGATGGGATGTCTACATGATAAATGTGTTCCTCTTACACTATTGCTTCAGGGATGCCTACTTCAGCATGAAGGACTGCACTGCAAGGGACGCCTGCTATTCCAGCTCAAGCAACAGATAGTGAAGTGCAGATCATTGTCCTTTGTTGAAAATAATCAGCAGTTTGTCAACACAGGGAACATGCCGGAGGAACCCTCGGGATGGAACTCTGAAAACAGGTTGGGCCCTCTTTTTGCCAAGCCCTGCGATAAAATACAAAGCAGAAAAAGAAAAATAGCATCGGTTTGGTCAGGACTTCCTCATCTTTTCTTTCTCGGTAGCAGGAAGCAGACATTGAGGCCAGAGGACGGCAGGGTTTCATTGTGAACTAACGTTGGGTGGGGTGGAAGCTCATCACTCTAGTAAGAATGTGGCTCAATAAAACGGAATTTCATTCGCTTCATGGACATAGAGTTCTACAATCCTTCATTAAGGAATTCAATGAGTTATATTTCCTTACACCTTCACAATCTCTCGGTTTACAAGAATGTCAATTGCTAGTCCAGCACTTATACGATGAGTGTTACAGGTAGTATTAGTGTATAAAGGAGGAGGAGCAATGGCAGGAAGTTTATTTATTCTCTGTTTGAATTCTTGATTTTTAATATAATTTTTTATAATATCCTTACAGATGTGGATATTTTAGTGACATGTATAAATACACATTGAGCAGTGCTATGATAACTCATACTGTTGGCACACTAAATATCATGCTTACTATGTGCTTTTCATATATTCCTTTTGAGATTCTCTTCCATGATACATTATCATAAGATATTTAATAGTTTCCTAAACTGTACAGTAGGTCCTTGTGGCTTCTTTTATATATAGTAATGTATTTGTTCATAATTCAAACAAAAACTGGTACACAAATATTCACAGTGACATTCACAATAGCTCAAAGGTAGAACTCATTCAAGTGTCCGTTGGTGGGAGACTGAATATGCAACACAAGGTATATTCAGAAGCTTGAACGGTATTCCCCCATACAAAAAAGTACATGAAATGGTGCTGCCACTCTGCAAGACATTACAGAAATGACTCCAAAAGGAACACATGGAATAAATACATAGTTTGATTCCAATTCATGCTATGTACCCAAAAGGATTGGGAAAGGGGGCTGAAAAAATCGATACTTCTTCAGTCATACTGACAACAGCATGATTCACACTGGCAAACAAACAGAAGTAATCTATGTGTCCATGGCAACCAATTCCATAAACAAACTGTGGTATACCCACAATGGAATCTGATTCGGCCCTTCAAAGTCAGTAATTCTGACAATGCGACAATGTGGACAAACCTTATGGTCATTAGATTAAGTGAAATAAACCAGACCAAGAAAAAGACAAACGTTCTGTGATTCCACTCATATGAGATATCCAAACGAGTCAAATCTGTCAGAAACAGCAGAAAGTGATTCTGACCGATCAAAGAGAGTTCATGTTTCATGGACCTCAGTTTCCCTTGGAAAAACTGACTTCCCGTGATATCTCCAAAACCAATTAGACAAATAATTGGAAGCTATATCCAGTCAAATGAACGTAGACGTAATGTTACAGTGTACACCAAACTCACTGAAACTTCTCAACAGACAAAAGGCAAAACTGTATCTATGGTACTTCAGCTTAGCTTAAAACTGTATCTACAGTACCTCACTTCTGCTTTTAAAATGTAATAACAGCAACAACACACTAAAGTCTATCCAAAAAAGGATATAAAACATATATCACCTCAACTTTAAACCATTAGAAATTTAAACTGTGAAAAACCTTATTCACAAAACTTAAACACAAGCCACAGGAAAATATATTGATAAAATACATATCTGATAAAGGATTGTACTCTAAATATACCAAAAAATCTAGAACAATCTGGTAAACAATGTATACACCTAAACACCTGGCCTACAGAAATATCAAGATAGTAAATAAGCCTATCAAAAAGACTCAAAATCACATATCATGAGGAAATGACAAACTAAAATAACAGGGAGGTAGCACTGCACACCTATTAGATCCAGTAAACTCAAAAAAGGGGGTAGGGCACAGCTTCTCCGGCGGCTCAGTGGTGAAGAATCTGCCTGACAATGCAAGACACGCTAGTTCGATCCCTTACCCCAGAAGATCCCACATGCCACAGAGAAACATAGCTGGATTTTTCCACAGCTAAACAAGGCTCACCTGTGATCTGAATACTACATGTCTAGCACTTACTAAACAGCTTTGAAAACATGTCCAGAAAAAAAGTATCACATGATTATATACAACATCTCTACTTGTAATAACTAAACACTTTCAAAGATCAGGATGTCTTCAGTAGATGACAGTGTAAACAAATGGGGATACATCCGAAGTGAAGGGGAGCAAATGCTACCACAAAATATACCACCTCAGCATGAGAATTAGTTGGACCCAATTAACTTTTATTGTTTAGAGGACACATGATCGTCTCTGAAACCCAAGTTCAAGACAGCTCTTCTGTGAGTCACATTTACCACAGAAATCTCATTTCAAAGGAATCCTCTCTATATGCCAGATAGAAGGATGAGACACAGTCTTTTGAAACTCTTTTTTCTTTTCTATCCATAGGGAAAGCTAAGCCATAAATCTGCACAACAACCATACCCTTCCTTTCCTTTGGTTGTATTTTTTAAATATTTGTTTCTTTTTTAATTTGCCTGCACCAGGTCAACCTTCATTGAGGAAAGCCAGATATTTAGCTACAGCATGCAAATTCTCCACTGTGGCATGGGAGATCTAGTTCTTGGATCAGGGAATGAACCTGGGCCTCCTTCTTTGGGAGTGTCCAGTCTCAGCCACTGGACCACCAGGAAGTGCCTGTTTTGTTTTTAGATGAAGGTGGAATCTAAGGTGATATCTTGGGCCATTTCAGTCACTGACTCAGTTTCCTGAGTTTCTCCAAAGCACGCACAAGGTGCACATTATTAAACTGGTTTGCAAAACAAGAAAAGGTTGTCTGCTACAACACTGTATGCTTACAAATATCTAAACGGTAAATGGCATATTATTTATTTTTAATTACTATGGGGGGAGAAAGAATGCAGGATTCATACATGTTACAACAGGAAGAAATATTAAAACCATCTTCAGTGAAAAAAAATTCATATAGGAAAGGCCACCCAGAACCCTTATTCACCATGTCTGCTTTCAATCCATCAAGTTTGTCCAAATAACTGAAAATCTCGGTAACACTCTAAATAACGAAAAAAGGATGAAGATGGAAACAAAAGATATACTCATACACTTGAACAATTGCTAAAAGTGGAAGCGGGGCTGTGGATTACATTATAATGTAGATACCATATGATTTCCTGATTTTGGAGATTATGTGCTGGTTCTGCAGAAGGTACCCATTTTGGATAAAACACAGAGAGTATTTTAGATGATGTGGCAAATGCTAGCACTTGTTCCCATTGCTAGGCATTTTCTGTACATTTTAAATGACTGGAAAGTATACTAGGTTTCAAAACAACCATGCCAATACCACAAAAGACATTTAGAGTAGACAGGCAGGAAACTTTCTTACACAGGCCAAGACTTACCCAGACGAAGTTCAAGGGAAGCTGCGATGCTCACTGCCCTTGAAGGAGTCCACGTGGAATGAAGAAGTACTGTGGGAAGTCTATTAGTAACCACCATGTCTTGGGTCCTCTGGATGACCTACTGCAGGAGAAACAGATTTGACAGATAAAATGTTCCACATAACTTCACAAAAAGTTGTTAGACTACATTCAGTAAAGCTGAATCATTTCGGATCAATTTACAATCCTATAAAATACTACCATTTACAGTCCAAAAATCACTTGCATTTCTATACACTAATAACAATCAGAAAAAAAAAATTAAGAAAATCCCACTTAAATAAAACATCTAGCAACAAACTTAATCAAGAACATAAAAGACCAGTAGTCAGAAAACTAGAAAGCACTGATAAAGAAACCAAAGAAAACACAAATACACAGAAAACTATTCCATGCTCATGCACTGGAACAGTGAGGAATTAAAAGGTCCATTCCAACCAAAGTCATCAACAAATACACTGACTGCAATCACAAAATAATATTCAATGGCATTTTTCACAGAAATAGAAATAGTTCTAATATTAGCCTGCTAATGTTGAACAGGACCTTAAACGGCCAAAAAGACTCTGAGAAAGAGGAACACAGCTGGAGGCATCTTCCTATCCCTCTTCAAACTACATCACGGACCTGGAGTGACCACCACAGTGAGGAACTAGCAGGAACACAGACACATGGACTCCAGGAAGAGAAGAGAGAGCCCAGAAACGAACCCACGTGTACATGGTCAATTCCTGAAAATCAAACCAGGAACGAGCGAAAAGGAAAGGACAGTCTTCTCAAGAAACAGTGACAGGAAAACGGCCACCTACACGGAAGAACATCAGTGCTCATCCTCTACATCATCTAACGCAAGTCTAACTAAAAACCCACCGTTTTGCACACGGAGCTCTTTCCCCCTGAGTCCTCTGAGATGGACCTCCAGTCAGCCCTCAGCTGGACACAGGAAACGTCTACTCGGTCCTCATTTTTCGCTCTGGCAGCGCCTCCCTGCTGGTGGGCACTGAGGCAACCCTGCTCCTCTCAGCCTGGATGCAGCCCTGTTATCCAGAAGCCTGAGCCCTGATGGTCCTGAGGAGACAAAGCTCCCGCCAGCTGCTCACGGAGCAGAGTCTAAAGGCAAAGCGTCCTGCGCCCGCGGGTCAGAGGGGGGTTTGGCGCCCCCTGCGGGCCACAAGAGAAGAGCGGGCAGCCCGGCGCTCACAGACCTCAGAGGGCTCACCCAGAAGCAGCTCTGCTGCGAGCACTCAGACTGGAAGCCCAAACTGAAATGGAGCAGAATAGCCCCATGACCCTCCGCAAAACATGGCTAAGGAACAATCAGAGCCTGTATGGAATGCAGCCATAAAAAGGAACACATTTGAGTCTGTTCTAATAAAGGGGAGGGAAGTCAGTCAAAGAGAGAAAAACATGGAATCTAGAAGGATGGTACTGACGAGTCTGTTCACAGAGCAGCAATGGAGGTGCAGACATAGGGAACAGACTTACAGACGAGGGTGGGGAACAAGAGGGAGAGGGTGAGCTGAATGGAGAGAGCAGCATGGATGCAGGTACACCAACATTTGTAAATAGACAACCAATGGGAATTTGCTGTATGATTCAGGGAACTCAAAGTGGGGCTCAGGAGTAACCTAGAGAGGTGGGAATGGGTGCGAGGTGGGAGGGAGATTCAAGAGCAAGAGGACATAGGTACACCTATGGTTAATTCATGTGGATGTATGACACATCCAACCAATATTGTAAAGCAAGGATCAATGAACTAAAAAGAAATAACTGTTTAAAAAAATATGAACATAAACACAAACTTTGCAACAAGGTAATTCCATTTAAAAAACTATAGAAATTTTAGAAAACTACAAAAGTTCTACATGACCTTTGGTCTGGGGATCAGGTCTAACATACACAAAAAAAGCCAACTTACCAAATTATGAATATAAATTATTTAAAACATTGCCTTTTATCATTTCATACATTTACCCTGTGGAGGACCTTACTCGAGAGAACCAAAAACAAACGGTTAAATGAACCACAGACCACCCACCCTGGCCAGGCGACAGAGAAAAGAAAACACTTGCAGGAGTCATCTTACAACAGGAGGTCCTGGGAAGGAACAAGGAACGAACAAGCTACCACCAACCAGAATTCTGGAGAGGTCAGGAGATGGGAGGCTCCAGTTCAGAGGTCCTACCAACCTCCCAGGATCCACTTCGCTGGAATCCATCTCAGCTGAATGATGCGTGTGCCCCCAAGAAGGATCCCAGTTCAGAGTGCCTGGCAAGAGACAAACCAGAAATGAACCCGATGAGCATAAAACCTGAGACTGTGAGCCACGTGACAGAGTGGTTCTCTCCGTTTCCCTCACCCTCCTGCCCTCCACCCCGGCAGCCCTTCCCAAGAAAGCCTCTCGCTTGGACAGCACTCCTCTCCTCAGACAACTCATTGTCCAGTGTCAGACAAGAACTCACTCTCAAGCCCTGGAAGGGATCCCCCTTCCTTCATCAAAAGCAATATCCAGGAGAAAATATCTTCAAAACGCTATCTTGCAGAGAAGGAAATCAGAGAAGGCAATGGCAGCCCGCTCCAGTACCATTGCCTGGAGAATCCCACGGATACAGGAGCCTGGTAGGCTGCAACCCCGGGGTCACTAAGAGTCGGACACGACTTCACTGAGTGACTTCACTTTCACTTTTCACTTTCCTGCACTGGAGAAGGACATGGCAACCCGCTCCAGGGTTCTTGCCTGGAGAATCCCAGGGACAGAGGAGCCTGGTAGGCTGCTGTCTCTGGGGTCGCGCAGAGTCAGGCACGACTGAAGCGACGCAGCAGCAGCAGCAGAGAAGGAAATGGCACCACCTGCAGTACTCTGGTCTCACAAATCCCAGGGACAGAGGAGCTTGGTGGGCTACAGTCCAAAAGCAGGGCATTTCTGACGGCAGGAAACAGTCCCAGGGAAGCTGAGCTGCTCACCAAAGGCCCCAGAGCTTTGGATAGCACACCAGAGCTGTGGCTGAGGATTCCCAGCTGCCATGCCTCTTGATCCTGGCCTCTTTCACTAGATACATGTGTGGAAAACGAGAATCTAGAATATGCCCTGGTGGTTCCATAGTAAAGAATCCACCTGCCAGTGCTGGAGATGCATGTGCGATCCCTAGGATGGGAAGATCCCACATCCTCTGGAGCCCGTGTGCCACAACTGCCCAGCCTGTGCTCTACATCCTGGAAGCCACGATGCTGAGTTCACATGCTGCAGCCACTGAAGCCCGTGAGCCGGTGCCCCTCAACAAGAGGAGACACTGCAGTGAGAAGCCTGCAAACCACTAGTTATGGCCCATGCTCACCAAAACTAGAGAAAAGCCCTCACACAAAGATGCAACACAGCCAACAATAAATAAAACTGTTTTCCTAAAAAAATGCATATCTGACAAAGAAACTGTACTCGAATTGTCCAAGAACACTAGAGCAAACGGGCCCATTCATAACTGGTAGTGACTGAAATAGACACCTGGCCACTGAGGGTATACTGATAGTAAACTATCATACAAAAACATCTTCAAGATACTGGTGCCATGCACGCAGAGCCCCCTTTGAAAGACAATCTGACAGTTTTTTTTCAGTAACCACGTGGGACAAGCACTGAATTCTGGGTATGACAAGCGGTGGAAGCCAGGTTTCTTACCATTGGAATGCAAAGTTACAGATAAACAAAAGGACACGTTACACTGCCCATGTCGTGGCGGATCGGGTTGGAGACATCATCACAAATTACCTTTAACTGAATAAGTTCAAAGGCGAGCTGGAATACATGTATATATATATCCATGTATTGTCAGCTGAGCATATTGAGCTCCTACATGTATGTTTTAAATATCATTCTCTAATAAAAGGGAACAGAAAACATCTCCGATGGCCCGGTGGTAAAGAATCTGCCTACCGATGCAGGGAACACGGGTTCAATTCCTGTGTAGAAGATTCCACACGCCCAGGGGCAACGAAGCCCTTGAACAACTCTTGAAGTTTGCATGCTCCAGAGCCCAAGTTCTGCAAACAGAGAAAGCACTGCAATGAGAAGCCATGGCACAGCAACTAACTAGGGGGTAGCCTCTGCTCACTACAACTAGACAAACCAGCAATAAAGACCCAGCACAGTCAAAAATAATGTAATGTTTAAAAAAAAAAAAAAGGACAGTTCTTTGAAGAAATGACTGAGACTAGGGGTGAGACTGTAAATATATGAGCCAGGGTCATCTTAAATTATGAGAAATTAAAGAAACTAAAGACAACTAACAAGCTGTCCAAACTGATACAAATGAATGATGACACAGTGTTATCTGTATACACCAGCAAAATAACAATCTGAAAAGGAATGTAAACAAACAATTCCCTTTCAATCATGTCAGCATTAATAAAGGACTTTGCTATGGACGGAATGAGGATGACAAGACTGGCACACTGGAAATGATACATGATTGCTGAAAAATACCCTAAAGACATGGACAGATACTCCATAGCGATGAGAAGACTTCAGTTGGCAATACCGTGGAATGCATCTTCAATCTGAAATGAAGATTCAATATGAATTACAAAAGGCTGAAAGGTGGTTACTAAACCACAAAAGATGCCAGCATTCTTGGCCTCCAGAGGAGAATTCCATCCAGGGCAAGTGAGGAAGCTTGATGGCTCAGAGGTTTTCTGTTATAAAGTTTTATTAAAGTATAAAAGAGATCGAGAGAGCTGCTGACGTAGACATTAAAAGGGGGAAGAAAGAGGACCCCCTGCTAGTCTTTAGCCAGATGTTATACAGCCACTAGCAGTCTGCTAATGAAAGAAAGACAATGTCTCAGAGAATGGCACCAGGCCCCTCACCCACAGCATGCATTGAGATAACACTGGCAGCAGATGAGTCATCCCAGGCCATAAAATGATGGACATGAATCTTGAAGAAAGGCAGATTTCCAAGCACACATATAGTTTCATTCACATAGATTAAGAGAACAAGGTATGAGTAAAACATGCTGGTTTGTCAAGTCGTTTCTGAGGCTTTAGGGGGAACTGACCTGAAGACAGAGCCTTGGGTGAATACCTAGTACATTAACATACCTTAAGACAAACGTTTCCATAAGAAAAAGGCATTGCTTAGTTCAAGGTTTGAGAAAAGTGACATTCAGGTGGAGCCAGGAGTTGTCATGGCAACACAGAATTTTCAGAGAAACCTCTTTTTAAATTTGTATCAAGATGGAGAAAAAAAAATGCAACACTCTTTTGTCTCCTCCTGCCTCTTAAGAGAGAGAAAAAAACGTCTGACACTTGCAGTCTATCTTCTCTGTCTGGAGACCCCTGGCCTTCCTGCCTGGTATCCTCTCCAGGCGTGTAGGAAGCAAGACATAGGCTGCTTGGGAAAACCGCGCGGGTCTAAGCTTTATGCAAAGGGGTAAAGCGGTAAAACCGTTGGCCTCAAAGGCGAGGCTTTTCTGCGACCGGCATGTTAGTCGGCTCTGAGACTGCAAACAAAGAGGGCAGAATACATGGTTCCCTGCTCCGCCGAGTCCGAGTTCCCTTACCTGTGGTCCACAGCCCTCCGCTCTGCTCGCTGGCTGCCGATCGACGGGGACCCAGGAGCCCACGAAACGAGCATTCCCAGCTGCGATGGCGAGCCCTGAGAGCACAACCGGGAACCCCTGGCCCCGACGCGCCGCCATGGTCATCCCGCCCCAGACCCGCTCACGTGAGCCGCGCTCCTGACCAGCCGCCCAGGTTCGCCCCGCCCCCACGCCCCCTTCCAGGACGGGCCGGCGGGACCGCGACTGCCTCCAGGTGAAACACAGGACAAGCAAATCCACCCCACCGAGCCAATCCAAGCTTTTTCTCAGCTGATCTGTCTATGATTTTGGGATAAAACTATGACTACAGAAAGCAAAGATGACCTAGGACAGCCATGATATTCTACAGAACCAGACCCTGGCGGGCAGAGGCTTGAAGAGGGGCCGGGAGCCCTGTCAGCAAGAGCAAGCCTCTGTAGCGTAGTGGTTACGTGGGCTGGTGAGCAGGCAGATTGTGGCCTGCGAGTCAGGAGTTCAAGTCCCCCATTTAACCCTTTCGCTTTTAGGGGGCGGGGGACCGCAAGAGGCAGGGCTTAGACCAGAAAAGTTTATTTTTATTTGAGAGTTTTATTGTGAGGGTTAGGTTTAGGGTTCCGGCATCCCCCCAACTTGTTAGGGTTCAGGATCAGAGTTCGGGTTCGGGGAATCCCCTCTCTTCTTAGGGTTCGGATTCGGATTCAGGGTTCGTGTTTGGGGTTTGGCGTTCAGGGTTTGGGGTTAGGGGTTCGTGGTTCTAGTTTGGGGTTTGGGGTTCCGATTAGGGGTTCAAGGTTCAGCTTAGGGGTTTGGCGGTTGGGATTCGGCTTAGGGGTTAGAGGTTTGTGGTTTGGGATTTGGGTTTGGAGATTGAAGTTTGGGTTTGGGCTTTAAGGGTCGGTGTTGGGGTTTGGGGTTGGGTTAGGGTTATGGTATCACGGTTCAGGTTCACGGTTTGGGGATTGGAGCTCGGCGTTTAGTTTACGGGTTCGGGATATAGGGTTTTGAGGTCAGGGTCGACTTCGGGGTTTGGAGTCGCGGTGAGGGGCTAGTAAGTGCCACACAGCCAAGGGCTCCAGCAGTACCAGCTCTGTCAGAGGAAAGGGAAGGGCAAGTGCAGGGCTCCTCCAGCGGTTGCTTGGCCGCCCAGACTCAGCGCTGCACGGAGAGCACCAGGCTCCCAGGGCCCCTGGCTGGGGTCTGCGGCTCCGCACTCCCAGAGGCTGACTCTGTGGGCGCCCAGCAGGGGCCTTACAGACGTAGGTTCCCTAGAGCTCTCCTCCCCAGCAGAGACGTGTGCCAGTGGCTGGGGCCTGCCCCTGCGTGTCTGGGATCCCGCCCACAGTCCCAGCTCCGAGGAAGCAGCCCCTGAGCCAAGACCTGCAGGAGGCGCGGGGCGTCCCCGGCTGGAAGCGAGTGCACAGCAAGCGGGGAGGCGAGCCTCCTCGGGGGAAGACTAGGCAGCCCAGCCGCGTGTGGCTGCAAGCCCTGCTTGGACGGAACCGAGTGCGCCTCCAGTACGGCAGAGCTCCAGCTGTGCTCAGAGGCCCGATCTGGCAGAGGTCCTGGCGCGAGGCTGCTCTGCCCTGGGCGAGCTTTGGCCAGACTTGCCTCGCGGCTAGGCTTCCTTCCCAGGAAGGAGCAGGCTGCGCGAGGCTTGGAGACGCCACTGGCGCCTTCCTGGCCTCAGCTCCCCTCCTGCCTTTACTTTGCACCTAGGCCCCAGGCGTCTTTGTGGAGGGGTTAGGGGCCGGTGGGTTCCAGACTCAGAAGGGCTCCAGCAATGAGATCTCTGTCAGAGGGAAGGGAAGGGCAACTGCAGAGCTCCTTCAGCTGTATCTTGACTGCCCAGACTCAGCGCCACACGGAGAGCACCAGGCAGCCAGGGACCCTGGCTGGCGTTTGCAGCCCCCAGACCCGGAGACACACTCCGTTGGCGCCCAGCAGGTGCCTGACAGACCTAGGTTCCCTAGCAGTCTCCTCCCCAGCAGAGATGTGTGCAGGTGGTTGGGGCCTGCCCCTGCGTGTCTGGGATCCCGCCCACAGTCCCAGCTCCTGGGAAGTAGCCCCTGAGCCAAGACCTGCAGGAGGCGAGGGGCGGCACCGCCTGGAAGGCGAGTGCACAGCATGCACGGAAGCGAGCCTCCTTGGGGGAAGATGAGGCAGCCCAATTGCCTGCAGCTGCCAGCCCTGGTTGGGGGGAGCCTAGTGCGTCTCCAGTAAGGCAGAGCTTCAGCTCTGCTCAGAGGCCCGATCTGGCATAGTTCCTGGCGCGAGGCTGCTGCGCTCTGGGCGAGCCTTGCCCAGGTTTGCCTGGCCGCTAATCATAGTGCCCAGGAAGGAGCAGGCTGCGCGCGGCTGGGAAACGCCACTGGCGCCTTCCTGGCCTCAGCTCCGCTCCTGCCTTGCCTTTGCACCTAGGCCCCAGGCGTCCTTGCGGACGTTTTAGGGGCTGGTGTGTTCCACACTGCCAAGGGCTCCAGCAGTGAGAGCTCAGTTCGAGGGAAAGGAAGGGCATATTTGGAGGACAATCCTTTACCAGCGATGAGGCCCTCACCCTCACCCTGAACCGTTGCCCTCACCCTCACCCTCACCCTAACATGGTGGGGGCTATTCCCCAAACTCTAACCTTCACCCCACCCTAACCCGACACCCTATCCACATCCTAAACCGAACCCACATCATAGTCACGCCCTCAACCCTATACTTACCCTTGAAGCACGTACCCGCCTCATCTTCGTTTTTGACACGTCCCATGCATAACAAAAGACAAGGTCGTAATGTTTCAAACATGGATCCAAGATCCATTATCCACAGAAAAGGAGTATACATACTGTGATCACATCATTTAAATCTCTTGCATCACCAAAATACCTCTCCACCACGTATCCAATCGCCATTGATGGATCACATCTATCTCATACATTTCATAACTTAGCAGTCAAATACGCAGCAGTAATCTGGGTAATTATATACACAAGATATATTTATACCATAAATATTTCAACACATTCCACTTTCTACGATGAATTCAATCTTCACAAAAGTAGGATGAACAGCACCTGTTTCCACTAGGATCCATATCATTGCACAAAGTGACAGTGAGCATGAAAATCTTAATGATGACCACCAGAAAGAAGGTCAGCACGGTTGATATCAGAGATTTTTCAGTGTTCCAATACAAGTTCTACCCAAATCCATAAGGAGAGACGTAGGCATAGGAAACTACACATTGAAAACAAGTCTATTGAGTTTAATATTGGACATCAATTGTGTGAATCTTTAAGGCATAACTGCAGACATGCTTCAGACATTCTTCAAATTCATAGAATGACAACAAAGTATGGCTACGTACACTCCATTCGGTTTCATAAACCACTCATGAATAACCTCACAAGCCATTGAAAACCAGATGACAATTTCAAATAGCTTTGATCTACAAACAAGGCTGTAAGACAGAAAGTTAAAATCGAAATACATGAAGTAAATCCTCAATAGATAGGAAAACATCCCATGGTAGTGAAGTCAATTAACTTTAGTTATTAGGGCTTTCATGCACAGACTCATCTCCGATCGATGTGATCTCAATTCATATTTGGCAAAAAATACGAAAGCTGATCTTAGCAGTCATATTATTTTTCTTTGTACCCCTAAAATGAACATGAAATACTAAATTAAACCTGGAGGCTCACATTTCCCAATCGGTATACAAAGCAACAGCATGTCAAACTTTCTAATTCACATACGCATTTACATGAAATTGGATGAAATGCCCCTAAATAAACACATACTGCTATGCCCAATGTTTCACAAGGCAGAAAACACTCAATGAATGAAACTGAGAGGGTAACCGCAAGGAAGGCCAGGGGTCTCCAAAGGGAGGAGACGGGGTGCAAGTGTCAGACAGTTGTTATCTGTCACTTCCGAGGCAGGAGGAAACAAGCTGTTCTCTTCTTTCCCCTTCTTGATACAAATTTAAAAAGAGGTTTTCTCTTACAATTCTGTGTTGCTATAATGACACCTGGTTCCACCTGAACTTCACTTTTCTCATACTTTGAGCTGACCAAGGCATTTTTCTTATGGAAAGGTTTGCCTTAAGCTATGTGAATGTACTATGTATTGACCCTAGACTCTATCTTCAAGTAGGTTCTGCCCAAAGGCTCAGAACTGACTTGACAAACCAATATGCTTTACTCATACATGGTTCTCCTGATCTATGTGAATGAAGCTATCTATTTGCTCATATCAATCGTTTTATGGCCCAGGATGACTCACCTGGTGCCACGGTCATCTCCATATGTCTTGTGGGTGAGGGGTCTGCTGCCATTCCTTTCTCTAATGAGTAGACTGCTAGTAGCTAGATAACATCCAGCTAAAGATGAGTAGGGGGCACTCTTTCTGCCCCCTTCTGATGTCTATGTCAGAAGCTTTCTCTCTTTTATACTTTCATAAAACGTTGCGACACAAAAGCTCTGAGTGATCAAGCCTCATCACTGGCCCCGGCTTGAATTCTTCCTCTAAGGAGCCCAAGAATTCAAGCATCTTTCATGGTTAGACAACAACCTTTCCAAACAATGGTCTTTTCAAAACAAATGATGATTCAGTGATGAGTATGCAGATGTCTACGAATGAAATGGGACCCATATGTCAAACCACATAAAAATATATCTTCCCTCAACATACATATAACACAATCAGGCCTTCATACGCATCGATTCGCCAACTATCAAGTCATACAAATATGGATCTAAAATATCACAATACATTCCAAAGTTGAAAAGTGATGGATATTGACTTTCGCCCGCTGGTGCTTCTTTTCATGTCATCTCCATTATATTAGCTCTGACAATGAATCGTGTGCTGTGCTAACTCACTTACATTGTGTCCAACTCTTTGGGATCGTATGGACTAGGCCCCACCAGGCTCCTCTCTCCATGAGATTCTCTAGGCAAGGATACTGGAGTGGGTTGCCATGCTCTCCCTCAGGAGATCTTCCTGCCCCAGCGATCGAATCCATATCTCCTATGTCTCCTGCATGGGTATGTTCCGCATGCTCTTTACCACTGGAACCACCTGGGAAGCCCCAAGACACATGAACATCAGTGGATTTGGGGATCCACGGGGCATATACAGAACCATTCCTCCAACAAAACTGAAGAATGACTTTAAAATCTCAAACAAAACATGAGTGTATGTGTTCACAAACTTCACGGAGCAAGGGTTTATTTGATCTGAAAACTGGCGTTGATGAAGGACTGTGTGAAGAATGCTTCAAAGTCTGTTTGGCAAACACAGCCTAAGTTGGCCATATTGAGTCCTCAGATGAATGGAATGTCATAAGTACTGGTCGTTTCAAATAAGTAGCATGTGAAGCTGTTTACACTTATTGGGACGTGTGGTAGGCCACATTCACACATTTCAGTAGCATTGGTGCCAAAATGATACATTTCTCAGGGGAAGCTTCTACATGGACTCTTGGGATCAGAGCTCTAACTCATACACACATACTTTTCCTTTTAAAATGATCCTGCATGATACGCAAACAAAACACTGGATGAACACCTAGACGGTGAGCTCTGTACTAAATGATTTTAAAGCCAGTAGATGGAATGAGCTGATGGGGAAGACTACAAACGAGTCATCTTCTTCAACTTGGTCAAACTGCTCATAGTCATACAAGTGAATGAAAAGTTGTGCCTGTTGTCATTCAATCTGTTTAAAAGAAATAGAATAATAAAACAAATTAGTAAATCTTATTTTCTTAATAAACATTGTATGATTTCTGCACAGCTTTGTTACTGGCATGAATAGAATATCTACAATAATAACTTGTCACAGTGAAATGGATTCACATTCGCTATCGAGTCACATCTATAATTGATGCCATAGATGTTTGATACCATTGCGTGAATGAATGCAACTTATGTGACTTCACAAACAACGAACACGACTAACATAATAGGTATTAAAAAACCTTGAGTGACATGAGCGTGAAGACTTAGTAGAGTTGCTCTCAAGAATAATGATACTATTATTCACTCCAGCCATAGTACTGGAATCTGTACATTCACACCCCTGCAAAAGAGACGGAAAGGATAGAATAATAATAAAGGAACTTCATAACTATATTCCTACTGTAAACATTCACCACGACGTTTTCTTTTAAACTGACTTTCATATTTGGTCTACTGTAACCTCTTCTGTGTTCATTTTATGCTAAACTTATTGCTAACAGTAAAATTACCATACGAGCTCTAATTAATTTTTTGTTTTTACTTGCAAAGCTAGTGATAGAACCAAAGGCCAATATCTACATCAAACAGGAGGAACGGAATGGAAACTGTAAACAATTTTATGGAATAACATTTCCGTGCTCCTACTCAGTCAAACAGACATTCAAAAGGATGTGATTTTTCTGACAGTTTATTTCGGAAACTTGGAAGTGGATGACTGCAAACAATAAAACAAATAATATATTGATACATAATATTAATAATATACACTGGGTCATTCTTTTTTCTGTTCTGCCACAGCTAACTGACTGGAAGTCAGTTGTCGTAACTACTACTAACATAAGACCCTCACCGATAAGTGAAGATATATAGGAAAATCCATAATAGATCCAAAAACCATCAAAGATAGAATGGTAATAAAAAAATACAGTGACAGTTTAGTTGGTATAAGAAACAGGATGATTATGAAAGCAAAGCCAACAATCATGGATAGGCCATGGAAGCCCGTGGCTGTCACGAGTGTTGACTTGGATCCTTCATCTCAGGTTGTTAAAAGTGCATGGTAAAATCCAGAGGTTTGCAGCAGTGGTAACCTCCTGAACAGACTGAAATAAACAGGGTTTCCAGAATATCCTGACGATTTCCATCTACTAGGCTGTGGTGAGCTCAAGCAATACATACTCCAGAGGACAGAAGACAGACAGGTTGGGAACACGTCTACTGCACTTAGGGAGAAAGGGAATGTTGCTACTCAGCCTAGTCCAAGTGTAGAAGCAACACCTCGGTGATTCGACCTTTAAAGACTCGATACATATGAGAACGACTGGTATGAAGAAACCTTCAGAAGTGCCTTCTCAGACCTCCTCCCATCATAAGCACAAGCATAATGAAAACACTGAGTTTTCATAGTCTCACGCAAAATTAGACTCACTTATGACTTTGCTTTGAGAAGAGTTGAACTACTCATTGTTAAAGAGAAATGATCCTTTCTTCTCTGAAGATCTGTGAATCATTCATAGGGTGTGGTGAATAAACTACTTACGGATCTAATACATAAAAATGCAATAGGCTAAGCACAGAGATGTTTTTCTCCCTTTCTCAAAGGATGGAACATTTTGTATTTGCACTGATTTTATGTCTTGACTTCATGTACAATTATACAGTGATTTTTTTAGTTGACATACAATAGGACTAAAAATATTGATATAATACTAATAACTCATGTTGGTATGTGTGGTTGTCACATAGGATTCACAGGAGATTTAAATTCACAGTTGTCAACGTAAAGGATGAATGCTATTTAGCTTCTTCGTGAATCTAGACCACGAATGAAGAGTTTTCCTCAACATATTTCACTGAGGGAAATACAAGGATGATAGGCATAATACTATGCTTCGACTCATGGATATCTAAGCATTGCTCACAATACAGATCTGATTTTCGAAATCAGGGTTCTTTCAGTGTCCTTGAACAGCATTTGTTTTTCTGTATACAGAAGAAAAAAACTCCTGAGTATCAAACTTGTTCACATAAAACATGTGTATGAATTGTTACCTTCCTGAAACAGGGATCAAACCCACATCACTTCCACCTCCTGCACTGGTAGGCAGATTATTTATTTATCAACTGCGCCACCTGGGAATCGACATACATTTCAAGGACCACTGCCATCAGCTTCTACTGTTCATGACCAAAGTAGGAGAAACAACATTGGAAGAAGTACTCAAAAGGGTACTCATAGGAAGTACTCGTAAGTCAAGGAACTGTTATACTGGGTACTCTCGTTATTACTCGGACAAATCAGTTCCTCCGATGATGATGGCTATAACTGAAAAATTACTACAAATGCATGGGATGCGATGTCTACATGATAAATGTGTTCCTCTTACACTATTGCTTCAGGGATGCCTACTCCAGCATGAAGGACTGCACTGCAAGGGACGCCTGCTATTCCAGCTCAAGCAACAGATAGTGAAGTGCAGATCATTGTCCTTTGTTGAAAATAATCAGCAGTTTGTCAACACAGGGAACATGCCGGAGGAACCCTCGGGATGGAACTCTAAAATCAGGTTGGGCCCTCTTTTTGCCAAGCCCTGCGATAAAATACAAATCAGAAAAAGAAAAATAGCATCGGTTTGGTCAGGACTTCCTCATCTTTTCTTTCTCGGTAGCAGGAAGCAGACATTGAGGCCAGAGGACGGCAGGGTTTCATTGTGAACTAACGTTGGGTGGGGTGGAAGCTCATCTCTCTAGTAAGAATGTGGCTCAATAAAACGGAATTTCATTCGCTTCATGGACATAGAGTTCTACAATCCTTCATTAAGGAATTCAATAAGTTATATTTCCTTCTACCTTCACAATCTCTTGGTTTACAAGAATGTCAATTGCTAGTCCAGCACTTATACGATGAGCGTTACAGGTAGTATTAGTGTATAAACGAGGAGGAGCAATGGCAGGAAGTTTATTTATTCTCTGTTTGAATTCTTGATTTTTAATATAATTTTTTATAATATCCTTACAGATGTGGATATTTTAGTGACATGTATAAATACACATTGAGCAGTGCTATGATAACTCATACTGTTGGCACACTAAATATCATGCTTACTATGTGCTTTTCATATATTCCTTTTGAGATTCTCTTCCATGATACATTATCATAAGATATTTAATAGTTTCCTAAACTGTACAGTAGGTCCTTGTGGCTTCTTTTATATATAGTAATGTATTTGTTCATAATTCAAACAAAAACTGGTACACAAATATTCACAGTGACATTCACAATAGCTCAAAGGTAGAACTCATTCAAGTGTCCGTTGGTGGGAGACTGAATATGCAACACAAGGTATATTCAGAAGCTTGAACGGTATTCCCCCATACAAAAAAGTACATGAAATGGTGCTGCCACTCTGCAAGACATTACAGAAATGACTCCAAAAGGAACACACGGAATAAATACATAGTTCGAATCCTATTCATGCTATGTACCCAAATGGTTTGGGAAAGGGGGCTGAAAAAATGGATTCTTCTTCAGTCATACCCACAATGGCATGATTCACACTGCCAAACAAACAGAAGTAATCTAAGTGTCCATGGCAGCCAATTCCATGAACAAACTGTGGTATACACACAATGGAATCTGATTCGGCCCTTCTAAGTCAGTAATTCTGACAATGCGACAATGTGGACAGACCTTATGGTCATTAGATTCAGTGAAATAAACCAGACCAAGAAAAAGACAAACGTTCTGTGATTCTACTCATATGAGATATCCAAACGAGTCAAATCCGTCAGAAATAGCAGAAAGTGATTCCGACCGATCGAAAAGAGTTCATGTTTCATGCACCTCAGTTTCCCTTGGAAAAACTGACTTCCCGTGATTATCTCCAAAACCAATTAGGCAAATAATTGGAAGCTATATCCAGTCAAATGAATGTAGACATAATGTTACAGTGTACACCAAACTCACTCAAACTTCTCAACAGACAAAAGGCAAAACTGTATCTATGGTACCTCAGCTTAGCTTAAAACTGTATCTACAGTACCTCACTTCTGCTTTTAAAATGTAATAACAGCAACAACACACTAAAGTCTATCCCAAAAAGGATATAAAACATATATCACCTCAACTTTAAACCATTAGAAATTTAAACTGTGAAAAACCTTATTCACAAAACTTAAACACAAGCCACAGGAAAATATATTGATAAAATACATATCTGATAAAGGATTGTACTCTAAATATACCAAAAAATCTAGAACAATCTGGTAAACAATGTATACACCTAAACACCTGGCCTACAGAAATATCAAGATAGTAAATAAGCCTATCAAAAAGACTCAAAATCACATATCACGAGGAAATGACAAACTAAAATAACAGGGAGGTAGCACTGCACACCTATTAGATCCAGTAAACTCAAAAAAGGGGGTAGGGCACAGCTTCTCCGGCGGCTCAGTGGTGAAGAATCTGCCTGACAATGCAAGACACGCTAGTTCGATCCCTTACCCCAGAAGATCCCACATGCCACAGAGAAACATAGCTGGATTTTTCCACAGCTAAACAAGGCTCACCTGTGATCTGAATACTACATGTCTAGCACTTACTAAACAGCTTTGAAAACATGTCCAGAAAAAAAGTATCACATGATTATATACAACATCTCTACTTGTAATAACTAAACACTTTCAAAGATCAGGATGTCTTCAGTAGATGACAGTGTAAACAAATGGGGATACATCCGAAGTGAAGGGGAGCAAATGCTACCACAAAATATACCACCTCAGCATGAGAATTAGTTGGACCCAATTAACTTTTATTGTTTAGAGGACACATGATCGTCTCTGAAACCCAAGTTCAAGACAGCTCTTCTGTGAGTCACATTTACCACAGAAATCTCATTTCAAAGGAATCCTCTCTATATGCCAGATAGAAGGATGAGACACAGTCTTTTGAAACTCTTTTTTCTTTTCTATCCATAGGGAAAGCTAAGCCATAAATCTGCACAACAACCATACCCTTCCTTTCCTTTGGTTGTATTTTTTAAATATTTGTTTCTTTTTTAATTTGCCTGCACCAGGTCAACCTTCATTGAGGAAAGCCAGATATTTAGCTACAGCATGCAAATTCTCCACTGTGGCATGGGAGATCTAGTTCTTGGATCAGGGAATGAACCTGGGCCTCCTTCTTTGGGAGTGTCCAGTCTCAGCCACTGGACCACCAGGAAGTGCCTGTTTTGTTTTTAGATGAAGGTGGAATCTAAGGTGATATCTTGGGCCATTTCAGTCACTGACTCAGTTTCCTGAGTTTCTCCAAAGCACGCAAAAGGTTCATGGTTGGGGGTTGGGGGTGTGAGGTGCAGTTTAGAGTTTCGCTGTTCGGGTTAGGAGTTAGGGGTTGGCGGTTTGGGGTTTGGCTTAGGGGTTTGGGGTGTGCGGTTTGGGGTTTGAGGTTTGGGGTTCCGGTTAGGGGTTTGGGGTTTGGGGTTCGGGTTAGGGGATTGGAGTTTGGGTTTGGGGGTTTGGGTTTTGGGGGTTGGGTTTCGGGTTTTAGGGTTCAGTTTCGGTGTTCGCGGTTGGGCTTTGGGGTTCAGGTTAGGGGTTTGCGATTGGGGTTAGGGGTTTGGGTTTGGGTTCGGGGTGTGGGGTGTGGGGTACAGGTTAGGGGTTTTGGTTCAGGGTTTAGGGTTCGGTTTAGGGGTTTGCGGTTCCAGTAAGGGATTAGGGCTGTGCGGTTTGGGTTTGGGTTTAGGTTTGGGGTTCGGGTTAGCGGTTTGGGGTTCGGGGTTTGGGTTCTGGATTTGGGGTTCGGGGTTCGAGTTATGGATTCGGGGTTTGGGCTACGTGGATCAGTGTTTGCGGTTTGGGGTATGGGGGTCGGGGTTTGGGTTTGGGGTTTGGGGCTCGGGTTAGGGTTCGGGTTCGGGTTCAGGTTAGGGGTTCACGGTTCGGTTTAGGGGTTTGGGGTTCCCGGTTCGGGGTTTGGGGTTTGCAGTTGGGATAGGGGTTCGGATTCAGGGTATGGGGTTTGGGGTTCGGGTTCCATGTTTGGGGTATGTGGTTCGGGGTTTGGGGTACGTGGTTCATTGTTTGGGGTATGGGGTTCCGGTTAGGGTTTTGCAGTTTGGACTTTGGGGTATGAGTTAGGAGTTTGGGGTCAAGGGTTTAGGTTTTGGGGTTTCGATTCAGTTTAGAGGTTAGCGCTTTGGGTTTGGCATCAGGCTTTGGGGTTTGGGGTTTGGGGCTCAAGGTTCAGGATTCATGGATTGGGGTTCGGTTTAGGGGTTCGCTGATCAGGTTAGGGGTTAGTGATTGGGGTTGGTGTTTTAAGGTAGGGGTTTGCAGTTCAGGTTATGGGTTAGGGGTTTGGTGCTTGGTTTTCGGGTTTGGATTAGGGGTTCAGCTAGGGGTTTGGGTTAGGGGATCCTGATTCAGGTTGGAAGTTCGGTCCTTGGGGTTCGAGATTTGGATTTGGTATAAGGGTTGGGGTACACGGTTTGGTGTTTGGGTTACGGGTTTGGGGTTCGGAGTTTGGGGTTTCTGGTTCTGACTATGGGCTTGGGGTTTGGGGTATGGGGTTCGGCTGAGGGTTAGAGGTTCGCGCTTTGGGGTTTTGCTTTAGAGAATGGACTTTGGGTTTGGGATTTAGGGGTCGGTGTTTGGGTTCGGGGTTGGGTTAGGGTTCAGGTTCACGGTTTGGAGACTGGAGCTCGGGATTCGGTTTATGGGTTCGGGATATAGGGTTTTGAAGTCAGGGTGGAGTTCGTGGTTTGGACTCGCGGTTAGGGGATAGTGAGTGACACATGGCCAAGGGATCCAGCAATACGAGCTCTGTCAGAGGGAAGGGAAGGGCAACTGCAGAGCTTCTCCAGCTGTAGCTTGGCCTCCCAGACTCAGCACAGCGCGGGGAGCACAAGATTCCCAGGGCCCCTGGCTGGAGTCTGCAGCCCCACACACCGGGGGCTGAATCCGTGAGCGCCCAGAAGGTGGCTGACAGACGGAGTTTCCCTAGCGCTCTCCTCCCCAGCAGAGACGTGTGCAGGTGGTTGGGGCCTGCCCCTGCGTGTCTGGGCTCCCGTCCACAGCCCCAGCTCAGGGAATCAGGCCCTGAGCCAAGACCTGTAGGAGGCGCAGGGCTAACCCGCCTGGAAGCCTAGTGCACAGCATGCGAGAAGAGAGCCTCCTCGGGAGAAGAGGAGGCAGCTCTGCTGCGTGCGGCTGCAATCACTGCTTGGGCGGAGCCGAGTGCGCCTCGAGTACGGCAGAGCTCCAGCTCTGCTCAGAGTCCCGATGTGGCAGAGTTCCTGGCGTGAGGCTGCTCTGCCCTGGGCGAGCCTTGTCCAAACTTACCTCGCGGCTAGGCTTCCTGTCCAGGAAGGAGCAGGCCGCGCGAGACTGCGAGATACTACTGGAGCATTCCTGGCCTCAGCTCCACTCCTGCCTTGCCTTTGCACCTAGTCCCCAGGCGTTCCTGTAGAGGGCTTAGTTGCCGGTGGGTTGCACATTGCCAAGCGCTCCAGCAGTGAGGGCTCTATTAGAGGGAAGGGGAGGGCAACTGCAGGGGTCCGCGAGCAGTTTCTTGACCGCCCAGACTCAGCACAGCACGGAGACCAAAAGACTCACAGGGCCCCTTGCTGGGGTCTGCATCCCCACACACGCGGAGGCTGACTCCGCGAGCGCCCAGAAGGTGCCTGACAGACGTAATTTCCCAGTGCTCTCCTCCCCAGCAGAGACGTGTGCAGGTGGTTGGGGCCTGCCCCTGCGTGTCTGGGCTCCCGACCACAGCCCCAGCTCAGGGAAGCAGCTCCTCAGCCAAGACCTTTAGGAGGCGCGGGGCGCCCCCGCCTGGAAGCCTAGTGCACAGCATGCGGGAAGCGAGCCTCCTTGGGAGAGGTGGAGGCATCCCATACCCGTGAGGCTGCAATCACTGCTTGGGCGGAGCCGAGTGCCCTTCCACTACGGCAGAGTTCCAGCTCTGCTCAGAGGCCCGATCTGGCAGAGTGCTGGCGTGAGGCTGCTCTGCCCTGGGCGAGCCTTGCCCAGACTTGCCTCGCAGCTAGGCTTCCAGTCCAGAACGGAGCGGGCTGCATGAGACTGGGAGATGCTACTGGCGCCTTCCTGGCCTCAGCTCCACTCCTGCCTTGCCTTTGCACCTAGTCCAGAGGCGTTCTTGTGGAGGGCTTAGTTGCCTGTGGGTTGCACACTGCCAAGCGCTCCAGCAGTGAGGGCTCTATTAGAGGCAATGGGAGGGCAACTGCAGGGCTCCTCCAGCGGTTGCTTGACCGCCCAGACTCAACACACCACGGAGAGCACAAGGCTCACAGGGCCCCTGGCTGGGGTCTGCAGCCCCACACACGCGGATGCTGACTCGGTGAGCGCCCAGAAGGTGCCTGACAGACGTCATTTCCTTAGTGCTCTCCTCCCCAGCAGAGACGTGTGCAGGTGGTTGGGGCCTGCCCCTGCGTATCTGGGATCCCGTCCACAGCCTCAGCTCAGGCAAGCAGCTCCGGAGCCAAGACCTGTGGGAGGCGCAGGGAGCGCCGCCTGGAAGCCTAGTTTACAGCATGCGGGAAGCGAGCCTCCTCGGGAGAAGAGGAGGCAGCCCTGCTGTGTGCGGCTGCATTCACTGCTTTGGCGGAGCCGAGTGCGCCTCCAGTACGGCAGAGCTCCAGCTCTGCTCAGAGGCCCGATCTGGCAGAGTTGCTGGCGTGAGGCTGCTCTGCCCTGGGCGAGCCTTGCCAAGACTTGCCTCTCGGCTAGGCTTCCAGTCCAGGAAGGAGCAGGCTGCGCGAGACAGGGAGATGCTACTGGCGCCTGCCTGGCCTCAGCTCAACTCCTGCCTTGCCTTTGCACCTAGTCCCCAGGCGTTCCTGTAGAGGGCTTAGTTGCCGGTGGGTTGCACACTTCCAAGAACTTCAGCTTTAGGGCTCTATTAGAGGCAAAGTGAGGGCAACTGGAAGTCTATTCTTACGGTTGCTTGACCGCCCAGACTCAGCACAGCACGGAGAGCACAAGGCTCACAGGGTCCCTGGCTGGGGTCTGCAGCCCCACACACCGGAGGGGAACTCCGGGAACGCCCAGAAGGTGCCTGAGAGACGTCATTTCCCTAGTGCTCTCCTCCCCAGCAGAGACGTGTGCAGGTGGTTGGGGCCTGCCCTTGAGTGTCTGGACTCCCTTCCACAGCCCCAGCTCAGGGAAGCAGCTCCTCAGCTAAGACCTGTAGGAGGCGCGGGGCGCCCCCGCCTGGAAGCCTAGTTTACAGCATGCCGGAAGCGAGCCTCCTCAGTACAAGAGAAGGCAGCCGAGCTGCGTGCGGCTGCAATCAGTACTTTGGCGAAGCCGAGTGCCCCTCCAGTACGGCAGAGCTCCAGCTCTGCTCAAAGGCCCGATCTCTCAGAGTTGCTGGCGTGAGGCTGCTGTGCCCTGGGCGAGCAGTGCCCAGACTTGCCTCGCGTTAGGCTTCCAGTCCAGATAGGAGCGGGCTGCGTGAGACTGGGAGATGCTACTGGCGCCTTCCTGGCCTCAGCTCCACTCCTGCCTTGCCTTTGCACCTAGTCCCCAGGCGTTCTTGTGGACGGCTTAGTTGCCGGTGGGTTGCACACTGCCAAGTGCTCCAGCCGTGAGGGCTCTATTAGAGGCAAAGGGAGGGCTTCTGCAAGTCGCCTCTTGCGTTTGCTTGACCGCCCAGACTCTGCACAGCACGGAAAGCACAAGGCTCACAGGGCGCCTGGCTGGGGTCTGCAGCCCCACACACGCGGAGGCTGACTCGGTGAGCGCCCAGAAGGTGCCTGACAGACGTCATTTTCCTAGTGCTCTCCTCCCCAGCAGAGACGTGTGCAGGTGGTTTGGGCCTGCCCCTGCGTGTCTGGGCTACCGTCCACAGCCCCAGCTCAGGGAAGCAGCTCCTGAGCCAAGACCTGTGGGAGGCGCAGGGGGCCCCTCCTGGAAGCCTAGTTTACAGCATGCGGGAAGCGAGCCTCCTCGGGAGAAGAGAAGGCAGCCCTGTTGTGTGCGGCTGCATTCACTGCTTGGGCGGAGCCGATTGCGCCTCCAGTACGGCAGAGCTCCAGCTCTGCTCAGAGGCCCGATCTGGCAGAGTGCTGGCGTAAGGCTGCTCTGCCCTTGGCGAGCCTTGCTCAGACTTGCCTCGCGGCTAGGCTTCCAGTCCAGAAAGGAGCGGGCTGCGCGAGACTGGGAGATGCTACTGGCGGCTTCCTGGCCTCAGCTCCACTCCTGCCTTGCCTTTGCACCTAGTCCCCAGGCGTTCTTGTGGAGGGCTTAGTTGCCGGTGGGTTGCACACTGCCAAGCGCTCCAGCTTGAGGGCTCTATTAGAGGCAAAGTGAGGGCAACTGGAATTCTATTCTTACGGTTGCTTGACCGCCAAGACTCAGCACAGCACGGAGAGCACAAGGCTCTCAGGGCCCCTGGCTGGGGTCTACAGCCCCACACTCGCGGAGGCTGATTCAGTGAGCGCGCAGAAGGTGCCTGACAGACGTCATTTCCCTAGTGCTCTCCTCCCCAGCAGAGACTTGTGCAGGTGGTTGGGGCCTGCCATTGAGTGTCTGGACTCCCTTCCACAGCCCCAGCTCAGGGAAGCAGCTCCTCAACTAAGACCTGTAGGAGGCGCGGGGCGCCCCTCCCGGGAAGCCTAGTTTACAGCATGCCGGAAGCGAGCCTCCGCAGTACAAGAGAAGGCAGCGCAGCTGCGTGCGGCTGCAATCAGTACTTTGGCGGAGCCGAGTGCCCCTCCAGTACGGCAGAGCTCCAGCTCCGCTCAGAGGCCCGATCTGGCAGAGTTGCTGGCGTGAGGCTGCTGTGCCCTGGGCGAGCCTTGCCCAGACTTGCCTTGTGGCTAGGCTTCCAGTCCAGGAAGGAGCAGGTTGCTTGAGACTGCGAGATGCTACTGGCGCCTTCCTGGCCTCAGGTCCACT
This sequence comes from Capricornis sumatraensis, assembly GCF_032405125.1. Classification (NCBI taxonomy): domain Eukaryota; kingdom Metazoa; phylum Chordata; class Mammalia; order Artiodactyla; family Bovidae; genus Capricornis; species Capricornis sumatraensis. The sequence goes on from NW_027184618.1 coordinate 706,117, forward strand.
CCTGCCTTGCCTTTGTACCTAGTCCCCAGGCGTTCTTGTGGAGGGCTTAGTTGCCGGTGGGTTGCACACTGCCAAGCGCTCCAGCAGTGAGGGCTCTATTAGTGGTAATGGGAGGGCAACTGCAGGGCTCCTCCAGCGGTTGCTTGACCGCCCAGACTCAGCACAGCACGGAGAGCACAAGGCTCACAGGGCCCCTGGCTGGGGTCTGCAGTCCCACACACGGGGAGGCTGACTCGGTGAGCGCCCAGAAGGTGCCTGACAGACGTCATTTCCCTAGTGCTCTCCTCCCGAGCAGAGACGTGTGCAGGTGGTTAGGGCCTGCCCCTGCGTTTTTGGGCTCCCGTCCACAGCCCCAGCTCAGGGAAGCAGCTCCTGAGCCAAGACCTGTGGGAGGCGCAGGGGGCCCCGCCTGGAAGCCTAGTTTACAGCATGCGGGAAGCGAGCCTCCTCGGGAGAAGAGAAGGCAGCCCTGCTGTGTGCAGCTGCATTCACTGCTTTGGCGGAGCCGAGTGTCCCTCCAGTACGGCAGAGCTCCAGCTCTGCTCAGAACCCAGATCTGGCAGAGTTGCTGGCGTGAGGCTGCTCTGCCCTGGGCGAGCCTTGCCCAGACTTGCCTCGCGGCTAGGCTTCCAGTGCAGGAAGGAGCAGGCTGCGCGAGACTGGGAGATGCTACTGGCGCCTTCCTGGCCTCAGCTCCACTCCTGCCTTGCCTTTGCACCTAGTCCCCAGGCGTTCTTGTGGAGGGCTTAGTTGCCGGTGGGTTGCACACTGCCCAGCGCTCCAGCTTGAGGGCTCTATTAGAGGCAAAGTGAGGGCAATTGGAAGTCTATTCTTACGGTTGCTTGACCGTCCAGACTCAGCATAGCACGGAGAGCACAAGGCTCACAGGGCCCCTGGCTGGGGTCTGCAGCCCCACACACGCGGAGGCTGACTCGGTGAGCGCCCAGAAGGTGCCTGACAGACGTCATTTCCCTAGTGCTCTCCTCCCCAGCAGAGACGTGTGCAGGTGGTTGGGGCCTGCCCCTGCGTGTCTGGGCTCCCGTCCACAGCCCCAGCTCAGGCAAGCAACTCCTGAGCCAAGACCTGTGGGAGGCGCAGGGGGCCCCGCCTGGAAGCCTAGTTTTCAGCATGCGGGAAGCGAGCCTCCTTGGGAGAAGAGAAGGCAGCCCTGCTGTGTGCGGCTGCATTCACTGCTTTGGTGGAGCCGAGTGCCCCTCCAGTACGGTAGAGCTCCAGCTCTGCTCAGAGGCCCGATCTGGCAGAGTGCTGGCGTGAGGCTGCTCTGCCCTGGGCGAGCCTTGCCCAGACTTGCCTCGCGGCTAGGCTTCCAGTCCAGAAAGGAGCGGGCTGCGCGAGACTGGGAGATGCTACTGGCAACTTCCTGGCCTCAGCTCCACTCCTGCCTTGCCTTTGCACCTAGTCCCCAGGCGTTCTTGTGGAGGGCTTAGTTGCCGGTGGGTTGCACACTGCCAAGCGCTCCAGCAGTGAGGGCTCTATTAGAGGCAATGGGAGGGCAACTGCATGGCTCCTCCAGCGGTTGTTTGACCGCCCAGACTCAGCACAGCACGAAGAGCACAAGGCTCACAGGACCCCTGGCTGGGGTCTGCAGCCCCACACACGCGGAGGCTGACTCGGTGAGCGCCCAGAAGGTGCCTGACAGACGTCATTTCCCTAGTGCTCTCCTCCCCAGCAGAGACGTGTGCAGGTGGTTTGGGCCTGCCCCTGCGTGTCTGGGCTCCCGTCCACAGCCCCAGCTCAGGGAAGCAGCTTCTCAGCCAAGACCTGTCGGAGGCGCGGGGCGCCCCCGCCTGGCAGCCTAGTGCACAGCATGCCGGAAGCAAGCCTCCTTGGGAGAAGAGGAGGCAGCCCAGATGCATTCGGCTGCAATCACTGCTTTGTTGGAGCCGAGAGCCCCTCCAGTACGGCAGAGCTCCAGCTCTGCTCAGAGGACCGATCTGGCAGAGTGCTGGCGTGAGGCTGCTCTGCCCTGGGTGAGCCTTGCCCAGACTTGCCTCGCGGCTAGGCTTTTAGTCCAGGAAGGAGCAGGCTGCGCGAGACTGGGAGATGATACTGGTGCCTTCCTGGCCTCAGCTCCACTCCTGCCTTGCCTTTGCACCTAGTCCCCAGGCCTTCTTGTGGAGGGATTAGCTGCCGGTGGGTTGCACACTGCCAAGCGCTCCAGCTTGAGGGCTCTATTAGAGGCAAAGTGAGGGCAACTGGAAGTCTATTCTTACGGTCAGTTGACCGCCCAGACTCAGCACAGCACGGAGAGCACAAGGCTCACAGGGCCCCTGGCTGGGGTCTGCAGCCCCACACACGCGGAGGCTGACTCGGTGAGCGCCCAGAAGGTGCCTGACAGACGTCATTTCCCTAGTGCTCTCCTCCCCAGCAGAGACGTGTGCAGATGGTTGGGGCCTGCCCCTGCGTGTCTGGGCTCCCGTCCACAGCCCCAGCTCAGGGAAGCAGCTCCTCAGCCAAGACCTTAGGAGGCGCGGGGCGCCCCCGCCTGGAAGCCTAGTGTACAGCTTGCGGGAAGCAAGCCTCCTTGGGAGAAGAGGATGCAGCCCAGATGCGTGCGGCTGCAATCACTGCTTTGGAGGAGCCGAGTGCCCCTCCAGTACGGCAGAGCTCCAGCTCTGCTCAGAGGCCCGATCTGGCAGAGTTGCTGGCGTGAGGCTGCTCTGCCCTGGGCGAGCCTTGCCCAGACTTGCCTCGCGGCTAGGCTTCCAGTCCAGGAAGGAGCAGGCTGTGCGAGACTGGGAGATGCTACTGGCGCCTTCCTGGCCTCAGCTCCACTCCTGCCTTGCCTTTTCACCTAGTCCCCAGGCGTTCTTGTGGATGGCTTAGTTGCCGGTGGGTTGCACACTGCCAAGCGCTCCAGCAGTGAGGGCTCCATTAGAGGCAATGGGAGGGCAACTGCAGGGCTCCTCCAGCGGTTGTTTGACCGCCCAGACTCAGCACAGCACGGAGAGCACAAGGCTCACAGGGCCCCTGGCTGGGGTCTGCAGCCCCACACACGCGGAGGCTGACTCGGTGAGCGCCCAGAAGGTGCCTGACAGACGTCATTTCCCTAGTGCTCTCCTCCCCAGCAGAGACGTGTGCAGGTGGTTTGGGCCTGCCCCTGCGTGTCTGGGCTCCCGTCCACAGCCCCAGCTCAGGGAAGCAGCTTCTCAGCCAAGACCTGTAGGAGGCGCGGGGCGCCCCCGCCTGGAATCCTAGTGCACAGCATGCGGGAAGCAAGCCTCCTTGGGAGAAGAGGAGGCAGCCCAGATGCGTGCGGCTGCAATCACTGCTTTGGTGGAGCCGAGTGCACCTCCAGTACGGCATAGCTCCAGCTCTGCTCAGAGGTCCGATCTGGCAGAGTGCTGGCGTGAGGCTGCTCTGCCCTGGGCGAGCCTTGCCCAGACTTGCCTCGCGGCTAGGCTTCCAGTCCAGGAAGGAGCAGGCTGCGCAAGACTGGGAGATGCTACTGGCGCCTTCCTGGCCTCAGCTCCACTCCTGCCTTGCCTTTGCACCTAGTCCCCAGGCCTTCTTGTGGAGGGATTAGTTGCCGGTGGGTTGCACACTGCCAAGCGCTCCAGCAGTGAGGGCTCCATTAGAGGCAATGGGAGGGCAACTGTAGGGCTCCTCCAGCGGTTGCTTGACCACCCAAACGCAGCACAGCACAGAGAGCACAAGGCTCACAGGGCCCCTGGCTGGGGTCTGCAGCCCCACACACGCGGAGGCTGACTCGGTGTGCGCCCAGAAGGTGCCTGAGAGACGTCATTTCCCTAGTGCTCTCCTCCCCAGCAGAGACGTCTGCAGGTGGTTGGGGCCTGCCCCTGCGTGTCTGGGCTCCCGTCCACAGCCCTAGCTCAGGGAAGCAGCTCCTGAGCCAAGACCTGTGGGAGGCGCAGGGGGCCCCGCCTGGAAGCCTAGTTTACAGCATGCGGGAAGCGAGCCTCCTTGGGAGAGGAGAAGGCAGCCCTGCTGTGTGCGGCTGCATTCACTGCTTTGGCGGAGCCGAGTGCACCTCCAGTACGGCAGAGCTCCAGCTCTGCTCAGAGGTCCGATCTAGCAGAGTGCTGGCGTGAGGCTGCTCTGCCATGGGCGAGCCTTGCCCAGACTTGCCTCGCGGCTAGGCTTCCAGTCCAGGAAGGAACAGGCTGCGCGAGACTGGGAGATGCTACTGGCGCCTTCCTGGCCTCAGCTCCACTCCTGCCTTGCCTTTGCACCTAGTCTCCAGGCGTTCTTGTGGAGGGCTTAGTTGCCGGTGGGTTGCACACTGCCAAGCGCTCCAGCTTGAGGGCTCTATTAGAGGCAAAGTGAGGGCAACTGGAAGTCTATTCTTACGGTTGCTTGACCGCCCAGACTCAGCACAGCACGGAGAGCACAAGGCTCACAGGGCATCTGGCTGGGGTCTGCAGCCCCACACACGCGGAGGCTGACTCGGTGAGCGCCCAGAAGGTGCCTGACAGACGTCATTTCCCTAGTGCTCTCCTCCCCAGCAGAGACGTGTGCAGTTGGTTTGTTCCTGACCCTGCGTGTCTGGGATCCCGTCCACAGCCCCAGCTCAGGGAAGCAGCTCCTCAGCCAAGACCTGTAGGAGGCGCGGGGCGCCCCCGCCTGGAAGCCTAGTGTACAGCATGCGGGAAGCAAGCCTCCTTGGGAGAAGAGGAGGCAGCCCAGATGCGTGCGGCTGCAATCACTGCTTTGGAGGAGCCGAGTGCCCCTCCAGTACGGCAGAGCTCCAGCTCTGCTCAAGTCCCGATCTGGCAGAGTGCTGGCGTGAGGCTGCTCTGCCCTGGGCGAGCCTTGCCCAGACTTGCCTCGCGGCTAGGCTTCCAGTCCAGGAAGGAGCAGGCTGCGCCAGACTGGGAGATTCTACTGGCGCCTTCCTGGCCTCAGCTCCACTCCTGCCTTGCCTTTGCACCTAGTCCCCAGGCGTTCTTGTGGAGGGCTTAGTTGCCGGTGGGTTGCACACTGCCAAGCGCTCCAGCAGTGAGGGCTCCATTAGAGGCAATGGGAGGGCAACTGCAGGGCTCCTCCAGCGGTTGCTTGACCGCCCAGACTCAGCACAGCACGGAGAGCACAAGGCTCACAGGGCCCCTGGCTGGGGTCTGCAGCCCCACACACACGGAGGCTGACTCGGTGAGCGCCCAGAAGGTGCCTGACAGACGTCATTTCCCTAGTGCTCTCCTCCCCAGCAGAGACGAGTGCAGGTGGTTGGGGCCTGCCCCTGCGTGTCTGGGCTCCCGTCCACAGCCCCAGCTCAGGGAAGCAGCTTCTCAGCCAAAACCTGTAGGAGGCGCGGGGCGCCCCCGCCTGGAAGCCTAGTGCACAGCATGCGGGAAGCGAGCCTCCTTGGGAGAAGAGGAGGCAGCCCAGATGCGTGCGGCTGCAATCACTACTTTGGTGGAGCCGAGTGCACCTCCAGTACGGCAGAGCTCCAGCTCTGCTCAGAGGCCTGATCTGGCAGAGTGCTGGCGTGAGGCTGCTCTGCCCTGGGCGAGCCTTGCCCAGACTTGCCTCGCGGCTAGGCTTCTAGTCCAGAAAGGAGCGGGCTGCGCGAGACTGGGAGATACTACTGGCGCCTTCCTGGCCTCAGCTCCACTCCTGCCTTGCCTTTGCACCTAGTCCCCAAGCGTTCTTGTGGAGGGCTTAGTTGCCGGTGGGTTGCACACCTCCAAGCGCTCCAGCTTGAGGGCTCTATTAGAGGCAAAGTGAGGGCATCTGGAAGTCTATTCTTACGGCTGCTTGACCGTCCAGACCCAGCACAGCACGGAGAGCACAAGGCTCACAGGGCCCCTGGCTGGGGTCTGCAGCCCCACACACGCGGAGGCTGACTCGGTGAGCGCCCAGAAGGTGCCTGACAGACGTCATTTCCCTAGTGCTCTCCTCCCCAGCAGAGACGTGTGCAGTTGGTTTGTTCCTGACCCTGGGTGTCTGGGCTCCCGTCCACAGCCCCAGCTCAGGGAAGCAGCTCCTCAGCCAAGACCTGTAGGAGGCGCGGGGCGCCCCCGCCTGGAAGCCTAGTGTACAGCATGCGGGAAGCAAGCCTCCTTGGGAGAAGAGGAGGCAGCCCAGATGCGTGCGGCTGCAATCACTGCTTTGGTGGAGCCGAGTGCCCCTCCAGTACGGCAGAGCTCCAGCTCTGCTCAGAGGTCCGATCTGGCAGAGTGCTGGCGTGAGGCTGCTCTGCCCTGGGCGAACCTTGCCCAGACTTGCCTCGCGGCTAGGCTTCCAGTCCAGGAAGGAGCAGGCTGCGCAAGACTGGGAGATGCTACTGGCGCCTTCCTGGCCTCAGCTCCACTCCTGCCTTGCCTTTGCACCTAGTCCCCAAGCGATCTTGTGGAGGGCTTAGTTGCCGGTGGTGTGCACACTGCCAAGCGCTCCAGCCGTGAGGGCTCCATTAGAGGCAATGGGAGGGCAACTGCAGGGCTCCTCCAGCGGTTGCTTGACCGCCCAAACTCAGCACAGCACAGAGAGAACAAGGCTCACAGGGCCCCTGGCTGGGGTCTGCAGCCCCACACACGCGGAGGCTGACTCGGTGTGCGCCCAGAAGGTGCCTGAGAGACGTCATTTCCCTAGTGCTCTCCTCCCCAGCACAGACGTCTGCAGGTGGTTGGGGCCTGCCCCTGCGTGTCTGGTCTCCCGTCCACAGCCCTAGCTCAGGGAAGCAGCTCCTGAGCCAAGACCTGTGGGAGGCGCAGGGGGCCCCGCCTGGAAGCCTAGTTTACAGCATGCGGGAAGCGAGCCTCCTCGGGAGAGGAGAAGGCAGCCCTGCTGTGTGCGGCTGCATTCACTGCTTTGGCGGAGCCGAGTGCACCTCCAGTACGGCAGAGCTCCAGCTCTGCTCAGAGGTTCGATCTGGCAGAGTGCTGGCATGAGGCTGCTCTGCCCTGGGTGAGCCTTGCCCAGACTTGCCTCGCGGCTAGGCTTCCAGTCCAGGAAGGAACAGGCTGCGCGAGACTGGGAGATGCTACTGGCGCCTTCATGGCCTCAGCTCCACTCCTGCCTTGCCTTTGCACCTAGTCCCCAGGCGTTCTTGTGGAGGGCTTAGTTGCCGGTGGGTTGCACACTGCCAAGGGCTCTAGCAGTGAGGGCTCTATTAGAGGCAATGGGAGGGCAACTGCAGGGCTCCTCCAGCGGTTGTTTGACTGCCCAGACTCAGCACAGCACGGAGAGCACAAGGCTCACAGGGCCCCTGGCTGGGGTCTGCAGCCCCACACACGCGGAGGCTGACTCGGTGAGCGCCCAGAAGGTGCCTGACAGACGTCATTTTCCTAGTGCTCTCCTCCCCAGCAGAGACGTGTGCAGGTGGTTTGGGCCTACCCCTGCGTGTCTGGGCTCCCGTCCACAGCCCCAGCTCAGGGAACCAGCTTCTCAACCAAGACCTGTAGGAGGCGCGGGGCGCCCCCGCCTGGAAGCCTAGTGCACAGCATGCGGGAAGCAAGCCTCCTTGGGAGAAGAGGAGGCAGTCCAGATGCGTGAGGTTGCAATCACTGCTTTGGTGCAGCCGAGTGCCCCTGCAGTATGGCAGAGCTCCAGGTCTGCTCAGAGGTCCGATCTGGCAGAGTGCTGGCGTGAGGCTGCTCTGCCCTGGGCGAGCCTTGCCCAGAATTGCCTCGCGGCTAGGCTTCCAGTCCAGGAAGGAGCAGGCCGCGCGAGACTGGGAGATGCTACTGGCGCCTTCCTGGCCTCAGCTCCACTCCTGCCTTGCCTTTGCACCTAGTCCCCAGGCGTTCTTGTGGAGGGCTTAGTTGCCGGTGGGTTGCACACTGCCAAGCGCTCCAGCAGTGAGGGCTCCATTAGAGGCAATGGGAGGGCAACTGCAGGGCTCCTCCAGCGGTTGTTTGACCGCCCAGACTCAGCACAGCACGGAGAGCACAAGGCTCACAGGGCCCCTGGCTGGGGTCTGCAGCCCCACACACGCGGAGGCTGACTCGGTGAGCGCCCAGAAGGTGCCTGACAGACGTCATTTCCCTAGTGCTCTCCTCCCCAGCAGAGACGTGTGCAGGTGGTTTGGGCCTGCTCCTGCGTGTCTGGGCTCCCGTCCACAGCCCCAGCTCAGGGAAGCAGCTTCTCAGCCAAGACCTGTAGGAGGCGCGGGGCGCCCCCGCTTGGAAGCCTGGTGCACAGCATGCGGGAAGCAAGCCTCCTTGGGAGAAGAGGAGGCAGCCCAGATGCGTGCGGCTGCAATCACTGCTTTGGTGGAGCCGAGTGCACCTCCAGTACGGCAGAGCTCCAGCTCTGCTCAGAGGTCCGATCTCGCAGAGTGCTGGCGTGAGGCTGCTCTGCCCTGGGCGAACCTTGCCCAGACTTGCCTCGCGGCTAGGCTTCCAGTCCAGGAAGGAGCTGGATGCGCAAGACTGGGAGATGCTACTGGCGCCTTCCTGGCCTCAGCTCCACTCCTGCCTTTCCTTTGCACCTAGTCCCCAAGCGTTCTTGTGGAGGGCTTAGTTGCCGGTGGGTTGCACACTGCCAAGCGCTCCAGCCGTGAGGGCTCCATTAGAGGCAATGGGAGGGCAACTGCAGGGCTCCTCCAGCGGTTGATTGACCGCCCAAACTCAGCACAGCACAGGGAGAACAAGGCTCACAGGGCCCCTGGCTGGGGTCTGCAGCCCCACACACGCGGAGGCTGACTCGGTGTGCGCCCAGAAGGTGCCTGAGAGACGTCATTTCCCTAGTGCTCTCCTCCCCAGCAGAGACGTCTGCAGGTGGTTGGGGCCTGCCCCTGCGTGTCTGGGCTCCCGTCCACAGCCCTAGCTCAGGGAAGCAGCTCCTGAGCCAAGACCTGTGGGAGGCGCAGGGGGCCCCGCCTGGAAGCCTAGTTTACAGCATGCGGGAAGCGAGCCTCCTCGGGAGAGGAGAAGGCAGCCCTGCTGTGTGCGGCTGAATTCACTGCTTTGGCGGAGCCGAGTGCACCTCCAGTACGGCAGAGCTCCAGCTCTGCTCAGAGGTCCGATCTGGCAGAGTGCTGGCGTGAGGCTGCTCTGCCCTGGGCGAGCCTTGCCCAGACTTGCCTCTCGGCTAGGCTTCCAGTCCAGGAAGGAACAGGCTGCGCGAGACTGGGAGATGCTACTGGCGCCTTCATGGCCTCAGCTCCACTCCTGCCTTGCCTTTGCACCTAGTCCCCAGGCGTTCTTGTGGAGGGCTTAGTTGCCGGTGGGTTGCACACTGCCAAGCGCTCCAGCTTGAGGGCTCTATTAGAGGCAAAGTGAGGGCAACTGGAAGTCTATTCTTACGGTTCCTTGACCGCCCAGACTCAGCACAGCACGGAGAGCACAAGGCTCACAGGGCCCCTGGCTGGGGTCTGCAGCCCCACACACGCGGAGGCTGACTCGGTGAGCGCCCAGAAGGTGCCTGACAGACGTCATTTCCCTAGTGCTCTCCTCCCCAGCAGAGACGTGTGCAGTTGGTTTGTTCCTGATCCTGCGTGTCTGGGATCCCGTCCACAGCTCCAGCTCAGGGAAGCAGCTCCTCAGCCAAGACCTGTAGGAGGCGCGGGGCGCCCCCGCCTGGAAGCCTAGTGTACAGCATGCGGGAAGCAAGCCTCCTTGGGAGAAGAGGAGGCAGCCCAGATGCGTGCGGTTGCAATCACTGCTTTGGTGGAGCCGAGTGCACCTCCAGTACGGCAGAGCTCCAGCTCTGCTCAGAGGCCCGATCTGGCAGAGTTGCTGGCGTGAGGCTGCTCTGCCCTGGGCGAGCCTTGCCCAGACTTGCCTCGCGGCTAGGCTTCCAGTGCAGGAAGGAGCAGGCTGCGCGAGACTGGGAGATGCTACTGGCGCCTTCCTGGCCTCAGCTCCACTCCTGCCTTGCCTTTGCACCTAGTCCCCAGGCGTTCTTGTGGAGGGCTTAGTTGCCGGTGGGTTGCACACTGCCAAGCGCTCCAGCAGTGAGGGCTCCATTAGAGGCAATGGGAGGGCAACTGCAGGGCTCCTCCAGCGGTTGCTTGACCACCCAAACTCAGCACAGCACAGAGAGCACAAGACTCACAGGGCCCCTGGCTGGGGTCTGCAGCCCCACACACGCGGAGGCTGACTCGGTGTGCGCCCAGAAGGTGCCTGAGAGACGTCATTTCCCTAGTGCTCTCCTCCCCAGCAGAGACGTCTGCAGGTGGTTGGGGCCTGCCCCTGCGTTTCTGGGCTCCCGTCCACAGCCCTAGCTCAGGGAAGCAGCTCCTGAGCCAAGACCTGTGGGAGGCGCAGGGGGCCCCGCCTGGAAGCCTAGTTTACAGCATGCGGGAAGCGAGCCTCCTTGGGAGAGGAGAAGGCAGCCCTGCTGTGTGCGGCTGCATTCACTGCTTTGGCGGAGCCGAGTGCACCTCCAGTACGGCAGAGCTCCAGCTCTGCTCAGAGGCCCGATCTGGCAGAGTTGCTGGCGTGAGGCTGCTCTGCCATGGGCGAGCCTTGCCCAGACTTGCCTCGCGGCTAGGCTTCCAGTCCAGGAAGGAGCAGGCTGCGCGAGACTGGGAGATGCTACTGGCGCCTTCCTGGCCTCAGCTCCACTCCTGCCTTGCCTTTGCACCTAGTCTCCAGGCGTTCTTGTGGAGGGCTTAGTTGCCGGTGGGTTGCACACTGCCAAGCGCTCCAGCTTGAGGGGTCTATTAGAGGCAAAGTGAGGGCAACTGGAAGTCTATTCTTACGGTTGCTTGACCGCCCAGACTCAGCACAGCACGGAGAGCACAAGGCTCACAGGGCCCCTGGCTGGGGTCTGCAGCCCCACACACGCGGAGGCTGACTCGGTGAGCGCCCAGAAGGTGCCTGACAGACGTCATTTTCCTAGTGCTCTCCTCCCCAGCAGAGACGTGTGCAGGTGGTTTGGGCCTACTCCTGCGTGTCTGGGCTCCCGTCCACAGCCCCAGCTCAGGGAACCAGCTTCTCAACCAAGACCTGTAGGAGGCGCGGGGCGCCCCCGCCTGGAAGCCTAGTTTACAGCATGCGGGAAGCAAGCCTCCTTGGGAGAAGAGGAGGCAGCCCAGATGCGTGAGGCTGCAATCACTGCTTTGGTGGAGCCGAGTGCCCCTCCAGTATGGCAGAGCTCCAGCTCTGTTCAGAGGCCCGATCTGGCAGAGTGCTGGCGTGAGGCTGCTCTGCCCTGGGCGAGCCTTGCCCAGAATTGCCTCGCGGCTAGGCTTCCAGTCCAGGAAGGAGCAGGCCGCGCGAGACTGGGAGATGCTACTGGCGCCTTCCTGGCTTCAGCTCCACTCCTGCCTTGCCTTTGCACCTAGTCCCCAGGCGTTCTTGTGGAGGGCTTAGTTGCCGGTGGGTTGCACACTGCCAAGGGCTCCAGCAGTGAGGGCTCCATTAGAGGCAATGGGAGGGCAACTGCAGGGCTTCTCCAGCGGTTGCTTGACCGCCCAGACTCAGCACAGCACAGAGAGCACAAGGCTCACAGGGTCCCTGGCTGGGGTCTGCAGCCCCACACACGCGGAGGCTGACTCGGTGAGCGCCCAGAAGGTGCCTGACAGACGTCATTTCCCTAGTGCTCTCCTCCCCAGCAAAGACGTGTGCAGGTGGTTGGGGCCTGCCCCTGCGTGTCTGGGCTCCCGTCCACAGCCCCAGCTCAGGGAAGCAGCTTCTCAGCCAAAACCTGTAGGAGGCGCGGGGCGCCCCCGCCTGGAAGCCTAGTGCACAGCATGCGGGAAGCGAGCCTCCTTGGGAGAAGAGGAGGCAGCCCAGATGCGTGCGGCTGCAATCACTGCTTTGGTGGAGCCGAGTGCACCTCCAGTACGGCAGAGCTCCAGCTCTGCTCAGAGGCCTGATCTGGCAGAGTGCTGGCGTGAGGCTGCTCTGCCCTGGGCGAGCCTTGCCCAGACTTGCCTCGCGGCTAGGCTTCTAGTCCAGAAAGGAGCGGGCTGCGCGAGACTGGGAGATGCTACTGGCGCCTTCCTGGCCTCAGCTCCACTCCTGCCTTGCCTTTGCACCTAGTCCCCAGGCGTTCTTGTGGAGGGCTTAGTTGCCGGTGGGTTGCACACCTCCAAGCGCTCCAGCTTGAGGGCTCTATTAGAGGCAAAGTGAGGGCATCTGGAAGTCTATTCTTACGGTTGCTTGACCGTCCAGACCCAGCACAGCACGGAGAGCACAAGGCTCACAGGGCCCCTGGCTGGGGTCTGCAGCCCCACACACGCGGAGGCTGACTCGGTGAGCGCCCAGAAGGTGCCTGACAGACGTCATTTCCCTAGTGCTCTCCTCCCCAGCAGAGACGTGTGCAGTTGGTTTGTTCCTGACCCTGCGTGTCTGGGCTCCCGTCCACAGCCCCAGCTCAGGGAAGCAGCTCCTCAGCCAAGACCTGTAGGAGGCGCGGGGGGCCCCCGCCTGGAAGCCTAGTGTACAGCATGCGGGAAGCAAGCCTCCTTGGGAGAAGAGGAGGCAGCCCAGATGCGTGCGGCTGCAATCACTGCTTTGGAGGAGCCGAGTGCCCCTCCTGTACGGCAGAGCTCCAGCTCTGCTCAGAGGCCCGATCTGGCAGAGTTGCTGGCGTGAGGCTGCTCTGCCCTGGGCGAGCCTTGCCCAGACTTGCCTCGCGGCTAGGCTTCCAGTCCAGGAAGGAGCAGGCTGCGCGAGACTGGGAGATGCTACTGGCGCCTTCCTGGCCTCAGCTCCACTCCTGCCTTGCCTTTTCACCTAGTCCCCAAGCGTTCTTGTGGAGGGCTTAGTTGCCGGTGGGTTGCACACTGCCAAGCGCTCCAGCAGTGAGGGCTCCATTAGAGGCAATGCGAGGGCAACTGCAGTTCTCCTCCAGCGGTTGTTTGACCGCCCAGACTCAGCACAGCACGGAGAGCACAACGCTCACAGGGCCCCTGGCTGGGGTCTGCAGCCCCACACACGCGGAGGCTGACTCGGTGAGCGCCCAGAAGGTGCCTGACAGACGTCATTTCCCTAGTGCTCTCCTCCCCAGCAGAGACGTGTGCAGGTGGTTTGGGCCTGCCCCTGCGTGTCTGGGCTCCCGTCCACAGCCCCAGCTCAGGGAAGCAGCTTCTCAGCCAAGACGTGTAGGAGGCTCGGGGCGCCCCCGCCTGGAAGCCTAGTGCACAGCATGCGGGAAGCAAGCCTCCTTGGGAGAAGAGGAGGCAGCCCAGATGCGTGCGGCTGCAATCACTGCTTTGGCGGAGCCGAGTGCACCTCCAGTACGGCAGAGCTCCAGCTCTGCTCAGAGGCCCGATCTGGCAGAATGCTGGCGTGAGGCTGCTCTGCCCTGGGCGAACCTTGCCCAGACTTGCCTCGCGGCTAGGCTTCCAGTCCAGGAAGGAGCAGGCTGCGCAAGACTGGGAGAGGCTACTGGCGCCTTCCTGGCCTCAGCTCCACTCCTGCCTTGCCTTTGCACCTAGTCCCCAAGCGTTCTTGTGGAGGGCTTAGTTGCCGGTGGGTTGCACACTGCCAAGCGCTCCAGCAGTGAGGGCTCCATTAGAGGCAATGGGAGGGCAACTGCAGGGCTCCTCCAGCGGTTGTTTGACCGCCCAGACTCAGCACAGCACGGAGAGCACAAGGCTCACAGGGCCCCTGGCTGGGGTCTGCAGCCCCACACACGCGGAGGCTGACTCGGTGAGCGCCCAGAAGGTGCCTGACAGACGTCATTTCCCTAGTGCTCTCCTCCCCAGCAGAGACGTGTGCAGGTGTTTTGGGCCTGCCCCTGCGTGTCTGGGCTCCCGTCCACAGCCCCAGTTCAGGAAAGCAGCTCCTGAGCCAAGACCTGTCGGAGGCCCAGGGGGCCCCGCCTGGAAGCCTAGTTTACAGCATGCGGAAAGCGAGCCTCCTCGGGAGAAGAGAAGGCAGCCCGGTTGTGTGCGGCTGCATTCACTGATTTGGCGGATCCAAGTGCACCTCCAGTACGGCAGAGCTCCAGCTCTGCTCAGAGGCCCGATCTGGCAGAGTTGCTGGCGTGAGGCTGCTCTGCCCTGGGCGAGCCTTGCCCAGTCTTGCCTCGCGGCTAGGCTTCCAGTCCAGGAAGGAGCAGGCTGCGCGAGACTGGGAGATGCTACTGGCGCCTTCCTGGCCTCAGCTCCACTCCTGCCTTGCCTTTTCACCAAGTTCCCAGGCGTTCTTGTGGAGGGCTTAGTTGCCGGTGGGTTGCACACTGCCAAGCGCTCCAGCAGTGAGGGCTCTATTAGAGGCAATGGGAGGGCAACTGCAGGGCTCCTCCAGCAGTTGTTTGACCGCCCAGACTCAGCACAGCACGGAGAGCACAAGGCTCACAGGGCCCCTGGCTGGGGTCTGCAGCCCCACACACGCGGAGGCTGACTCGGTGAGCGCCCAGAAGGTGCCTGACAGACGTCATTTCCCTAGTGCTCTCCTCCCCAGCAGAGACGTGTGCAGTTGGTTTGTTCCTGACCCTGCGTGTCTGAGCTCCCGTCCACAGCCCCAGCTCAGGGAAGCAGCTCCTCAGCCAAGACCTGTAGGAGGCGCGGGGCGCCCCCGCCTGGAAGCCTAGTGTACAGCATGCGGGAAGCAAGCCTCCTTGGGAGAAGAGGAGGCAGCCCAGATGCGTGCGGCTGCAATCACTGCTTTGGAGGAGCCGAGTGCCCCTCCAGTACGGCAGAGCTCCAGCTCTGCTCAGAGGCCCGATCTGGCAGAGTTGCTGGCGTGAGGCTGCTCTGCCCTGGGCGAGCCTTGCCCAGACTTGCCTCGCGGCTAGGCTTCCAGTCCAGGAAGGAGCAGGCTGCGCGAGACTGGGAGATGCTACTGGCGCCTTCCTGGCCTCAGCTCCACTCCTGCCTTGCCTTTTCACCTAGTCCCCAGGCGTTCTTGTGGATGGCTTAGTTGCCGGTGGGTTGCACACTGCCAAGCGCTCCAGCAGTGAGGGCTCCATTAGAGGCAATGGGAGGGCAACTGCAGGGCTCCTCCAGCGGTTGTTTGACCGCCCAGACTCAGCACAGCACGGAGAGCACAAGGCTCACAGGGCCCCTGGCTGGGGTCTGCAGCCCCACACTCCGGAGTTGAATTCCGGGAGAGCCCAGAAGGTGCCTGAGAGACGTCATTTCCCTAGTACTCTCCTTCCCAGCAGAGACGTGTGCAGGTGGTTGGGGCCTGCCCCTGCGTGTCTGGGCTCCCGTCCACAGCCCCAGCTCAGGGAAGCAGCTCCTGAGTCAAGACCTGTGGGAGGCGCGGGGGGCCTCGCCTGGAAGCCTAGTTTATAGCATGCGGGAAGCGAGCCTCCTCGGGAGAAGAGAAGGCAGCCCGGCTGCGTGCGGCTGCAATCACTGCTTTGCCGGATCCGAGTGCCCCTCCATTACGGCAGAGCTCCAGCTCTGCTCAGAGGCCCGATCTGGCAGAGTTGCTGGCGTGAGGCTGCTCTGCCCTGGGCGAGCCTTGCCCAGACTTGCCGCACGTTATGCTTCCAGTCCAGATAGGAGCGAGCTGCGTGAGACTGGGAGATGCTACTGGCGCCTTCCTGGCCTCAGCTCCACTCCTGCCTTGCCTTTGCACCTAGTCCCCAGGCGTTCTTGAGAAAGGCTTAGTTGCCGGTGGGTTGCACACTGCCAAGCGCTCCAGATTGAGGGCTCTATTAGAGGCAAAGGGAGGGCTACTGCAAGTCGCCTCTTGCGTTTGCTTGACCGCCCAGACTCTGCACAGCACGGAAAGCACAAGGCTCACCGGGCCCCTGGCTGGGGTCTGCAGCCCCACACACCGGAGGGGAACTCTGGGAGCGCCCAGAAGGTGCCTGCCAAACGTCATTTCCCTAGTGCTCTCCTCCCCAGCAGAGACGTGTGCAGGTGGTTGGGGCCTGCCCTTGAGTGTCTGGACTCCCTTCCACAGCCCCAGCTCAGGGAAGCAGCTCCACAGCTATGACCTGTAGGAGGCGCGGGGCGCCCCCGCCTGGAAGCCCAGTTTATAGCATGCCGGAAGCGAGCCTCCTCAGTACAAGAGAAGGCAGCCCAGCTGCGTGCGGCTGCAATCAGTACTTTGGCGGAGCCGAGTGCCCCTCCAGTGCGGCAGAGCTCCAGCTCTGCTCAAAGGCCCGGTCTCTCATAGTTGCTGGCGTGAGGCTGCTGTGCCCTGGGCGAGCCTTGCCAAGACTTGCCTCGCGTTAGGCTTCCAGTCCAGAAAGGAGCGGGCTGCGCGAGACTGGGAGATGCTACTGGCGCCTTCCTGGCCTCAGGTCCACTCCTGCCTTGCCTTTGTACCTAGTCCCCAGGCGTTCTTGTGGAGGGCTTAGTTGCCGGTGGGTTGCACACTGCCAAGCGCTCCAGCAGTGAGGGCTCTATTAGAGGCAAAGTGAGGGCAACTGGAAGTCTATTCTTACGGTTGCTTGACCACCGAGACTCAGCACAGCACGGAGAGCACAAGGATCACAGGGCCACTGGCTGGGGTCTGCAGCCCCACACACGCGGATGCTGACTCGGTGAGCGCCCAGAAGGTGCCTGACAGACGTCATTTCGCTAGTGCTCTCCTCCCCAGCAGAGACGTGTGCAGGTGGTTGGGGCCTGCCCCTGCGTGTCTGGGCTTCCGTCCACAGCCCCAGCTCAGGGAAGGAGTTCCTGAGCCAAGACCTGTGGGAGGCGCAGGGGGCCCCGCCTGGAAGCCAAGTTTACAGCATGCGGGAAGCGAGCCTCCTCGGGAGAAGAGAAGGCAGGCCGGCTGCCTGCGGCTGCATTCACTGCTTGGGCGGAGCCGAGTGCGCTTCCAGTACGGCAGAGCTCCAACACTGCTCAGAAGCCTGATCTGGCAGAGTTGCTGGCGTGAGGCTGCACTGCCCTGGGCGAGCCTTGCCCAGAATTGCCTCACGTTAGGCTTCCAGTCCAGAAAGGAGCGGGCTGCGTGAGACTGGGAGATGCTTCTGGCGCCTTCCTGGCCTCAGCTCCACTCCTGCCTTGCCTTTGCACCTAGTCCCCAGGCGTTCTTGTGGAGGGCTTAGTTGCCCGTGGGTTGCACACTGCCAAGCGCTCCAGCAGTGAGGGCTCTATTAGAGGCAATGGGAGGGCAACTGCAGGGCTCCTCCAGCGGTTGCTTGACCGCCCAGACTCAGCACAGCACGGAGAGCACAAGGCTCACAGGGCCCCTGGCTGGGGTCTGCAGCCCCACACACCGGAGATGAACTCCGGGAGCGCCCTGAAATTGCCTGAGTGCCGTCATTTCCCTATTGCTCTCCTCCCAGGCAGAGACGTGTGCAGGTGGTTGGGCCCTGCCCCAGCCTGTCTGAGCTCCCGTCCACAGCCCCAGCTCAGGGAAGCAGCTCCTCAGCCAAGACCTGTGGGAGGCGCAGGTGGCCCCGCCTGGAAGCCTAGTTTACAGCATGCGGGAAGCGAGCCTCCTCCGGAGAAGAGAAGGCAGCCCTGCTGTGTGCAGCTGCTTTCACTGCTTTGGCAGAGCCGAGTGCGCCTCCAGTACGGCAGAGCTCCAACTCTGCTCAGAGGCCCGATCTGACAGAGTTGCTGGCGTTAGGCTGCTCTGTCCTGGGCAAGCCTTGCCCAGACTTGCCTCACACATAGGCTTCCAGTCCAGGAAGGAGCAGGCTGCGCGAGACTGGGAGATGCTACTCGCGCTTTCCTGGCCTCAGCTCCTCTCCTTCCTTGCCTTTGCACCTAGTCCCCAGGCGTTCTTGTGGAGGGCTTAGTTGCCGGTGGGTTGCACACTGCCAAGCGCTCCAGCAGTGAGGGCTCTATTAGAGCTAATGGGAGGGCAACTGCAGGGCTCTTCCAGCGGTTGCTTGATTGCCCAGACTCAGCACAGCACGGAGAGCATAAGGCTCACAGGGCCCCTGGCTGGGGTTTGCAGCCCCACACACCAGAGTTGAACACCGGGAGCGCCCAGAAGGTGCCTGGGAGACGTCATTTCCCTAGTGCTCTCCTTCCCAGCAGAGACGTGGGCAGGTGGTTGGGGCCTGATCCTGCGTGTCTGGGTTCCCGTCCACAGCCACAGCTCAGGGAAGCAGCTCCTGAGCCAAGACCTGTGGGAGGCGCAGGTGGCCCCGCCTGGAAGCCTAGTTTACAGCATGCGGGAAGCGAGCCTCCTCGGGAGAAGAGAAGGCAGCCCTGCTGTGTGCGGCTGCATTCACTGCTTTGGCGGAGCCGAGTGCGCCTCCAGTACGGCAGAGCTCCAGCTCTGCTCAAGGCCAGATCTGGCAGAGCTGCTGGCGTGAGGCTACTCTGCCCTGGGCGAACCTTGCCCAGACTTGCCTCGCTGCTAGGCTTCCAGTCCAGGAAGGAGCAGGCTGCGCGAGATTTGGAGATTCTACTGGCGCCTTCCTGGCCTCAGCTCCACTCCTGCCTTGCCTTTGCACCTAGTCCCCAGGCGTTCTTGTGGAGGGCTTAGTTGCCGGTGGGATGCACACTGCCAAGCGCTCCAGCAGTGAGGGTTCTATTAGAGGCAAAGGTAGGGCTACTGCAAGTAGCCTCTTGCGTTTGCTTGACCGCCCAGACACAGCACAGCACGGAAAGTACAAGGCTCACAGGGCCCCTGGCTGGGGTCTGCAGCCCCACACACGCGGAGTCTGACTCAGTGAGCGCCCAGAAGGTGCCAGACAGACGTCATTTCCCTAGTGCTCTCCTCCCCAGCAGAGACGTGTGCAGGTGGTTGGGGCCTGCCCTTGAGTGTCTGGACTCCCTTCCACAGCCCCTGCTCAGGGAAGCTGCTCCTCAGCTAAGACCTGTAGGAGGCGCGGGGCGCCCCCGCCGGGAAGCCTAGTTTACAGCATGCCGGAAGCGAGCCTCCTCAGTACAACAGAAGGCAGCCCAGCTGCGTGAGGATGCAATCAGTATTTTGGCGGAGCCGAGTGCCCCTCCAGTACGGCAGAGCTCCAGCTCTGCTCAAAGGCCCGATCTCTCATAGTTGCTGGCGTGAGGCTCCTGTGCCCTGGGCGAGCATTGCCCAGACTTGCCTCGCGTTAGGCTTCCAGTCCAGAAAGGAGCGGGCTGCGTGAGACTGGGAGATGCTACTGGCGCCTTCCTGGCCTCAGCTCCACTCCTGCCTTTCCTTTGCACCTAGTCCCCAGGCGTTCTTGTGGAGGGCTTAGTTGCCGGTGGGTTGCACACTGCCAAGCGCTC
The DNA here is from genome assembly GCF_032405125.1 of Capricornis sumatraensis. Classification (NCBI taxonomy): domain Eukaryota; kingdom Metazoa; phylum Chordata; class Mammalia; order Artiodactyla; family Bovidae; genus Capricornis; species Capricornis sumatraensis. The sequence continues at coordinate 725,081 of NW_027184618.1, forward strand.
CAGCTTGAGGGCTCTATTAGAGGCAAAGTGAGGGCAACTGGAAGTCTATTCTTACGGTTGCTTGACCGCCCAGACTCAGCACAGCACGGAGAGCATAAAGCTCACAGGGCCCCTGGCTGGGGTCTGCAGCCCCACACACGCGGAGGCTGACTCGGTGAGCGCCCGGAAGGTGCCTGCCAGACGTCATTTCCCTAGTGCTCTCCTCCCCAGCAGAGACGTGTGCAGGTGGTTTGGGCCTGCCCCTGCGTGTCTGGGCTCCCGTCCACAGCCCCAGCTCAGGGAAGCAGCTCGTGAGCTAAGACCTGTGGGAGGCGCAGGGGGCCCCGCCTGGAAGCCTAGTTTACAGCATGCGAGAAGCGAGCCTCCTCAGGAGAAGAGAAGGCAGCCCTGCTGTGTGCGGCTGCATTCACTGCTTTGGCGGAGCCGAGTGCGCCTCCAGTACGGCAGAGCTCCAGCTCTGCTCAGAGGCCCGATCTGGCAGAGGGCTGGCGTGAGGCTGCTCTGCCCTGGGCGAGCCTTGCCCAGACTTGCCTCGCGGCTAGGCTTCTAGTCCAGAAAGGAGCGGGCTGCGCGAGACTGGGAGATGCTACTGGCGCCTTCCTGGCCTCAGCTCCACTCCTGCCTTGCCTTTGCACCTAGTCCCCAGGCGTTCTTTTGGAGGGCTTAGTTGCCGGTGGGTTGCACACTGCCAAGCGCTCCAGCTTGAGGGCTCTAGTAGAGGCAAAGTGAGGGCAACTGAAAGTCTATTCTTACGGTTGCTTGACCGCCCAGACTCAGCACAGCACGGAGAGCACAAGGCTCACAGGGCCCCTGGCTGGGATCTGCAGCCCCACACACGTGGAGGCTGACTCGGTGAGCGCCCAGAAGGTGCCTGACAGACGTCATTTGCCTAGTGCTCTCCTCCCCAGCAGAGACGTGTGCAGGTGGTTGGGGCCTGCCCCTGCGTGTCTGGGCTCCTGTCCACAGCCCCAGCTCAGGGAAGCAGCTCCTCAGCCAAGACCTGTAGGAGGCGCGGGGCACCCCTGCCGGGAAGCCTAGATGACAGCATGCTGGAAGCGAGCCTCCTCAGTACAAGAGAAGGCAGCCCAGCTGCGTGCGGCTGCAATCAGTACTTTGGCGGAGCCGAGTGCCCCTCCAGTACGGCAGAGCTCCAGCTCTGCTCAAAGGCCCGATCTCTCAGAGTTGCTGGCGTGAGGCTGCTGTGCCCTGGGTGAGCCTTGCCCACACTTGCCTCGCGTTAGGCTTCCAGTCCAGAAAGGAGCGGGCTGCGCGAGACTGGGAGATGCTACTGGCGCCTTCCTGGCCTCAGCTCCACTCCGGCGTTGCCTTTGCACCTAGTCCCCAGGCGTTCTTGTGGAGGGCTTAGTTGCCGGTGGGTTGCACACTGCCAAGCGCTCCAGCAGTGAGGGCTCTATTAGAGGCAATGGGAGGGCAACTGCAGGGCTCCTCCAGCGGTTGCTTGACCGCCCAGACTCAGCAGAGCACGGAGAGCCCAAGGCTCACAGGGCCCCTGGCTGGGGTCTGCAGGCCCACACACGCGGAAACTGACTCGGTGAGCGCCCAGAAGGTGCCTGACAGACGTCATTTCCCTAGTGCTCTCCTCCCCAGCAGAGACGTGTGCCGGTGCTTGGGGCCTGCCCCTGCGTGTCTGGGCTCCCGTCCACAGCCCCAGCTCAGGGAAGCAGCTCCTGAGCCAAGACCTGTGGGAGGCGCAGGGGGCCCCGCCTGGAAGCCTAGTTTACAGCATGCGGGAAGCGAGCCTCCTCGGGAGAAGAGAAGGCAGCCCTGCTGCGTGCGGCTGAATTCACTGCTTTGGCGGAGCCGAGTGCGCCTCCAGTACGGCAGAGCTCCATCTCTGCTCAGAGGCCCCATCTGGCAGAGCTGCTGGCGTGAGGCTGCTCTGCCCTGGGCGAGCCTTGCCCAGACTTGCCTCGCGGCTAGTCTTCCAGTCCAGGAAGGAGCATGCTGTGCAAGACTGGGAGATGCTACTGGCGCCTTCCTGGCCTCAGCTCCACTCCTGCCTTGCCTTTGCACCTAGTCCCCAGGCGTTCTTGTGGAGGGCTTAGTTGCCGGTGTGTTGCACACTGCCAAGCGCTCCAGCAGTGAGGGCTCTATTAGAGGCAAAGGGAGCGCTACTGCAAGTCGCCTCTTGCGTTTTGCTTGACCGCCCAGACTCAGCACAGCACGGAAAGCACAAGGCTCACAGGGCCCCTGGCTGGGGTCTGCAGCCCCACACACCGGAGGCGAACTCCGGGAGCACCCAGAAGGTGCCTGACAGACGTCATTTCCCTAGTGCTCTCCTCCCCAGCAGAGACGTGTGCAGGTGGTTGGGGCCTGCCCTTGAGTGTCTGGACTCCCTTCCACAGCCCCAGCTCAGGGAAGCAGCTCCTCAGCTAAGACTTGTAGGAGGAGCGGGGCGCCCCCGCCTAGAAGCCTAGTGCACAGCATGCGGGAAGAGAGCCTCCTCGGTAGAAGAGAAGGCAGCCCAGATGCGTGCGGCTGCAATCACTGCTTTGGCGGAGCCGAGTGCCCTTCCAGTACGGCAGAGCTCCAGCTCTGCTCAGAGGCCCGATCTGACAGAGTTGCTGGCGTTAGGCTGCTCTGTCCTGGGCGAGCCTTGCCCAGACCTACCTCACACATAGGCTTCCAGGCCAGGAAGGAGCGGGCTGCGCGAGACTGCTAGATGCTACTGGCGCCTTCCTGGCCTCAGCTCCACTCCTGCCTTGCCTTTGCACCTAGTCCCCAGGCGTTCTTGTGGAGGGCTTAGTTGCCGGTGGGTTGCACACTGCCAAGCGCTCCAGCAGTGAGGGCTCTATTAGAGGCAATGGGAGGGCAACTGCAGGGCTCCTCCAGCGGTTGCTTGACCGCCCAGACTCAGCACAGCACGGAGAGCCCAAGGCTCAGAGGGCCCCTGGCTGGGGTCTGCAGCCCCACACACGTGGAAACTGACTCGGTGAGCGCCCAGAAAGTGCCTGACAGACGTCATTTTCCTAGTGCTCTCCTCCCCAGCAGAGACGTGTGCTGGTGCCTGGGTCCTGCCCCTGCGTGTCTGGGCTCCCGTCCACATCCCCAGCTCAGGGAAGCAGCTCCTGAGCCAAGACCTGTGGGAGGCGCAGGGGGCCCAGCCTGGAAGCCTAGTTTACAGCATGCGGGAAGCGAGCCTCCTCGGGAGAAGAGAAGGCAGCCCTGCTGTGTGCGGCTGCATTCACTGCTTTGGCGTAGCCGAGTGCGCCTCCAGTACGGCAGAGCTCCAGCTCTGCTCAGAGGCCCGATCTGGCAGAGTTGCTGGCGTGATGCTGCTCTGCCCTGGGCGAGCCTTGCCCAGACTTGCCGCACGTTAGTCTTCCAGTCCAGATAGGAGCGGGCTGCGTGAGTCTGGGAGATGCTACTGGCGCCTTCCTGGCCTCAGCTACACTCCTGCCTTGCCTTTGCACCTAGTCCCCAGGCGTTCTTGTCAAAGGCTTAGTTGCCGGTGGGAAGCACACTGCCAAGCGCTCCAGCAGTGAGGGCTCTATTAAAGGCAAAGGGAGGGCTACTGCAAGGCGCCTCTTGCGTTTGCTAGACCCCCCAGACTCTGCACAGCACGGAAAGCACAAGGCTCACAGGGCCCCTGGCTGGGGTCTGCAGCCCCACACACCGGAGGGGAACTCTGGGAGCGCCCAGAAGGTGCCTGCCAGACGTCATTTCCCTAGTGCTCTCCTCCCCAGCAGAGACGTGTGCAGGTGGTTGGGGCCTGCCCTTGAGTGTCTGGACTCCCTTCCACAGCCCCAGCTCAGGGAAGCAGCTCCTCAGCTAAGACCTGTAGGAGGCGCGGGGCGCCCCCGCCTGGAAGCCCAGTTTATAGCATGCCGGAAGCGAGCCTCCTCAGTACAAGAGAAGGCAGCCCAGCTGCGTGCGGCTGCAATCAGTACTTTGGCGGAGCCGAGTGCCCCTCCATTACGGCAGAGCTCCAGCTCTGCTCAAAGGCCCGATCTCTCATAGTTGCTGGCGTGAGGCTGCTGTGCCCTGGGCGAGCCTTGCCCAGACTTGCCTCGCGTTAGGCTTCCAGTCCAGAAAGGAGCGGGCTGTGCGAGACTGGGAGATGCTACTGGCGCCTTCCTGGCCTCATCTCCACTCCTGCCTTGCCTTTGCACCTAGTCCCCAGGCGTTCTTGTGGAGGGCTTAGTTGCTGGTGGGTTGCACACTGCCAAGCGCTCCAGCAGTGAGGGCTCTATTAGAGGCAAAGTGAGGGCAACTGGAAGTCTATTCTTATGGTTGGTTGACCGCCGAGACTCAGCACAGCACGGAGAGCACAAGGATCACAGGGCCACTGGCTGGGGTCTGCAGCCCCACACACGCGGAGGCTGACTCGGTGAGCGCCCAGAAGGAGCCTGACAGACGTCATTTCCCTAGTGCTCTCCTCCCCAGCAGAGACGTGTGCAGGTGGTTAGGGCCTGCCCCTGCGTTTCTGGGCTCCCGTCCACAGCCCCAGCTCAGGGAAGTAGCACCTCAGCCAAGACCTGTGGGAGGCACAGGGGGCCTCGCATGGAAGCCTAGTTTACAGCAAGCGGAAAGCGAGCCTCATTGGGAGAAGAGGAGCCAGCCCAGCTGCGTGCGGCTGCAATCACTGCTTTGGCGGAGTCGAGTGCCCCTCCATTACGGCAGAGCTCCAGCTCTGCTCAGAGGCCCGATCTGACAGAGTTGCTGGCGTGAGGCTGCTCTGCCCTGGGCGAGCCTTGCCCAGACTTGCCGCACGTTATGCTTCCAGTCCAGATAGGAGCGAGCTGCGTGAGACTGGGAGATGCTACTGGCGCCTTCCTGGCCTCAGCTCCACTCCTGCCTTGCCTTTGCACCTAGTCCCCAGGCGTTCTTGAGAAAGGCTTAGTTGCCGGTGGGTTGCACACTGCCAAGCGCTCCAGATTGAGGGCTCTATTAGAGGCAAAGGGAGGGCTACTGCAAGTCGCCTCTTGCGTTTGCTTGACCGCCCAGACTCTGCACAGCACGGAAAGCACAAGGCTCACAGGGCCCCTGGCAGGGGTCTGCAGCCCCACACACGCGGAGGCTGACTCAGTGAGCGCCCAGAAGGTGCCTGACAGACGTCATTTCCCTAGTGCTCTCGTCCCCAGCAGAGACGTGTGCCGGTGCTTGGGGCCTGCCCCTGCGTGTTTGGGCTCCCGTCCACAGCCCCAGCTCAGGGAAGCAGCTCCTGAGCCAAGACCTGTGGGAGGCGCAGGGGGCCCCCCCTGGAAGCCTAGTTTACAGCATGCAGGAAGCGAGCCTCCTCGGGAGACGAGAAGGCAGCCCTGCTGCCTGCGGCTGAATTCACTGCTTTGGCGGAGCCGAGTGCGCCTCCAGTACGGCAGAGCTCCATCTCTGCTCAGAGGCCCGATATGGCAGAGTTGCTGGCGTGAGGCTGCTCTGCCCTGGGCGAGCCTTGCCCAGACTTGCCGCACGTTAGGCTTCCAGTCCAGATAGGAGCGGGCTGCGTGAGACTGGGAGATGCTACTGGCGCCTTCCTGGCCTCAGCTCCACTCCTGCCTTGCCTTTGCACCTAGTCCCCAGGCGTTCTTGTGAAAGGCTTAGTTGCCGGTGGGTTGCACACTGCCAAGCGCTCCAGCAGTGAGGGCTCCTTTAAAGGCAAAGGGAGGGCTACTGCAAGTCGCCTCTTGCGTTTGCTTGACCGCCCAGACTCTGCACAGCACGGAAAGCACAAGGCTCACCGGGCCCCTGGCTGGGGTCTGCAGCCCCACACACCGGAGGGGAACTCTGGGAGCGCCCAGAAGGTGCCTGCCAAACGTCATTTCCCTAGTGCTCTCCTCCCCAGCAGAGACGTGTGCAGGTGGTTGGGGCCTGCCCTTGAGTGTCTGGACTCCCTTCCACAGCCCCAGCTCAGGGAAGCAGCTCCACAGCTATGACCTGTAGGAGGCGCGGGGCGCCCCCGCCTGGAAGCCCAGTTTATAGCATGCCGGAAGCGAGCCTCCTCAGTACAAGAGAAGGCAGCCCAGCTGCGTGCGGCTGCAATCAGTACTTTGGCGGAGCCGAGTGCCCCTCCAGTGCGGCAGAGCTCCAGCTCTGCTCAAAGGCCCGGTCTCTCATAGTTGCTGGCGTGAGGCTGCTGTGCCCTGGGCGAGCCTTGCCCAGACTTGCCTCGCGTTAGGCTTCCAGTCCAGAAAGGAGCGGGCTGCGCGAGACTGGGAGATGCTACTGGCGCCTTCCTGGCCTCAGGTCCACTCCTGCCTTGCCTTTGTACCTAGTCCCCAGGCGTTCTTGTGGAGGGCTTAGTTGCCGGTGGGTTGCACACTGCCAAGCGCTCCAGCAGTGAGGGCTCTATTAGAGGCAAAGTGAGGGCAACTGGAAGTCTATTCTTACGGTTGCTTGACCACCGAGACTCAGCACAGCACGGAGAGCACAAGGATCACAGGGCCACTGGCTGGGGTCTGCAGCCCCACACACGCGGATGCTGACTCGGTGAGCGCCCAGAAGGTGCCTGACAGACGTCATTTCGCTAGTGCTCTCCTCCCCAGCAGAGACGTGTGCAGGTGGTTGGGGCCTGCCCCTGCGTGTCTGGGCTTCCGTCCACAGCCCCAGCTCAGGGAAGGAGTTCCTGAGCCAAGACCTGTGGGAGGCGCAGGGGGCCCCGCCTGGAAGCCAAGTTTACAGCATGCGGGAAGCGAGCCTCCTCGGGAGAAGAGAAGGCAGGCCGGCTGCCTGCGGCTGCATTCACTGCTTGGGCGGAGCCGAGTGCGCTTCCAGTACGGCAGAGCTCCAACACTGCTCAGAAGCCTGATCTGGCAGAGTTGCTGGCGTGAGGCTGCACTGCCCTGGGCGAGCCTTGCCCAGAATTGCCTCACGTTAGGCTTCCAGTCCAGAAAGGAGCGGGCTGCGTGAGACTGGGAGATGCTTCTGGCGCCTTCCTGGCCTCAGCTCCACTCCTGCCTTGCCTTTGCACCTAGTCCCCAGGCGTTCTTGTGGAGGGCTTAGTTGCCCGTAGGTTGCACACTGCCAAGCGCTCCAGCAGTGAGGGCTCTATTAGAGGCAATGGGAGGGCAACTGCAGGGCTCCTCCAGCGGTTGCTTGACCGCCCAGACTCAGCACAGCACGGAGAGCACAAGGCTCACAGGGCCCCTGGCTGGGGTCTGCACTCCCACACACCGGAGATGAACTCCGGGAGCGCCCTGAAATTGCCTGAGTGCCGTCATTTCCCTATTGCTCTCCTCCCAGGCAGAGACGTGTGCAGGTGGTTGGGCCCTGCCCCAGCCTGTCTGAGCTCCCGTCCACAGCCCCAGCTCAGGGAAGCAGCTCCTCAGCCAAGACCTGTGGGAGGCGCAGGTGGCCCCGCCTGGAAGCCTAGTTTACAGCATGCGGGAAGCGAGCCTCCTCCGGAGAAGAGAAGGCAGCCCTGCTGTGTGCAGCTGCTTTCACTGCTTTGGCAGAGCCGAGTGCGCCTCCAGTACGGCAGAGCTCCAACTCTGCTCAGAGGCCCGATCTGACAGAGTTGCTGGCGTTAGGCTGCTCTGTCCTGGGCAAGCCTTGCCCAGACTTGCCTCACACATAGGCTTCCAGTCCAGGAAGGAGCAGGCTGCGCGAGACTGGGAGATGCTACTCGCGCTTTCCTGGCCTCAGCTCCTCTCCTTCCTTGCCTTTGCACCTAGTCCCCAGGCGTTCTTGTGGAGGGCTTAGTTGCCGGTGGGTTGCACACTGCCAAGCGCTCCAGCAGTGAGGGCTCTATTAGAGCTAATGGGAGGGCAACTGCAGGGCTCTTCCAGCGGTTGCTTGATTGCCCAGACTCAGCACAGCACGGAGAGCATAAGGCTCACAGGGCCCCTGGCTGGGGTTTGCAGCCCCACACACCAGAGTTGAACACCGGGAGCGCCCAGAAGGTGCCTGGGAGACGTCATTTCCCTAGTGCTCTCCTTCCCAGCAGAGACGTGGGCAGGTGGTTGGGGCCTGATCCTGCGTGTCTGGGTTCCCGTCCACAGCCACAGCTCAGGGAAGCAGCTCCTGAGCCAAGACCTGTGGGAGGCGCAGGTGGCCCCGCCTGGAAGCCTAGTTTACAGCATGCGGGAAGCGAGCCTCCTCGGGAGAAGAGAAGGCAGCCCTGCTGTGTGCGGCTGCATTCACTGCTTTGGCGGAGCCGAGTGCGCCTCCAGTACGGCAGAGCTCCAGCTCTGCTCAAGGCCAGATCTGGCAGAGCTGCTGGCGTGAGGCTACTCTGCCCTGGGCGAACCTTGCCCAGACTTGCCTCGCTGCTAGGCTTCCAGTCCAGGAAGGAGCAGGCTGCGCGAGATTTGGAGATTCTACTGGCGCCTTCCTGGCCTCAGCTCCACTCCTGCCTTGCCTTTGCACCTAGTCCCCAGGCGTTCTTGTGGAGGGCTTAGTTGCCGGTGGGATGCACACTGCCAAGCGCTCCAGCAGTGAGGGTTCTATTAGAGGCAAAGGTAGGGCTACTGCAAGTAGCCTCTTGCGTTTGCTTGACCGCCCAGACACAGCACAGCACGGAAAGTACAAGGCTCACAGGGCCCCTGGCTGGGGTCTGCAGCCCCACACACGCGGAGTCTGACTCAGTGAGCGCCCAGAAGGTGCCAGACAGACGTCATTTCCCTAGTGCTCTCCTCCCCAGCAGAGACGTGTGCAGGTGGTTGGGGCCTGCCCTTGAGTGTCTGGACTCCCTTCCACAGCCCCTGCTCAGGGAAGCTGCTCCTCAGCTAAGACCTGTAGGAGGCGCGGGGCGCCCCCGCCGGGAAGCCTAGTTTACAGCATGCCGGAAGCGAGCCTCCTCAGTACAACAGAAGGCAGCCCAGCTGCGTGAGGATGCAATCAGTATTTTGGCGGAGCCGAGTGCCCCTCCAGTACGGCAGAGCTCCAGCTCTGCTCAAAGGCCCGATCTCTCATAGTTGCTGGCGTGAGGCTCCTGTGCCCTGGGCGAGCCTTGCCCAGACTTGCCTCGCGTTAGGCTTCCAGTCCAGAAAGGAGCGGGCTGCGTGAGACTGGGAGATGCTACTGGCGCCTTCCTGGCCTCAGCTCCACTCCTGCCTTTCCTTTGCACCTAGTCCCCAGGCGTTCTTGTGGAGGGCTTAGTTGCCGGTGGGTTGCACACTGCCAAGCGCTCCAGCTTGAGGGCTCTATTAGAGGCAAAGTGAGGGCAACTGGAAGTCTATTCTTACGGTTGCTTGACCGCCCAGACTCAGCACAGCACGGAGAGCATAAAGCTCACAGGGCCCCTGGCTGGGGTCTGCAGCCCCACACACGCGGAGGCTGACTCGGTGAGCGCCCGGAAGGTGCCTGCCAGACGTCATTTCCCTAGTGCTCTCCTCCCCAGCAGAGACGTGTGCAGGTGGTTTGGGCCTGCCCCTGCGTGTCTGGGCTCCCGTCCACAGCCCCAGCTCAGGGAAGCAGCTCGTGAGCTAAGACCTGTGGGAGGCGCAGGGGGCCCCGCCTGGAAGCCTAGTTTACAGCATGCGAGAAGCGAGCCTCCTCAGGAGAAGAGAAGGCAGCCCTGCTGTGTGCGGCTGCATTCACTGCTTTGGCGGAGCCGAGTGCGCCTCCAGTACGGCAGAGCTCCAGCTCTGCTCAGAGGCCCGATCTGGCAGAGATGCTGGCGTGAGGCTGCTCTGCCCTGGGCAAGCCTTGCCCAGACTTGCCTCGTGGTTACACTTCCAGTCCAGGAAGGAGCGGGCTGCGCGAGACTGGGAGATGCTACTGGCGCCTTCCTGGCCTCAGCTCCACTCCTGCCTTGCCTTTGCACCTAGTCCCCAGGCGTTCTTGTGGAGGGATTAGTTGCCGGTGGGTTGCACAATGCCAAGCGCTCCAGCAGTGAGGGCTCTATTAGAGGCAATGGGAGGGCAACTGCAGGGCTCCTCCAGCGATTGCTTGACCGCACAGACTCAGCACAACACGGAGAGCACAAGGCTCACAGGGCCCCTGGCTGGGGTCTGCAGCCCCACACACGCGGAGGCTGACTCGGTGAGCGCCCAGAATGTGCCTGACAGACGTCATTTCCCTAGTGCTCTCCTCCCCAGCAGAGACGTTTGCAGGTGGTTGGGGCCTGCCCCTGCGTGTCTGGGCTCCAGTCCACAGCCCCAGCTCAGGGATGCAGCTCCTGAACCAAGACCTGTAGGAGGCGCAGGGGGCCCAGCATGGAAGCCTAGTTTACAACATTTGGGAAGCGAGCCTCCTCGGGAGAAGAGAAGGCAGCCCTGCTGTGTGAGGCTGCATTCACTGCTTTGCCAGAGCCGAGTGCGCCTCCATTACGGCAGAGCTCCAGCTCTGCACAGAGTCCCGATCGGGCAGAGTTGCTGGCGTGAGGCTGCTCTGCCCTGGGCGAGCCTTGCCCAGACTTGCCTTGCGGCTAGGCTTCCAGTCCTGGAAGGAGCAGGCTGCGCGAGACTGGGAGATGCTACTGGCACCTTCCTGGCCTCAGCTCCACTCCTGCCTTGCCTTTGCACCTAGTCCCCAGGCGTTCTTGTGGAGGGCTTAGTTGCCGGTGGGTTGCACACTGCCAAGCGCTCCAGCAGTGAGGGCTCTATTAGAGGCAATGGGAGTGCATCTGCCGAGCGCCTCCAGCGGTTGCTTGACCGCCCAGACTCAGCACAGCACGGAGAGCACAAGGCTCACAGGGCCCCTGGCTGGGGTCTGCAGCCCCACACACGCGGAGGCAGACTCGGTGAGCGCCCAGAAGGTGCCTGACAGACGTCATTTCCCTAGGGCTCCCCACCCCAGCAGAGAAATGTGCAGGTGGTTTGGGCCTGCCCCTGCATGTCTGGGCTCCCGTCCACAGCCCCAGCTCAGGGAAGCAGCTCCTCAGCCAAGACCTGACGGGGGCGCGCGGCGCCCTCGCCTGGAAGCCTAGTGCACAGCATGCATGAAGCGACCCTCCTTGGGAGAAGAGGAGGCAGCCCAGATGCGTGCGGCTGCAATCACTGCTTGGGCGGAGCCGAGAGCGCCTCCAGTACGGCAGAGCTCCAGTTCCGCTCAGAGGCCGGATCGGGCAGAGTTGCTGGCGTGAGGCTGCTTTGCCCTGGGCGAGCCTTGCCCAGAATTGCCTCGTGACTAGGCCTCCAGTCCAGGAAGGAGCAGGCTGTGTGAGACTGCGAGATGCTACTGGCACCTTTCTGGCATCAGCTCCACTCCTGCCTTACCTTTGCACTTAGTCTCCAGGCGTTCTTGTGGAGGTCTTAGTTGCCAGTGGGTTGCACACTGCTAAGCGTTCCAGCAGTGAGGGCACTATTAGATGCAATGGGAGGGCAACTACAGGGCTCCTCCAGCGGTTGCTTGACCGCCCAGACTCAGCACAGCACGGAGAGCACAAGGCTCTCAGGGCCCCTGGCTGGGATCTACAGCCCCACACACGCGGAGGCTGACTCGGTGAGCGCCCAGAAAGTGCCTGACAGACGTCATTTCTCTAGTGCTCTGCTCCCCAGCAGAGACGTGTGCAGGTGGTTGGGGCCTGCCATTGAGTGTCTGGACTCCCTTCCACAGCCCAAGCTCAGGGAAGCAGCTCCTCAGCTAAGACCTGTAGGAGGTGCGGGGCGCCCCCGCCGGGAAGCCTAGTCTACAGCATGCCGGAAGCGAGCCTCCTCAGTATAAGAGAAGGCAGCCCAGCTCCGTGCGGCAGCAATCAGTACTTTGGCGGAGCCGAGTGCCCCTCCAGTACGGCAGAGCTCCAGCTCTGCCCAAAGGCCCGATCTCTCAGAGTTGCTGGCGTGAGGCTGCTGTGCCCTTGGCGAGCCTTGCCCAGACTTGCCTCGCGTTAGGCTTCCAGTCCAGAAAGGAGCGGGCTGCGCGAGACTGGGAGATGCTACTGGCGCCTTCCTGGCCTCAGCTCCACTCCTGCCTTGCCTTTGCACCTAGTCCCCAGGCGTTCTTGTGGAGGGCTTAGTTGCCGGTGGGTTGCACACTGCCACGCGCTCCAGCAGTGAGGGCTCTATTACTGGTAATGGGAGGGCAAATGCAGGGCTCCTCCAGCGGTTGCTTGACCGCCAAGACTCAGCACAGCACGGAGAGCACAAAGCTCACAGGGCCACTGGCTGGGGTCTGCAGCCCCACACACGCGGAGGCTGACTCGATGAGCGCCCAGAAGGTGCCTGACAGACGTCATTTCCCTAGTGCTCTCCTCCCCAGCAGAGACGTGTGCAGGTGGTTAGGGCCTGCCCCTGCGTTTCTGGGCTCCTGTCCACAGCCCCAGCTCAGGGAAGCATCTCCTGAGCCAAGACCTGTGGGAGGCGCAGGGGGCCCTGCCTGGAAGCCTAGTTTACAGCATGCGGGAAGCGAGCCTCCTTGGGAGAAGGGGAGGCAGCCCAGCTGCGTGCAGCTGCAATCACTGTTTTGGCGGAGCCGAGTGCCCCTCCATTACGGCAGAGCTCCAGCTCTGCTCAGAGGCCCGATCTGGCAGAGTTGCTGGCGTGAGGCTGCTCTGCCCTGGGCAAGCTTTGCCCAGACTTGCCTTTCGGTTAGGCTTCCAGTCCAGGAAGGAGCAGGCTGCGCGAGACTGGGAGATGCTCCTGGCGCCTTCCTGGCCTCAGCTCCACTCCTGCCTTGCCTTTGCACCTAGTCCCCAGGCGTTCTTGTGAAAGGCTTAGTTGCCGGTGGGATGCACACTGCCAAGCGCTCCAGCAGTGAGGGCTCTATTAGAGGCAAAGGGAGGGCAACTTCAAGTTTCCTTGTGCGGTTGCTTGACCGCCCAGACTCAGCACAGCACGGAAAGCACAAGGCTCAGAGGGCCCCTGGCTGGGGTCTGCAGCCACACACACGCGGAGGCTGACTCGGTGAGCGCCCAGAAGATGCCTGACAGACGTCATTTCCCTAATGCTCTCCTCCCCAGCAGAGACGTGTGCAGGTGGTTTGGGCCTGCCCCTTCGTGTCTGGGCTCCCGTCCACAGCCGCAGCTCAGGGAAGCAGCTCCTGAGCCAAGACCTGTGGGAGGCGCAGGGGGCCCCGCCTGGAAGTCTAGTTACAGCATGTGGGAAGCGAGCCTCCTCGGGAGAAGAGAAGGCAGCCCTGCTGTGTGCGGCTGCATTCACTGCTTTGGCGGAGTCGAGTGCCCCTCCAGTACGGCAGAGCTCCAGCTCTGCTCAGAGGCCCGATCTGGCAGAGTTGCTGGCGTGAGGCTGCTCTGCCCTGGGCGAGCCTTTCCCAAACTTGCCTCACGTTAGGCTTCCAGTCCAGAAAGGAGTGGGCTGCGCTAGACCAGGAGATGCTACTGGCGCCTTCCTGGCCTCAGCTCCACTCCTGCCTTGCCTTTGCACTTAGTCCCCAGGCGTTCTTGTGGAGGGCTTAGTTGCCGGTGGGTTGCACACTGCCAAGAGATCCAGCAGTGAGGGCTCTATTAGAGGCAATGGGAGGGCAACTGCAGGGCTCCTCCAGCGGTGGCTTGACCGCCCAGACTCAGCACAGCACGGAGAGCACAAGGCTCACAGGGCCCCTGGCTGGGGTCTGCAGCCCCACACACGGGGAGGCTGACTCGGTGAGCGCCCAGAAAGTGCCTGACAGACGTCATTTCCCTAGTGCTCTTCTCCCCAGCAGAGACGTGTGCAGGTGTTTGGGGCCTGCCCCTTCGTGTCTGCGCTCTCGTCCACAGCCCCAGCTCAGGGAAGCAACTCCTAAGCCAAGACCTGTGGTAGGCGCAGGGGGCCCCGCCTGGAAGCCTAGTTTACAGCTTGCGGGAAGCGAGCCTCCTCGGGAGAAGAGAAGGCAGCCCTGCTGTGTGCGGCTGCATAGACTGCTTTGGCGGAGCCGAGTGCGACTCCAGAACGGCAGAGCTCCAGCTCTGCTCTGAGTCCCAATTGGCAGAGTTGCTGGCGTGAGGCTGCTCTGCCCTGGGCGAGCCTTGCCCAGACTTGCCTCGCGGCTAGGTTTCCATTCCAGGAAGGAGCAGGCTGCGCGAGACTGGGAGATGCTACTGGCGCCTTCCTGGCCTCAGTTCCACTCCTGCCTTACCTTTGCACCTAGTCCCCAGGCGTACTTGTCGAGGGCTTAGTTGCCGGTGGGTTGCACACTGCCAAGCGCTCCAGCAGTGAGGGCTCTATTAAAGGCAAAGGGAGGGCTACTGCAAGTCGCCTCTTGCGTTTGCTTGACCGCCCAGACTCTGCACAGCACGGAGAGCACAAGGCTCACAGGGCCCCTGGCTGGGGTCTGCAGCCCCACACACGCGGAGGCTGACTCGGTGAGCGCCCAGAAGGTGCCTGACAGACGTCAATTCCCTAGTGCTCTCCTCCCCAGCAGAGACATGTGCAAGTGGTTGGGGCCTGCCCCTGCGTGTCTGGGCTCCCGTCCACAGCCCCAGCTCAGGGAAGCAGCTCCTCAGCCAAGACCTGTAGGAGGCGCAGGGGGCCCAGCATGGAAGCCTAGTTTACAGCATTTGGGACGCGAGCCTCCTCGGGAGTAGAGAAGGCAGCCCTGCTGTGTGCGGCTGCATTCACTGCTTTGCCAGAGCCGAGTGCGCCTCCATTACGGCAGAGCTCCAGCTCTGCTCAGAGGCCCGATCGGGCAGAGTTGCTGGCGTGAGTCTGCTCTGCCCTGGTCGAGCCTTGCCCAGACTTGCCTCGCATAGGCTTCCTGTCCAGAAAGGAGCGGGCTGCGCGAGACTGGGAGATGCTACTGGCGCCTTCCTGGCCTCAGCTCCACTCCTGCCTTGCCTTTGCACCTAGTCCCCAGGCGTTCTTGTGGAGGGCTTAGTTGCCGGTGTGTTGCACACTGCCAAGCGCTCCAGCAGTGAGGGCTCTATTAGAGGCAAAGGGAGGGCATCTGCAAGTTTCCTCTTGCGGTTGCTTGACCACCCAGACTCAGCACAGCACGGAGAGCACAAGGCTCACAGGGCCCCTGGCTGGGGTCTGCAGCACCACACACGCGGAAACTGACTCGGTGAGCGACCAGAAGGTGCCTGACAGACGTCGTTTCCCTAGTGCTCTCCTCCACAGCAGAGACGTGTGCAGGTGCTTGGGGCCTGCCCCTGCGGGTCTGGGCTCCCGTCCACAGCCCCAGCTCAGGGAAGCAGCTCCTCAGCTAAGACCTGTAGGAGGCGCGGGGCGCCCCCGCCTGGAAGCCCAGTTTATAGCATGCCGGAAGCGAGCCTCCTCAGTACAAGAGAAGGCAGCCCAGCTGCGTGCGGCTGCAATCACTGCTTGGGCGGAGCCGAGTGCCCTTCCAGTACGGCAGAGCTCCAGCTCTGCTCAAAGGCCCGATCTGGCAGAGTTGCTTGCGTGAGGCTGCTGTGCCCTGGGCGAGCCTTGCCCAGACTTGCCTCGCGTAGGATTCCTGTCCAGAAAGGAGCGGGCTGCGCGAGACTGGGAGATGCTACTGGCGCCTTCCTGGCCTCAGCTCCACTCCTGCCTTTCCTTTGCACCTAGTCCCCAGGCGTTCTTGTGGACGTCTTAGTTGCCGGTGTGTTTCACACTGCCAAGCGCTCCAACAGTGTGGGCTCTATTAGAGGCAATGGGAGCGCAACTGCAGGGCTCCTCCAGCGGTTGCTTGACCGCCCAGACTCAGCACAGCACGGAGAGCACAAGGCTCACAGGGCCCCTGGCTGGGGTCTGCAGCCCCAAACACGCGGAGGCTGACTCGGTGAGCGCCCAGAAGGTGCCTGACAGACGTCATTTTCCTAGTGCTCTCCTCCCCAGCAGAGACGTGTGCAGGTGGTTTGGGCCTGCCCCTGCGTGTCTGGACTCCCGTCCACAGCCCCAGCTCAGGGAAGCAGCTCCTGAGCCAAAACATGTGGGAGGCGCAGGTGGCCCCGCCTTGAAGCCTAGTTTACAGCATGCGGGAAGCGGGCCTCCTCGGGAGAAGAGAAGGCAGCCCTGCTGTGTGCTGCTGCATTCACTGCTTTGGCGGAGCCGAGTGCGCCTCCATTACGGCAGAGCTCCAGCTCTGCTCAGAGGCCCGATCTGGCAGAGTTGCTGGCGTGAGGCTGCTCTGCCCTGGGCGAGCCTTGCCCAGACTTGCCGCACGTTAGGCTTCCAGTCCAGATAGGAGCGGTCTGCGTGAGACTGGGAGATGCTACTGGCGATTTCCTGGCCTCAGCTCCACTCCTGCCTTGCCTTTGCACCTAGTCCCCAGGCGTTCTTGTGAAAGGCTTAGTTGCCGGTGGGTTGCACGGTGCCTAGCGCTCCAGCAGTGAGGGCTCTATTAAAGGCAAAGGGAGGGCTACTGCAAGTCGCCTCTTGCGTTTGCTTGACCGCCCAGACTCTGCACAGCACGGAAAGCACAAGGCTCACAGGGCCCCTGGCTGGGGTCTGCAGCCCCACACACCGGAGGGGAACTCTGGGAGCGCCCAGAAGGTGCCTGCCAGACGTCATTTCCCTAGTGCTCTCCTCCCCAGCAGAGACGTGTGCAGGTGGTTGGGGCCTGCCCTTGAGTGTCTGGACTCTCGTCCACAGCCCCAGCTCAGGGAAGCAGCTCCTCAGCTAAGACCTGTAGGAGTCGTTGGGCTCCCCCGCCTGGAACCCCAGTTTATAGCATGCCGGAAGCGAGCCTCCTCAGTACAAGAGAAGGCAGCCCAGCTGCGTGCGGCTGCAATCAGTACTTTGGCGGAGCCGAGTGCCCCTCCAGTATGGCAGAGCTCCAGCTCTGCTCGAAGGCCCGATCTCTCATAGTTGAGGGCGTGAGTCTGCTGTGCCCTGGGCGAGCCTTGCCCAGAGTTGCCTCGCGTTAGGCTTCCAGTCCAGAAAGGAGCGGGCTGCGCGAGACTGGGAGATGCTACTGGCGCCTTCCTGGCCTCAGCTCCACTCCTGCCTTGCCTTTGCACCTAGTCCCCAGGCGTTCTTGTGGAGGGCTTAGTTGCCGGTGGGTTGCACACTGCCAAGCGCTCCAGCAGTGAGGGCTCTATTAGAGGCAAAGTTAGGGCAACTGGAAGTCTATTCTTACGGTTGCTTGACCGCCGAGACTCAGCACAGCACGGAGAGCACAAGGATCACAGGGCCACTGGCTGGGGTCTGCAGCCCCACACACGCGGAGGCTGACTCGGTGAGCGCCCAGAAGGTGCCTGACAGACGTCATTTCCCTAGTGCTCTCCTCCCCAGCAGAGACGTGTGCAGGTGGTTAGGGCCTGCCCCTGCGTATCTGGGCTCCCGTCCACAGCCCCAGCTCAGGGAAGCAGCTCCTCAGCCAAGACCTGTGGGAGGCGCAAGGGGCCCCACCTGGAAGCCTAGTTTACAGAATGCGGAAAGCGAGCCTCATTGGGAGAAGAGGAGCCAGCCCAGCTGCGTGCGGCTGCAATCACTGCTTTGGCGGAGTCGAGTGCCCCTCCATTACGGCAGAGCTCCAGCTCTGCTCAGAGGCCCGATCTGGCAGAGTTGCTGGCGTGAGGCTGCTCTGCTCTGGGCGAGCCATGCCCAGACTTGCCGCACGTTAGGCTTCCAGTCCTGAAAGGAGCGGGCTGCGTGAGACTGGGAGATGCTACTGGCGCCTTCCTGGCCTCAGCTCCACTCCTGCCTTGCCTTTGCACCTAGTCCCCAGGCGTTCATGTGGAGGGCTTAGTTGCCGGTGGGTTGCACACTGCCAAGCGCACCAGCAGTGAGGGCTATATTAGAGGCAATGGGAGGGCAACTGCAGGGCTCCTCCAGCGGTTGCTTGACGGCCCAGACTCAGCACAACACGGAGAGCACAAGGCTCACAGGGCCCCTGGCTGGGGTCTGCAGCCCCACACACCGGAGGTGAACTCTGGGAGCGCCCAGAAGGTGCCTGACAGACGTCATTTCCCTAGTGCTCTACTCTCCAGCCGAGACGTGTGCAGGTGGTTGGGGCCTGCCCCTGCGTGTCTGGGCTCCCGTCCACAGCCCCAGCTCAGGGAAGCAGCTCCTGAGCCAAGACCTTTGGGAGGCGCAGGGGGCCCCGCCTGGAAGCCTAGTTTACAGCATGCGGGAAGCTAGCCTCCTCGGGAGAAGAGAAGGCAGCCCTGCTGTGTGCGGCTGCATTCACTGCTTTGGCAGAGCCGAGTGTGCCTCCAGTACAGCAGAGCTCCAGCTCTGCTCAAGGCCAGATCTGGCAGAGCTGCAGGCGTGAGGCTGCTCTGCCCTGGGCGAGCCTTGCCCAGACTTGCCTCACGTTAGGCTTCCAGTCCAGAAAGGAGCGGGCTGCGTGAGACTGGGAGATGCTACTGGCCCCTTCCTGGCCTCAGCTCCACTCCTGCCTTGCCTTTGCATCTAGTCCCCAGGCGTTCTTGTGGAGGGCTTAGTTGCCGGTGGGTTGCACACTGCCAAGCGCACCAGCAGTGAGGGCTCTATTAGAGGCAATGGGAGGGCAACTGCAGGGCTCCTCCAGCGGTTGCTTGACCGCCCAGACTCAGCACAGCACGGAGAGCCCAAGGCTCACAGGGCCCCTGGCTGGGGTCTGCAGCCCCACACACCCGGAGGCTGACTTGGTGAGCGCCCAGAAGGTACCTGACAGACGTCATTTCCCTAGTGCTCTCCTCTCCAGCCGAGACGTGTGCAGGTGGTTGGGGCCTGCCCCTGCGTGTCTGGGCTCCCGTCCACAGCCCCAGCTCAGGGAAGCAGCTCCTGAGCCAAGACTTGTGGAATGAGCAGGGGGCCCCGCCTGCAAGCCCAGTTTACAGCATGCGGGAAGCAAACTTCCTTGGGAGAAGGGGAGGCAGCCCAGCTGCGTGCGGCTGCAATCATTGCTTTGGCGGATCCGAGTGCCCCTCCATTACGGCAGAGCTCCAGCTCTGCTCAGAGGCCCGATCTGGCAGAGTTGCTGGCGTGAGGCTGCTCTGCCCTGGGCGAGCCTTGCCCAGACTTGCCTCACGTTAGGCTTCCAGTCCAGAAAGGAGCGGGCTGCGTGAGACTGGGAGATGCTCCTGGCGCCTTCCTGGCCTCAGCTCCACTCCTGCCTTGCCTTTGCACCTAGTCCCCAGGCGTTCTTGTGGAGGGCTTAGTTGCCGGTGGGTTGCACACTGCCAAGCGCTCCAGCAGTGAGGGCTCTATTAGAGGCAAAGTGAGGGCAACTGGATGTCTATTTTTACGGTTGCTTGACCGCCGAGACTCAGCACAGCACGGAGAGCACAAGGATCACAGGGCCACTGGCTGGGGTCTGCAGCCCCACACACGCGGAGGCTGACTCGGTGAGCGCCCAGAAGGTGCCTGACAGACGTCATTTCCCTAGTGCTCTCCTCCCCAGCAGAGACGTGTGCAGGTGGTTAGGGCCTGCCCCTGCGTGTCTGGGCTCCCGTCCACAGCCCCAGCTGAGGGAAGCAGCTCCTGAGCCAAGACCTGTGGGAGGCGCAGGGGGCCCGGCCTGGAAGCCTAGTTTACAGCATGCGGGAAGCGAGCCTCCTCGGGAGAAGAGAAAGCAGCCCTGTTGTGTGCGGCTGCATTCACTGCTTTGGCGGAGCCGAGTGCCCCTCCAGTACGGCAGAGCTCCAGCTATGCTCAAGGCCAGATCTGGCAGAGCTGCTGGCGTGAGGCTACTCTGCCCTGGGCGAACCTTGCCCAGACTTGCCTCGCGGCTAGGCTTTCAGGCCAGGAAGGAGTAGGCTGCGCGAGAGTTGGAGATGCTATTGGCGTCTTCCTGGCCTCAGATCCACTCCTGCCTTGCCTTTGCACCTAGTCCCCAGGCGTTCTTGTGAAAGGCTTAGTTGCCGGTGGGTTGCACACTGCCAAGCGCTCCAG
Source organism: Capricornis sumatraensis (assembly GCF_032405125.1). Classification (NCBI taxonomy): domain Eukaryota; kingdom Metazoa; phylum Chordata; class Mammalia; order Artiodactyla; family Bovidae; genus Capricornis; species Capricornis sumatraensis. Next base: position 744,658 of record NW_027184618.1, read on the forward strand.
CCGTGAGGGCTCTATTAGAGGCAAAGGGAGGACTACTGCAAGTCGCCTCTTGCGTTTGCCTGACCGCCCAGACTCAGCACATCACGGAAAGTACATGGCTCACAGGGCCCCTGGCTGGGGTCTGCAGCCCCACACACCGGAGGGGAACTCCGGGAGCGCCCAGAAGGTGCCTGACATACGTCATTTCCCTAGTGCTCTCCTCCCCAGCAGTGACGTGTGTAGGTGGTTGGGGCCTGCCCCTGCGTGTCTGGGCTCCAGTCCACAGCCCCAGCTCAGGGAAGCAGCTCCTGAGCCAAGACCTGTGGGAGGCGCAGGGGGCCCCTCCTGGAAGCCTAGTTGACAGCATGCGGGAAGCCAGCTTCCTCGGGAGAAGAGAAGGCAGCCCTGCTGTGTGCGGCTGCATTCACTGATTTGGCGGAGCCGAGTGCTCCTCCAGTACGGCAGAGCTCCAGCTCTGCTCAGAGTCCAGATCTGGCAGAGTTGCTTGGTTAGGCTGCTCTGTCCTGGGCGAGCCTTGCCCAGACTTGCCTCGCACATAGGCTTACAGTCCAGAAAGGGGCGGGCTGCGCGAGACTGGGAGATGCTGCTGGCGCCTTCCTGGCCTCAGCTCCACTCCTGCCTTGCCTTTGCACCTAGTTCCCAGGCGTTCCTGTGGAGGGCTTAGCTGCCGGTGGGTTGCACACTGCCAAGCGCTCCAGCAGTGAGGGCTCTATTAGAGGCAATGGGAGGGCAACTGCAGGGCTCCTCCAGCGGCTGCTTGACCGCCCAGACTCAGCACAGCACGGAGAGCTAGAGCCTCACAGGGCCCCTGGCTGGGGTCTGCAGCCCCACACACGCGGAGGCTGAGTCGGTGAGCACGCAGAAGGTGTCTGACAGACGTCATTTCCCTAGTGCTCTTCTCCCCAGCAGAGACGTGTGCAGGTGGTTGGGGCCTGCCCCTGCGTGTCTGGGCTCCTGTCCACAGCCCCAGCTCAGGGAAGCAGCTCCTGAGCCAAGACCTGTGGGAGGCGCAGGGGGCCCCGCCTGGAAGCCTAGTTTACAGCATGCGGGAAGCGAGACTCCTCCGGAGAAGAGGAGCCAGCCCAGCTGCGTGCGGCTGCAATCTATACTTTGGCGGAGCTGAGTGCCCCTCCAGTACGGTAGTGCTCCAGCTGTGCTCAGAGGCCCGATCTGGCAGAGTTGCTGGCGTGAGGCTGCTCGGCCCTGGGCGAGCCTTGCCCAGACTTGCCTCGCGGCTAGGCTTCCAGTCCAGAAAGGAGCAGGCTGCGTGAGACTGGGAGATTCTACTGGCGCCTTCCTGGCCTCAGCTCCACTCTTGCTTTGCCTTTGCACCTAGTCCCCAGGCGTTCTTGTGGAGGGCTTAGTTGCCGGTGGGTTTCACACTGCCAAGCGCTCCAGCAGTGAGGGCTCTATTAGAGGCAATCGGAGGGCAACTGCAGGGCTCCTCCAGCGGTTGCTTGACCGCCCAGACAGCACAGCACGGAGAGCCCAAGGCTCACAGGGCCCCTGGCTGGGGTCTGCAGCCCCACACACCGGAGGGGAATTCCGGGAGCGCCCAGAATGTCCCAGACAGACGTCAATTTCCTAGTGCTCTCCTCCCCAGCAGAGACGTGTGCAGGTGGTTGGGGCCTGCCCTTGAGTGTCTGGACTCCCTTCCACAGCCCCAGCTCAGGGAAGCAGCTCCTCAGCTAAGACCTTTAGGAGGCGCGGGGTGCCCCCGCCGGGAAGCCTTATTTACAGCATGCCGGAAGCGAGCCTCCTCAGTACAAGAGAAGGCAGCCCAGCTGCGAGCGAATGCAAAGAGTACTTTGGCGGAGCCGAGTGCCCCTCCAGTACGGCAGAGCTCCAGCTCTGCTCAAAGGCCCGATCTCTCATAGTTGCTGTCGTGAGCCTCCTGTGCCCTGGGCGAGCCTTGCCCAGACTTGCCTCGCGTTAGGCTTCCAGTCCAGAAAGTAGCGGGCTGCGCGAGACTGGGAGATGCTACTGGCGCCTTCCTGGCCTCAGCTCCACTCCTGCCCTTCCTTTGCACCTAGTCCCCAGGCGTTCTTGTGGAGGGCTTAGTTGCCGGTGGGTTGCACACTGCCAAGCGCTCCAGCAGTGAGGGCTCTATCAGAGGCAAAGGGAGGGCTACTGCAAGTCGCCTCTTGCGTTTGCTTGACCGCCCAGACGCAGCACAGCACGGAAAGCACAAGGCTCACAGGGCCCCTGGCTGGGGTCTGCAGCCCCACACACGCGGAGGCTAACTCAGTTAGCGCCCAGAAGGTGCCTGACAGACGTCATTTCCCTAGTGCTCTCCTCCCCAGCAGAGACGTGTGTAGGTGGTTGGGGCCTGCCCCTGCGTGTCTGGGCTCCAGTCCACAGCCCCAGCTCAGGGAAGCAGCTCCTGAGCCAAGACCTGTGGGAGGCGCAGGGGGCCCCTCCAGGAAGCCTAGTTTACAGCATGCGGGAAGCCAGCCTCCTCGGGAAAAGAGAAGGCAGCCCTGCTGTGTGCGGCTGCATTCACTGCTTTGGCGGAGCCGAGTGCACCTCCAGTACGGCAGAGCTCCAGCTCTGCTCAGAGTCCGGATCTGGCAGAGTTGCTTGCGTTAGGCTGCTCTGTCCTGGGCGAGCCTTGCCCAGACTTGCCTCGCACATAGGCTTCCAGTGTAGGAAGGAGCGGGCTGCGCAAGACTGGGAGATGCTACTGGCGCCTTCCTGGCCTCAGCTCCACTCCTGCCTTGCCTTTGCACCTAGTTCCCAGGCGTTCCTGTGGAGGGCTTAGTTGCCGGTGGGTTGCACACTGCCAAGCGCTCCAGCAGTGAGGGCTCTATTAGAGGCAATGGGAGGGCAACTGCAGGGCTCCTCCAGCGGCTGCTTGACCGCCCAGACTCAGCACAGCACGGAGAGCACAAGGCTCACAAGGCCCCTGGCTGGGGTCTGCAGCCCCACACACGCGGAGGCCGAGTCGGTGAGCGCGCAGAAGGTGCCTGACAGACGTCATTTTCCTAGTGCTCTCCTCCCCAGCAGAGACGTGTGCAGGTGGTTGGGGCCTGCCCTTGAGTGTCTGGACACCCTTCCACAGCCCCAGCTCAGGGAAGCAGCTCCTCAGCTAAGACCTGTAGGAGGCGCGGGGCGCCCCCGCCGGGAAGCCTAGTTTACAGCATGCCGGAAGCGAGCCTCCTCAGTACAAGAGAAGCCAGCCGAGCTGCGTGCGGATGCAATCAGTACTTTGGCGGATCCGAGTGCCCCTCCAGTACGGCAGAGCTCCAGCTCTGCTCAAAGGCCCGATCTCTCATAGTTGCTGGCGTGAGCCTCCTGTGCCCTGGGCGAGCCTTGCCCAGACTTGCCTCGCGTTAGGCTTCCAGTCCAGGAAGGAGCGGGCTGCGTGAGACTGGGAGATGCTACTGGCGCCTTCCTGGCCTCAGCTCCACTCCTGCCTTGCCTTTGCACCTAGTCCCCAGGCGTTCTTGTGGAGGGCTTAGTTGCCGGTGGGTTGCACACTGCCAAGCGCTCCAGCAGTGAGGGCTCTATCAGAGGCAAAGGGAGGGCTACTGCAAGTCGCCTCTTGCGTTTGCTTGACCGCCCAGACTCAGCACAGCACGGAAAGCACAAGGCTCACAGGGCCCCTGGCTGGGGTCTGCAGCCCCACACACCGGAGGCGAACTCCGGGAGCGCCGAGAAGGTGCCTGAAAGACGTCATTTCCCTAGTGCTCTCCTCCCCAGCAGAGACGTGTGCAGGTGGTTGGGGCCTGCCCCTGCGTGTCTGGGCTCCCGTCCACAGCCCCAGCTCAGGGAAGGAGTTCCTGAGCCAAGACCTGTGGGAGGCGCAGGGGGCCCCGCCTGGAAGCCTAGTTTACAGCATGTGGGAAGCGAGCCTCCTCGGGAGAAGAGAAGGCAGGCCGGCTGCGTGCGGCTTCATTCACTGCTTGGGCGGAGCCGAATGCGCTTCCAGTACGGCAGAGCTCCAGCACTGCTCAGAGGCCCGATCTGGCAGAGTTGCTGGCGTGAGGCTGCTCTGCCCTGGGCGAGCCTTGCCCAGACTTGCGTCGCACATAGGCTTCCAGTCCAGAAAGGAGCAGGCTGCGCGAGACTGGGAGATGCTACTGGCGCCTTCCTGGCCTCAGCTCCACTCCTGCCTTGCCTTTTCACCTAGTCCCCAGGCGTTCTTGTGGAGGGCTTAGTTGCCGGTGGGTTGCACACTGCCAAGCGCTCCAGCTGTGAGGGCTCTATTAGAGGCAATGGGAGGGCAACTGCAGGGCTCCTCCAGCGGTTGCTTGACCGCCCAGACTCAGCACAGCATGGAGAGCCCAAGGCTCACAGGGCCCCTGGCTGGGGTCTGCAGCCCCACACACCAGAGGCGAACTTCGTGAGCGCCCAGAAGGTGCCTGACTGTCGTCATTTCCCTCGTGCTCTCCTCCCCAGAAGAGAGGTGTGCAGGTGGTTGGGGCCTGCACTTGCGTCTCTGAGCTCCTGCCCACAACCCAGCTCAGGGGATGCAGACCCTAAGCCAAACCTGCAGGAGGCGAGGGTCGGCTCGCCTGGAAGCGGAGTGCACAGCATGTGGGGAATCGAGCCTCCTCGGAGGTAGATGAGACAGCATAGCCGCGTGGCGCTACAAGCCCTGGTTGGTCAGAGTCAAGTGCTCCTCCTCTAGGGCATAGCTCCAGGTCTGCTCAGAGGCCCGATCTGGCAGAGTTCCTGGAGCGAGGCTGCTCTGCCCTGGGCGAGCCTTGCCGAGACGTGCCTCGCTGCTAGGCTCTTTCCCATGAAGGAGCAGGCTGTGCGAGGCTGGTATATCCCACGGGCACCTTCCTTGCCTCAGCTCTGATCCTGCCTTGCCTTTGCAGGTAGGCCCCAAGCGTCCTTGGGGAGGAGTTAGGGGCCGGTGGGTTCCACATTGCCACGGGCTAGAGCAGTGAGAGCTCTGTCAGAGGGAATGGAAGGGCAACTGCTTGGCTCCTTCAGTTGTTGCTTGGCTGCCCAGACATGTGCCGCACGGAGAGCACCATACACCCAGGGCCCCTGGCTGGGATCTGCAGTCCCCAGACTCGGAGACTCACTCCGTGGGCGCCCTGCAGGTGCCTGACAGATGTATATTCCCTAGCGCTCTCGTCCCCAGCAGAGACGTGTGCAGGTGGTTGGGGCCTGCCCCTGCGTGTCTGGGCTCCTGCCCACAGCCCCAGCTCAGGGGAAGCAGCCCCTGAGGTAAGACCTGTAGGAGAAGCAGGAGGCCCCTGCCTGGAAGCCAAGTGCGCAGCATGAGGGGAAACGAGCCTCCTCGGGGGAAATGAGGCAGCCCAACCGCGTGCAGCTGCAAGCCCAGTTTGGGCGGAGTCGAGTGTGCCTCCACTACTGCAGAGCTTCAGCTCTGCTCAGAGGCCCGATCTGGCAGAGTTCCTGGCGTGAGGCTGCTCTGCTCTGGGCGAGCGTTGCCCAGACTTGCCTCGCTGCTAATGTTAGTTTCCAGGAAGGAGCAGGCTGCGCGAGGCTCGGAGACACCACTGGCGCCTTCCTGGCCTCAGCTCCGCTCCTGCCTTGCCTTTGCACCTAGGCCGCAGGCGTCCTTGTGGAGGTTTTAGGGGCTGGTGTGTTTCACACTGCCAAGGGCTCCAGCAGTGAGAGCTCTGTTCGAGGGAAGCGAAGGGTATATTTGGAGTACAATCCTTTATCAGATATGAGGCCCACACCCTCAGCCTGAACCCTCACCCCGAACCCTTACCCTCACCCACACCCTCACCCTGAACCCTCACGCCTCCCCCCTCACCCTAACAAGTTGGGGGGCTCTTCCCCAAACTCTAACCTTAACCCTACTGCCGGGGTCCAGCCCCAGTGGATCCAGGGTGATTTGAAGTTGGGGGCGGAGCCGGCGTCTTTAGAAAAATACATATTTAATCACAGATATAGAGAGATTAGAAATGGTTAGTGCAGTAGGAAGATTAGTGAAGAAAAGGAGGCTGAATAACTTAGATTACGTGGAATAGCATCCATGCTCCAGATGGGAATTCAGCCAGAAAAATGGGAGCAAGAAAGAAGTGACATGGGGGAATCAGTCTTTCCGGAAACTGATCCGATTTCTTTATTTTTGGGTTTGCTTATATACCTTTTGTTACACATAGGGATGAATACAGAGTCACGTGGGGGTCAGCAGTCCTGACCTTTATCAAAATCAGGTGCTTCACATAAATGTATAAAAAAAGGTCTTAGGGATACTACATCATCTTCTGGCCATGAGTGAGACCTGCTGACATTTTATGATCCTTTCTTTCTGATAACCAAAAAACTTATTTTTTCCAAGTGTGTTTTTTCTCAAACCAGGCACCACCCTCCAAATAAAGCTGCATTCCTATAGGGTGTGGGTGTAGTGAGTTACAATCAAGAAAGGAATTTACTTAACCCAAGGTTAACAGGATTCATCTTAAAGGTTAATACTTATTTCTCCTATATGTTAGTTATATTCATTAGAAGGGTAGGGAACATGGAGATTTAGCAGCAAACATCAGCCCAACAAATGAAAATCCTTTCACCAATGCTCCCCTTAAGATCTATTTAGTCTTAAGATATGATAAAGTTACATTCTTACATAGCAAGGATACAGTGATTTGTAGCAAAGTCCAGTGGTCTATTACAAAAGAGAAAATCCATTAGCTAAAAAGTCTAGTATTGCTAACATCAAAAACGACTGTATTTCCTTTTCTATATTCCAAATACATTGATTAATATATTCCCAAGTGCCTAAGGATATGGAGGCCTGGCGGCAATCATTGACTCAACAAGAAGAAAAAGCCCTATGCTAATTAAGACTCTCCAAAACTCTGTGCTGTTTATGGTTAAGAGGTAGTAAACAATCATGTGGCAGGAGTATGGATAATCCTGTCACACAAGCTAGTCTGTCAGCAGAGAGGTTTGACCTGAGACATCCTTGTCCCACCCAGAGCAGGGAATTAGCAGCAATTATTGACACAACAAATGAAAAAACCCTTCACCAATATAATTCCTAACCAACCCATTATACTAATAATTTCTAACTCCCCAAAATAATTTGCCTTTAGTAAGTCCAAAACATCTCGTGCCTCTCAGATTGGGATGCTGTAAATCACATGTGGCTGGACTAACCTAAACAGGTGGGCTAGATAACCTTCAGAGCAGTCCGGAAGCTGAAACACTCTTGTCATGCCCAAGAATTTTTATTGCCTTGGAGCTGCAGGTTTACTCCTTCTCCGAGAGAAACGGTTATTGGGGAGAGCCCCCTGTAAAGTCAGAGGTGTAGGTGAGAGCATAAAACAGAGTCTGGTTTTGGGGTAGATGCTCAGGAACAGGGGGTTTCCTGAGGCTTGATCACGCCTTTGCATATGCCAAGCCTTCTTCCTCATGACCTTTGCCATGGGCGGAGTTCCTCACGCTGGCCCCCGACACCCTATCCACATCCTAAACCTAACCCACATCATAGTCACGCCCTCAACCCTATACTTACCCTTGAAGCACGTACCCGCCTCATCTTCATTTTTGACACTTCCCATGCATAACAAAAGACAAGGTCGTAATGTTTCAAACATGGATCCAAGACCCATTATCCACATAAAAAGAATATACATACTCTGATCACATCATTTAAATCTCTTGCATCACCAAAATACCTCTCCACCACGTATCCAATCGCCATTGATGGATCACATCTATCTCATACATTTCATAACTTAGCAATCAAATACGCAGCAGTAATCTGGGTAATTATATACACAAGATATATTTATACCATAAATATTTCAACACATTCCACTTTCTACGATGAATTCAATCTTCACAAAAGTAGGATGAACAGCACCTGTTTCCACTAGGATCCATATCATTGCACAAAGTGACAGTGAGCGTGAAAATCTTAATGATGACCACCAGTAAGAAGGTCAGCACGGTTGATATCACAGATTTTTCAGTGTTCCAATACAAGTTCTACCCAAATCCATAAGGAGAGACGTACGCATAGGAAACTACACATTGAAAGCAAGTCTATTGAGATAAATATTGGACATCAATTGTGTGAATCTTTAAGGCATAACTGCAGACATGCTTCAGACATTCTTCAAATTCATAAAATGACAACAAAGTATGGCTATGTACAATCCATTCGGTTTTATAAACCACTCATGAATAACCTCACAAGCCATTGAAAACCAGATGACAATTTCAAATAGCTTTGATCTACAAACAAGGCTGTAAGACAGAAAGTCAAAATCGAAATACATGAAGTAAATCCTCAATAGACAGGAAAACATCCCATGGTAGTGAAGTCAATTAACATTAGTTATTAGGGCTTTCATGCACAGACTCATTTCCGATCGATGTGATCTCAATTCATATTTGGCAAAATATACGAAAGCTGATCTTAACAGTCATATTATTTTTCTTTGTACCCCTAAAAAGAAAAATGAACATGAAACACTAAATTAAACTTGGAGACTCACATTTCCCAATCGGTATACAAAGCAACGGCATGTCAAACTTTCTAATTCACATATGCATTTAAATGAAATTGGATGAAATACCCCTAAATTAACACATACTTCTATGCCCAATGTTTCACAAGGCAGAAAACACTCAATGAATGAAACTGAGAGGGTAACAGCCAGGAAGGCCAGGGGTCTCCAAAGGGAGGAAACGGGGTGCAAGTGTCAGACAGTTGTAATCTGTGACTTCCCAGGCAGGAGGAAACAAGCTGTTCTCTTTCTTCCCCTTCTCGATACAAATTTAAAAAGAGGTTTTCTCTTACAATTCTGTGTTGCTATAATGACACCTGGTTCCACCTGAACTTCACTTTTCTCATACTTTGAGCTGACCAAGGCATTTTTCTTATGGAAAGGTTTGCCTTAAGCTATGTGAATGTACTATGTATTTACCCTAGACTCTATCTTCAAGGAGGTTCTGCCTAAAGGCTCAGAACTGACTTGACAAACCAATTAGCTTTACTCATACATGGTTCTCCTGATCTATGTGAATGAAGCTATCTATTTGCTCCTATCAATCATTTTATGGCCCAGGATGACTGACCTGGTGCCACGGTCATCTCCATATATCTTGTGGGTGAGGGGTCTGCTGCCATTCCTTTCTCTAATGAGTAGACTGCTAGTAGCTAGATAACATGCAGCTAAAGATGAGTAGGGGGGCACTCTTTCTGCCCCCTTCTGATGTCTATGTCAGAAGCTTTCTCTCTTTTATACTTTCATAAAACGTTGCGACACAAAAGCTCTGAGTGATCAAGCCTCATCACTGGCCCCGGGTTGAATTCTTCCTCTAAGGAGCCCAAGAATTCAAGCATCTTTCCTGGTTAGACAACAACCTTTAAAAACAATGGTCTTTTCAAAAAAAAATGATGATAAGTGATGAGTATGCAGATGTCTACGAATGAAATGGGACCCATATGTCAAACCACATAAAAATATATCTTCCCTCAACATACATATAACACAATCAGGCCTTCATATGCATCGATTCGCCAACTATCAACTCATACAAATATGGATGTAAAATATCACAATACATTCCAAAGTTGAAAAGTGATGGATATTGACTTTCGCCCGCTGGTGATTCTTTTTATGTCATCTCCATTATATTAGCTATGACAATGAAGCATGTGCTGTGCTAAGTCACTTACATTGTGTCCAACTCTTTGGGATCATATGGACTAGGCCCCACCAGGCTCCTCTCTCCATGAGATTCTCTAGGCAAGGATACTGGAGTGGGTTGCCATGCTCTCCCTCAGGAGATCTTCCTGCCCCAGGGATCGAATCCATATCTCCTATGTCTCCTGCATGGGTATGTTCCGCATGTTCTTTACCACTAGAACCACCTGGGAAGCCCCAAGACACATGAACATCAGTGGATTTGGGGATCCACGGGCCATATACAGAACCATTCCTCCAACAAAACTGAAGAATGACTTTAAAATCTCAAACAAAACATGAGTGTATGTGTTCACAAACTTCACGGAGCAAGGGTTTCTTCGATCTGAAAACCGGCATCGATGAAGGATTGTGTGAAGAATGCTTCCAAGTCTATTTGGCAAACACAACCTAAGTTGGCTATATTTAGTCCTCAGATGAATGGAATGTCATGAGTACTGGTCGTTTCAAATAAGTAGCATGTGAAGCTGTTTACACTTATTGGGATGCGTGGTAGGCCACATTCACACATTTCAGTAGCATTGGTGCCAAAACGATACATTTCTCAGGGGAAGCTTCTACATGGACTCTTGGGATCAGAGCTCTAACTCATACACACATGCTTTTCCTTTTAAAATGATCCTGCATGATACGCAAACAAAACACTGGATGAACACCTAGACGGTGAGCTCTGTACTAAATGATTTTAAAGCCAGTAGATGGAATGAGCTCATGAGGAAGACTACAAACGAGTCATCTTCTTCAACTTGGTCAAACTGCTCATAGTCATACAGGTGAATGAAAAGTTGAGCCTGTTGTCATTCAATCTGTTTAAAAGAAATAGAATAATACAACAAATTAGTAAATCTTGTTTTCTTAATAAACATTGTATGATTTCTGCACAGCTTTGTTACTGGCATGAATAGAATATCTACAATAATAATTTGTCACAGTGAAATGGATTCACATTCGCTATCGAGTCACATCTATAATTGATGCCATAGCTGTTTGATACTATTGCTTGAATGAATGCAACTTATGTGACTTCACAAACTACAAACACGACTAACATAATAGCTATTATAAAACCTTGAGTGACATGAGCGTGAAGACGTAGTAGAGTTGCTCTCAAGAATAATGATACTATTATTCACTGCAGCCATAGTACTGGAATCTGTACATTCACACCCCTGCAAAAGAGACGGAAAGGATAGAATAATAATAAAGGAACTTCATAACTATATTCCTACTGTAAACATTCAACACGACGTTTTCTTTTAAACTGACTCTCATATTTGGTCTACTGTAACCTCTTCTGTGTTCATTTTATGCTAAACTTATTGCTAACAGTAAAATTACCATATGAGCTCTAATTAATTTTTTTTTTACTTGCAAAGCTAGTGATAGAACCAAAGGCCAATATCTACATCAAACAGGAGGAACGGAATGGAAACTGTAAACAATTTTATGGAATAACATTTCCGTGCTCCTACTCAGTCAAACAGACATTCAAAAGGATGTGATTTTTCTGACAGTTTATTTCAGAAACTTGGAAGTGGATGACTGCAAACAATAAAACGAATAATATATTGATACATAATATTAATAATATACACTGGGTCATTCTTTTTTCTGTTCTGCCACAGCTAACTGACTGGAAGTCAGTTGTCGTAACTACTACTAACATAAGACCCTCACCGATAAGTGAAGATATATAGGAAAATCCATAATAGATCCAAAAACCATCAAAGATAGAATGGTAATAAAAAAATACAGTGACAGTTTAGTTGGTATAAGAAACAGGATGATTATGAAAGCAAAGCCAACAATCATGGATAGGCCATGGAAGCCCATGGCTGTCACGAGTGTTGACTTGGATCCTTCATCTCAGGTTGTTAAAAGTGCATGGTAAAATCCAGAGGTTTGCAGCAGTGGTAACCTCCTGAACAGACTGAAATAAACAGGGTTTCCAGAATATCCTGACGATTTCCATCTACTAGGCTGTGGTGAGCTCAAGCAATACATACTCCAGAGGACAGAAGACAGACAGGTTGGGAACACGTCTACTGCACTTAGGGAGAAAGGGAATGTTGCTACTCAGCCTAGTCCAAGTGTAGAAGCAACACCTCGGTGATTCGACCTTTAAAGACTCGATACATATGAGAACGACTGGTATGAAGAAACCTTCAGAAGTGCCTTCTCAGACCTCCTCCCATCATAAGCACAAGCATAATGAAAACACGGAGTTTTCATGGTCTCACGCAAAATTAGACTCACTTATGACTTTGCTTTGAGAAGAGTTGAACTACTCATTGTTAAAGAGAAATGATCCTTTCTTCTCTGAAGATCTGTGAATCATTCATAGGGTGTGGTGAATAAACTACTTACGGATCTAATACATAAAAATGCAATAGGCTAAGCACAGAGATGTTTTTCTCCCTTTCTCAAAGGATGGAACATTTTGTATTTGCACTGATTTTATGTCTTGACTTCATGTACAATTATACAGTGATTTTTTTAGTTGACATACAATAGGACTAAAAATATTGATATAATACTAATAACTCATGTTGGTATGTGTGGTTGTCACATAGGATTCACAGGAGATTTAAATTCACAGTTGTCAATGTAAAGGATGAATGCTATTTAGCTTCTTCGTGAATCTAGACCACGAATGAAGAGTTTTCCTCAACATATTTCACTGAGGGAAATACAAGGATGATAGGCATAATACTATGCTTCGACTCATGGATATCTAAGCATTGCTCACAATACAGATCTGATTTTCGAAATCAGGGTTCTTTCAGTGTCCTTGAACAGCATTTGTTTTTCTGTATACAGAAGAAAAAAACTCCTGAGTATCAAACTTGTTCACATAAAACATGTGTATGAATTGTTACCTTCCTGAACCAGGGATCAAACCCACATCACTTCCACCTCCTGCACTGGTAGGCAGATTATTTATTTATCAACTGCGCCACCTGGGAATCGACATACATTTCAAGGACCACTGCCATCAGCTTCTACTGTTCATGACCAAAGTAGGAGAAACAACATTGGAAGAAGTACTCAAAAGGGTACTCATAGGAAGTACTCATAAGTCAAGGAACTGTTATACGGGGTACTCTCGTTATTACTCGGACAAGTCAGTTCCTCCGATGATGATGGCTATAACTGAACAATTACTACAAATGCATGGGATGCCATGTCTACATGATAAATGTGTTCCTCTTACACTATTGCTTCAGGGATGCCTACTCCAGCATGAAGGACTGCACTTCAAGGGACGCCTGCTATTCCAGCTCAAGCAACAGATAGTGAAGTGCAGATCATTGTCCTTTGTTGAAAATAATCAGCAGTTTGTCAACACAGGGAACATGCCGGAGGAACCCTCGGGATGGAACTCTAAAATCAGGTTGGGCCCTCTTTTTGCCAAGCCCTGCGATAAAATACAAATCAGAAAAAGAAAAATAGCATCGGTTTGGTCAGGACTTCCTCATCTTTTCTTTCTCGGTAGCAGGAAGCAGACATTGAGGCCAGAGGACGGCAGGGTTTCATTGTGAACTAACGTTGGGTGGGGTGGAAGCTCATCTCTCTAGTAAGAATGTGGCTCAATAAAACGGAATTTCATTCGCTTCATGGACATAGAGTTCTACAATCCTTCATTAAGGAATTCAATAAGTTATATTTCCTTCTACCTTCACAATCTCTTGGTTTACAAGAATGTCAATTGCTAGTCCAGCACTTATACGATGAGCGTTACAGGTAGTATTAGTGTATAAACGAGGAGGAGCAATGGCAGGAAGTTTACTTATTCTCTGTTTGAATTCTTGATTTTTTATATAATTTTTTATAACATCCTTACAGATGTGGATATTTTAGTGACATGTATAAATACACGTTGAGTAGTGCTATGATAACTCATAGTGTTGGCACAATAAATATCATGCTTACTATGTGCTTTTCATATATTCCTTTTGAGATTCTCTTCCATTATACATTATCAAAAGATATTTAATAGTTTCCTAAACTGTACAGTAGGTCCTTGTGGCTTCTTTTATATATAGGAATGTATTTGTTAATAATTCAAACAAACACTGGTACACAGATATTCACAGTTACATTCACAATAGCTCAAAGGTAGAACTCATTCAAGTGTCCATTGGTGGGAGACGGAATATGCCACACAAGGTATATTCAGAAGCTTGAACGGTATTCCACCATACAAAAAAGTACATGAAATGGTGCTGCCACTCTGCAAGACATTACAGAAATGACTCCAAAAGGAACACATGGAATAAATACATAGTTTGATTCCAATTCATGCTATGTACCCAAAAGGATTGGGAAAGGGGGCTGAAAAAATGGATACTTCTTCAGTCATACTGACAACAGCATGATTCACACTGGCAAACAAACAGAAGTAATCTAAGTGTCCATGGCAACCAATTCCATAAACAAACTGTGGTATACCCACAATGGAATCTGATTCGGCCCTTCAAAGTCAGTAATTCTGACAATGCGACAATGTGGACAAACCTTATGGTCATTAGATTAAGTGAAATAAACCAGACCAAGAAAAAGACAAACGTTCTGTGATTCCACTCATATGAGATATCCAAACGAGTCAAATCTGTCAGAAACAGCAGAAAGTGATTCCGACCGATCAAAGAGAGTTCATGTTTCATGGACCTCAGTTTCCCTTGGAAAAACTGACTTCCCGTGATATCTCCAAAACCAATTAGACAAATAATTGGAAGCTATATCCAGTCAAATGAACGTAGACGTAATGTTACAGTGTACACCAAACTCACTCAAACTTCTCAACAGACAAAAGGCAAAACTGTATCTATGGTACTTCAGCTTAGCTTAAAACTGTATCTACAGTACCTCACTTCTGCTTTTAAAATGTAATAACAGCAACAACACACTAAAGTCTATCCAAAAAAGGATATAAAACATATATCACCTCAACTTTAAACCATTAGAAATTTAAACTGTGAAAAACCTTATTCACAAAACTTAAACACAAGCCACAGGAAAATATATTGATAAAATACATATCTGATAAAGGATTGTACTCTAAATATACCAAAAAATCTAGAACAATCTGGTAAACAATGTATACACCTAAACACCTGGCCTACAGAAATATCAAGATAGTAAATAAGCCTATCAAAAAGACTCAAAATCACATATCATGAGGAAATGACAAACTAAAATAACAGGGAGGTAGCACTGCACACCTATTAGATCCAGTAAACTCAAAAAAGGGGGTAGGGCACAGCTTCTCCGGCGGCTCAGTGGTGAAGAATCTGCCTGACAATGCAAGACACGCTAGTTCGATCCCTTACCCCAGAAGATCCCACATGCCACAGAGAAACATAGCTGGATTTTTCCACAGCTAAACAAGGCTCACCTGTGATCTGAATACTACATGTCTAGCACTTACTAAACAGCTTTGAAAACATGTCCAGAAAAAAAGTATCACATGATTATATACAACATCTCTACTTGTAATAACTAAACACTTTCAAAGATCAGGATGTCTTCAGTAGATGACAGTGTAAACAAATGGGGATACATCCGAAGCGAAGGGGAGCAAATGCTACCACAAAATATACCACCTCAGCATGAGAATTAGTTGGACCCAATTAACTTTTATTGTTTAGAGGACACATGATCGTCTCTGAAACCCAAGTTCAAGACAGCTCTTCTGTGAGTCACATTTACCACAGAAATCTCATTTCAAAGGAATCCTCTCTATATGCCAGATAGAAGGATGAGACACAGTCTTTTGAAACTCTTTTTTCTTTTCTATCCATAGGGAAAGCTAAGCCATATATCTGCACAACAACCATACCCTTCCTTTCCTTTGGTTGTATTTTTTAAATATTTGTTTCTTTTTTAATTTGCCTGCACCAGGTCAACCTTCATTGAGGCAAGCCAGATATTTAGCTACAGCATGCAAATTCTCCACTGTGGCATGGGAGATCTAGTTCTTGGATCAGGGAATGAACCTGGGCCTCCTTCTTTGGGAGTGTCCAGTCTCAGCCACTGGACCACCAGGAAGTGCCTGTTTTGTTTTTAGATGAAGGTGGAATCTAAGGTGATATCTTGGGCCATTTCAGTCACTGACTCAGTTTCCTGAGTTTCTCCAAAGCACGCAAAAGGTGCACATTATTAAACTGGTTTGCAAAACAAGAAAAGGTTGTCTGCTACAACACTGTATGCTTACAAATATCTAAACGGTAAATGGCATATTATTTATTTTTAATTACTATGGGGGGAGAAAGAATGCAGGATTCATACATGTTACAACAGGAAGAAATATTAAAACCATCTTCAGTGAAAAAAAATCCATATAGGAAAGGCCACCCAGAACCCTTATTCACCATGTCTGCTTTCAATCCATCAAGTTTGTCCAAATAACTGAAAATCTCGGTAACACTCTAAATAACGAAAAAAGGATGAAGATGGAAACAAAAGATATACTCATACACTTGAACAATTGCTAAAAGTGGAAGCGGGGCTGTGGATTACATTATAATGTAGATACCATATGATTTCCTGATTTTGGAGATTATGTGCTGGTTCTGCAGAAGGTACCCATTTTGGATAAAACACAGAGAGTATTTTAGATGATGTGGCAAATGCTAGCACTTGTTCCCATTGCTAGGCATTTTCTGTACATTTTAAATGACTGGAAAGTATACTAGGTTTCAAAACAACCATGCCAATACCACAAAAGACATTTAGAGTAGACAGGCAGGAAACTTTCTTACACAGGCCAAGACTTACCCAGACGAAGTTCAAGGGAAGCTGCGATGCTCACTGCCCTTGAAGGAGTCCACGTGGAATGAAGAAGTACTGTGGGAAGTCTATTAGTAACCACCATGTCTTGGGTCCTCTGGATGACCTACTGCAGGAGAAACAGATTTGACAGATAAAATGTTCCACATAACTTCACAAAAAGTTGTTAGACTACATTCAGTAAAGCTGAATCATTTCGGATCAATTTACAATCCTATAAAATACTACCATTTACAGTCCAAAAATCACTTGCATTTCTATACACTAATAACAATCAGAAAAAAAAATTAAGAAAATCCCACTTAAATAAAACATCTAGCAACAAACTTAATCAAGAACATGAAAGACCAGTAGTCAGAAAACTAGAAAGCACTCATAAAGAAACCAAAGAAAACACAAATACACAGAAAATTATCCCACGCTCATGCACTGGAACAATGAGGAATTAAAAGGTCCATTCCAACCAAAGTCATCAACAAATACAGTGACTGCAATCACAAAATAATATTCGATGGCATTTTTCACAGAAATAGAAATAGTCCTAATATTAGACTGCTAATGTTGAACAGGACCTTAAATGGCCAAAAAGACTCTGAGAAAGAGGAACACAGCTGGAGGCATCTTCCTATCCCTCTTCAAACTACATCACGGAGCTGGAGTGACCACCACAGTGAGGAACTGGCAGGAACACAGACACATGGACTCCAGGAGAGAAGAGAGAGCCCAGAAACGAACCCACGTGTACATGGTCAATTCCTGAAAATCAAACCAGGAACGAGCAAAGAGGAAAGGACAGTCTTCTCAAGAAACAGTGACAGGAAAACGGCCACCTACACGGAAGAACATCAGTGTTCATCCTCTACATCATCTAACGCAAATCTAACTAAAAACCCACCGTTTTGCACACGGAGCTCTTTCCCCCTGAGTCCTCTGAGATGGACCTCCAGTCAGCCCTCAGCTGGACACAAGAAACGTCTACTCCGTCCTCATTTTTCGCTCTGGCAGCGCCTCCCTGCTGGTGGGCACTGAGGCAACCCTGCTCCTCTCAGCCTGGATGCAGCCCTGTTATCCAGAAGCCTGAGCCCTGATGGTCCTGAGGAGACAAAGCTCCCGCCAGCTGCTCACGGAGCAGAGTCTAAAGGCAAAGCGTCCTGTGCCCGCGGGTCAGAAGGGGGTTTGGCGCCCCCTGCGGGCCACAAGAGAAGAGCGGGCAGCCCGGCGCTCACAGACCTCAGAGGGCTCACCCAGAAGCAGCTCTGCTGCGAGCACTCAGACTGGAAGCCCAAACTGAAATGGAGCAGAATAGCCCCATGACCCTCCGCAAAACATGGCTAAGGAACAATCAGAGCCTGTATGGAATGCAGCCATAAAAAGGAACACATTTGAGTCTGTTCTAATAAAGGGGAGGGAGTCAGTCAAAGAGAGAAAAACATGGAATCTAGAAGGATGGTACTGACGAGTCTGTTCACAGAGCAGCAATGGAGATCCAGACATGGAGAACAGACTTACAGACGAGGGTGGGGAACAAGAAGGAGAGGGTGAGATGAATGGAGAGCGCAGCATGGATGCAGGTACAGCAACATTTGTAAATAGACAACCAATGGGAATTTGCTGTATGATTCAGGGAACTCAAACTGGGGCTCTGTAGTGACCTAGAGAGGTGGGAATGGGTGTGAAGTGGGAGGGAGATTCAAGAGCAAGAGGACATAGGTACACCTAATGTGGATGCATGACAAATCAAACCAATATTGTAAAGCAATGATCAATCAACTAAAAAGTAATAACTCTTTAAAAAAATACGAACATAAACACAAACTTTGCAACAAGGTAACTCCATTTTAAAAACTATAGAAATTTTAGAAAACTACAAAAGTTCTACATGAACTTTGGTCTGGTGATCAGGTCTAACATACACAAAAAAAGCCAACTTACCAAATTATGAATATAAATTATTTAAAACATTGCCTTTTATCATTTCATACATTTACCCTGTGGAGGACCTTACTCGAGAGAACCAAAAACAAACGGTTAAATGAACCACGGACCACCCACCCTGGCCAGGCGACAGAGAAAAGAAAACACTTGCAGGAGTCATCTTACAACAGGAGGTCCTGGGAAGGAACAAGGAACGAACAAGCTACCACCAAGCAGAATTCTGGAGAGGTCAGGTGATGGGAGGCTCCAGTTCAGAGGTCCTACCAACCTCCCAGGATCCACTTCGCTGGAATCCATCTCAGCTGAGTGGTGGGTGTGCCCCCAAGAAGGATCCCAATTCAGAATGCCTGGCAAGAGACAAACCAGAAATGAACCCAATGACCATAAAACCTGAGACTGTGAGCCACGTGACAGAGTGGTTCTCTCCGTTTCCCTCACCCTCCTGCCCTCCACCCCGGCAGCCCTTCCCAAGAAAGCCTCTCGCTTGGACAGCACTCCTCTCCTCAGACAACTCATTGCCCAGTGTCAGACAAGAACTCACTCTCAAGCCCTGGAAGGGATCCCCCTTCCTTCATCAAAAGCAATATCCAGGAGAAAATATCTTCAAAACGCTATCTTGTAGAGAAGGAAATGGCAATGGCAGCCGCTCCAGTACCATTGCCTGGAGAATCCCATGGACAGAGGAGCCTGGTAGGCTGCAACCCCGGGGTCACTAAGAGTCGGACACGACTTCACTGAGTGACTTCACTTTCACTTTTCACTTTCCTGCACTGGAGAAGGACATGGCAGCCCACTCCAGGGTTCTGGCCTGGAGAATCCCGGGGACAGAGGAGCCTGGTAGGCTGCTGTCTATGGGGTCACGCACAGTCAGGCACGACTGAAGCGACACAGCAGCAGCAGCAGAGAAGGAAATGGCACCACCTGCAGTACTCTGGTCTCAGAAATTCCAGGGACAGAGGAGCTTGGTGGGTACAGTCCAAAAGCAGGGCATTTCTGATGGCAGGAAACAGTCCCAGGGAAGCTGAGGTGCTCACCAAAGGCCCCAGAGCTTTGGATAGCACACCAGAGCTGTGGCTGAGGATTCCCAGCTGCCATGCCTCTTGATCCTGGCCTCTTTCACTAGATACATGTGTGGAAAATGAGAATCTAAAATATGCCCTGGTGGTTCCATAGTAAAGAATCCACCTGCCAGTGCTGGAGATGCATGTGCGATCCCTAGGATGGGAAGATCCCACATCCAATGGAGTCTGTGTGCCACAACTGCCGAGCCTGTGCTCTAGATCCTGGAAGCCACGATGCTGAGTTCACATGCTGCAGCCACTGAAGCCCGTGAGCCTGTGCCCCTCAACAAGAGGAGACACTGCAGTGAGAAGCCTGCAAACCACTAGTTATGGCCCATGCTCACCAAAACTAGAGAAAAGCCCACACACAAAGATGCAACACAGCCAACAATAAATAAACCTGTTTTCCTAAAAAAAGGCATATCTGACAAAGAAACTGTACTCGAATTGTCCAAGAACACTAGAGCAAACAAGCCCATTCATAATTGGTAGCGACTGAAATAGACACCTGGCCACTGAGGGTATACAGATAGTAAACTATCATACAAAAACATCCTCAAGATACTGGTGCCATGCACGCAGAGCCCCCTTTGAAAGACAATCTGACAGTTTTTTTTCAGTAACCACGTGGGACAAGCACTGAATTCTGTGTATGACAAGCGGTGGAAGCCAGGTATCTTACCATTGGAATGCAAAGTTACAGATAAACAAAAGGAAACGTTACAATGTCCATGTCGTGGTGGCTCGGGCTGGAGACATCATCACAAATTACCTTTAACTGAATATGTTCAAAGGTGAGCTGGAATACATGTATATATATATCCATGTATTGTCAGCTGAGCATATTGAGCTCCTACATGTATGTTTTAAATATCATTCTCTAATAAAAGGGAACAGAAAACATCTCCGATGGCCCGGTGGTAAAGAATCTGCCTACCGATGCAGGGAACATGGGTTCAATCCCTGTGTAGAAGATTCCACACGCCCACGGACAACGAAGCCTTTGAACAACTCTTGAAGTTTGCATGCTCCAGAGCCCAAGTTCTGCAAACAGAGAAAGCACTGCAATGAGAAGCCATGGCACAGCAACTAGAGGGTTGCCTCTGCTCACTACAACTAGACAAACTAGCAATAAAGACCCAGCACAGTCAAAAATAATGTAATGTTAAAAAAAGGGACAGTTCTTTGAAGAAATGACTGAGACTAGGGGTGAGACTGTAAAAATATGAGCCAGGGTCATCTTAAATTATGAGAAATTAAAGAAATTAAAGACAACTATCAAGCTGTCCAAACTGATAAAAATGAACGATGACACAGTGTTATCTGTATACACCAGCAAATAACAATCTGAAAAGGAAGTTAAACAAACAATTCCCTTTCAATCATGTCAACATTAATAAAAGACTTTGCTATGGACAGAATGAGGCTGACAAGACTGGCACACTGCAAATGATACATGATTGCTGAAAAATACCCTAAAGACATGGACAGATACTCCATAGCGATGAGAAGACTTCAGTTGGCAATACCGTGGAATGCATCTTCAATCTGAAATGAAGATTCAATATGAATTACAAAAGGCTGAAAGGTGGTTGCTAAACCACAAAAGATGCCAGCATTCTTGGCCTCCAGAGGAGAATTCCATCCAGGGCAAGTGACGAAGCTTGATGGCTCAGAGGTTTTCTGTTATAAAGTTTTATTAAAGTATAAAAGAGATCGAGAGAGCTGCTGACGTAGACATTAAAAGGGGGAAGAAAGAGGACCCCCTGCTAGTCTTTAGCCAGATGTTATACAGCCACTAGCAGTCTGCTAATGAAAGAAAGACAATGTCTCAGAGAATGGCACCAGGCCCCTCACCCACAGCATGCATTGAGATAACACTGGCAGCAGATGAGTCGTCCCAGGCCATAAAATGATGGACATGAATCTTGAAGAAAGGCAGATTTCCAAGCAAATATATAGTTTCATTCACATAGATTAAGAGAACAAGGTATGAGTAAACATACTGGTTTGTCAAGTCGTTTCTGAGCCTTTAGGGGGAACTGACCTGAAGACAGAGCCTTGGGTAAATAGTACATTAACATAACTTAAGACAAACATTTCCATACCTTAAGACAAACATTTCCATAAGAAAAAGGCATTGCTTAGTTCAAGGTTTGAGAAAAGTTAAATTCAGGTGGAGCCAGGAGTTGTCATGGCAACACAGAATTTTCCGAGAAACCTCCTTTTAAATTTGTATCAAGATGGAGAAAAAAAAATGCAACACTGTTTTGTCTCCTCCTGCCTCTTAAGAGAGAGAAAAAAACGTCTGACACTTGCAGTCTATTTTCTCTGTCTGGAGACCCCTGGCCTTCCTGCCTGGTATCCGCTCCAGGCCTTTAGGAAGCAATACACTAAGCTGCTTGGGAAAACCGCGCGGGTCTGAGCTTTATGCAAAGGGGTAAAGCGGTAAAACCGTTGGCCCCAAAGGCGAGGCTTTTCTGCGACCGCCATGTTAGTCGGCTCCGAGACTGCAAACAAAGAGGGCAGAATACATGGTTCCCTGCTCCGCCGAGTCCGAGTTCCCTTACCTGTGGTCCACAGCCCTCCGCTCTGCTCGCTGGCTGCCGATCGACGGGGACCCAGGAGCCCACGAAACGAGCATTCCCAGCTGCGATGGCGAGCCCTGAGAGCACAACCGGGAACCCCTGGCCCCGACGCGCCGCCATGGTCATCCCGCCCCAGACCCGCTCACGTGAGCCGCGCTCCTGACCAGCCGCCCAGGTTCGCCCCGCCCCCGACGCGCGCACGGGGCGCCCCGCCCCCACGCCCCCTTCCAGGACGGGCCGGCGGGACCGCGACTGCCTCCAGGTGAAACACAGGACAAGCAAATCCACCCCACCGAGACAATCCAAGCTTTTTCTCAGCTGATCTGTCTATGATTTTGGGATAAAACTATGACTACAGAAAGCAAAGATGACCTAGGACAGCCATGATATTCTACAGAACCAGACCCTGGCGGGCAGAGGCTTGAAGAGGGCGCGGGAGCACTGTCAGCAACAGGAAGCCTCTGTAGCGTAGCGGTTAGGCAGGCTGGGGAGCAGGCAGACTGTGGTCTGTAAGTCAGGAGTTCAAGTCTCTAACGTTACCCTTTTGCTCTTAGGGGGCGGGGGACCGCAAGAGGCGGGGCTTAGACTAGAAAAGTTTATTTTTATTTTAGAGGTTTATTGTTATGTTTAGGGTTAGGGTTCGGGCAACCCCCCCACTTGTTAGGGTTCAGGTTCGGGTTCGGGGTTAGGGTTAGAATTCGGGGACCCCCCTCTTCTTATAGTTTGGATTTGGGTTAGGGTTCAGGTCAGGGTCAGGGTTCGGGTTACAGTTAGGGTTGGCATTAGTGTTAGGGATATGGCTTAAAGTGAGCGCTAATAGGGCCCATAGTGCTTTATTAGCCTGCCCTGGTGGGCCGAGGCTTGAAGAGTGCCTGGGAGCAACCTCTAACCCCGTGAATGTGGGTAGCATAGCGGTTAGGTGGACAGCCAAGTAAACAGGCAATCCGGCTCCGTGGGTCAGAAATTCAAGCCCAGGCTTATCCCTTCTGCCTTTAGGGTGGGGGACCGCAAGGGGCGGGGCTTAGGGCAGAAAAGTTTCTTTTTACTTTAGAGTTTTATTGTGAGGGTTAGGGTTAGGATTCCGGCATCCCCTCAACTTGTTAGGGTTCAGGTTCAGAGTTCGGGTTCGGGGAATCCCCTCTCTTCTTAGGGTTTGGATTCGGGTTCGGGTTAGAGTTCAGGGTTCGGGTTTGCAGTACGCGGTTCGTGTTTGGGGTTTGGAGTTCAGGGTTTGGGGTTAGGGCTTCGCGGTTCTAGTTTGGGGTTTGGGGTTCCGATTAGGGGTTCAAGGTCCAGCATAGGGGCTTGGGATTTGGGGTTCGGGTGAGGGGTTCGCGGTTCGGGTTTGGGATTTGAGGATCGGGTTAAGGGTTTGGGGTTTGGGGTTTGGGGATCAGGTTAGGGGTTCTTGGTTTGGGTTAGGGGTTCGCAGTTCGGGTTTGGGGTTTGAGGTTAGGGTTAGGGGTTTGGGGTTTGTGGTTTGGGTTGGGGGTTTGGGATTGGGGTTAAGGGTTTTGGGTTTGGGATTCGGGTTAGGGGTTTGGGGTTTGGGCTTTGCGGTTTGGGTTTGGGGTTTGGGGTTTGGGTTAGGGGTTCGCGGTTAGGGTTTGGGGTTTGGGTTAGGGGTTCGCGGTTAGGGTTTGGGGTTTGGGGTTCGGGTTAGGGGTTCGCGGTTTAGGGGTTTGGGGTTTGGAGTTTGGGATTTGGGTCAGGGGTTCGCGATTTGGGGTTCCTGTTATGGGTTTGGGATTTGGGTTCAGGGTTGGGGTTTGGGGGTTTTGGGATTTGGGTTTGGGGTTCGGGGATTGGGGTTCGAGGTTCCGATTATGGGTTCAGTATGTGAGGTTTGTGTTTCGGGGGTCGAGATTTGAGGTTTGGGGTTTGGGGTTCGGGGGTTTGGGTTCATGGTTTGGGGTTGGGGCTGTGAGGTGCAGTTTAGAGTTTCGCTGTTCGGGTTAGGAGTTAGGGGTTGGCGGTTTGGGGTTTGGCTTAGGGGTTTGGGGTGTGCGGTTTGGGGTTTGAGGTTTGGGGTTCCGGTTAGGGGTTTGGGGTTTGGGGTTCGGGTTAGGGGTTTGGAGTTTGGGTTTTGGGGGTTGGGTTTCGGGTTTTAGGGTTCAGTTTCGGTGTTCGCGGTTGGGCTTTGGGGTTCAGGTTAGGGGTTTGCGATTGGGGTTAGGGGTTTGGGTTTGGGTTCGGGGTGTGGGGTGTGGGGTACAGGTTAGGGGTTTTGGTTCAGGGTTTAGGGTTCGGTTTAGGGGTTTGCGGTTCCAGTAAGGGATTAGGGCTGTGCGGTTTGGGTTTGGGTTTAGGTTTGGGGTTCGGGTTAGCGGTTTGGGGTTCGGGGTTTGGGTTCTGGATTTGGGGTTCGGGGTTCGAGTTATGGATTCGGGGTTTGGGCTACGTGGATCAGTGTTTGCGGTTTGGGGTATGGGGGTCGGGGTTTGGGTTTGGGGTTTGGGGCTCGGGTTAGGGTTCGGGTTCGGGTTCGGGTTAGGGGTTCACGGTTCGGTTTAGGGGTTTGGGGTTCCCGGTTCGGGGTTTGGGGTTTGCAGTTGGGATAGGGGTTCGGATTCAGGGTATGGGGTTTGGGGTTCGGGTTCCATGTTTGGGGTATGTGGTTCGGGGTTTGGGGTACGTGGTTCATTGTTTGGGGTATGGGGTTCCGGTTAGGGTTTTGCAGTTTGGACTTTGGGGTATGAGTTAGGAGTTTGGGGTCAAGGGTTTAGGTTTTGGGGTTTCGATTCAGTTTAGAGGTTAGCGCTTTGGGTTTGGCATCAGGCTTTGGGGTTTGGGGTTTGGGGCTCAAGGTTCGGGATTCATGGATTGGGGTTCGGTTTAGGGGTTCGCTGATCAGGTTAGGGGTTAGTGATTGGGGTTGGTGTTTTAAGGTAGGGGTTTGCAGTTCAGGTTATGGGTTAGGGGTTTGGTGCTTGGTTTTCGGGTTTGGATTAGGGGTTCAGCTATGGGTTTGGGTTAGGGGATCCTGATTCAGGTTGGAAGTTCGGTCCTTGGGGTTCGAGATTTGGATTCGGTATAAGGGTTGGGGTACACGGTTTGGTGTTTGGGTTAGGGGTTTGGGGTTCGGAATTTGGGGTTTCTGGTTCTGACTATGGGCTTGGGGTTTGGGGTATGGGGTTCGGCTGAGGGTTAGAGGTTCGCGCTTTGGGGTTTTGCTTTAGAGAATGGACTTTGGGTTTGGGATTTAGGGGTCGGTGTTTGGGTTCGGGGTTGGGTTAGGGTTCAGGTTCACGGTTTGGAGACTGGAGCTCGGGATTCGGTTTCTGGGTTCGGGATATAGGGTTTTGAAGTCAGGGTGGAGTTCGTGGTTTGGACTCGCGGTTAGGGGATAGTGAGTGACACATGGCCAAGGGATCCAGCAATACGAGCTCTGTCAGAGGGAAGGGAAGGGCAACTGCAGGGCTTCTCCAGCTGTAGCTTGGCCTCCCAGACTCAGCACAGCGCGGAGAGCACAAGATTCCCAGGGCCCCTGGCTGGAGTCTGCAGCCCCACACACCGGGGGCTGAATCCGTGAGCGCCCAGAAGGTGGCTGACAGACGTAGTTTCCCTAGTGCTCTCCTCCCCAGCAGAGACGTGTGCAGGTGGTTGGGGCCTGCCCCTGCGTGTCTGGGCTCCCGTCCACAGCCCCAGCTCGGGGAATCAGGCCCTGAGCCAAGACCTGTAGGAGGCGCAGGGCTACCCCGCCTGGAAGCCTAGTGCACAGCATGCGAGAAGAGAGCCTCCTTGGGAGAAGAGGAGGCAGCCCAGATGCGTGCGGCTGCAATCACTGCTTGGGCGGAGACGAGTGCGCCTCCAATACTGCATAGCTCCAGCTCTGCTCAGAGGCCTGATCTGGCAGAGTGCTGGCGTGAGGCTGCTCTGCCCTGGGCGAGCCTTGCCCAGACTTGCCTCGAGGCTAGGCTTCCAGTCCAGAAAGGAGCGGGCTGAGTGAGACAGGGAGATGCTACTGGCGCCTTCCTGGCCTCAGCTCCACTCCTGCCTTGCCTTTGCACCTAGTCCCCCGGCGTTCTTGTGGAGGGCTTAGTTGCCGGTGGGTTGCACACTGCCAAGCGCTCCAGCAGTGAGGGCTCTATTAGAGGCAAAGTGAGGGCAACTGGAAGTCTATTCTTACGGTTGCTTGACCGCCCAGACTCAGCACAGCACGGAGAGCACAAGGCTCACAGGGCCCCTAGTTGGGGTCTGCAGCCCCACACACGAGGAGGCTGAGTCGGTGAGCGCCCAGAAGGTGCCTGACAGACGTCATTTCCCTAGTGCTCTCCTCCCCAGCAGAGACGTGTGCAGGTGGTTGGGGCCTGCCCCTGCGTGTCTGGGCTCCCGTCCACAGCCCCAGCTCAGAGAAGCAGCTCCTGAGCCAAGACCTGTGGGAGGCGCAGGGGGCCCCGCCTGGAAGCCTAGTTTACAGCATGCGGGAAGCGAGCCTCCTCGGGAGAAGAGAAGGCAGCCCTGCTGTGTGTGGCTGCATTCACTGCTTTGGCGGAACCTAGTGCGCCTCCAGTACGGCAGAGCTCCAGCTCTGCTCAGAGGCCCGATCTTACAGAGTTGCTGGCGTGAGGCTGCTCTGCCCTGGGCGAGCCTTGCCCAAACTTGCCTCGCGGCTAGGCTTCCAGTCCAGGAAGGAGCAGGCTGCGCGAGACTGGGAGATGCTACTGGCGCCTTCCTGGCCTCAGCTCCACTCCTGCCTTGCCTTTGCACCTAGTCCCCAGGTGTTCTTGTGGAGGGCTTAGTTGCCGGTGGGTTGCACACTGCCAAGCGCTCCAGCAGTGAGGGCTCTATTAGAGGCAATGGGAGGGCAACTGCAGGGCTACTCCAGCGGTTGCTTGACCGCCCAGACTCAGCACAGCACGGAGAGCACAAGGCGCACAGGGTCCCTGGCTGGGGTCTGCAGCCCCACACACGCGGAGGCTGACTCGGTGAGGGCCCAGAAGGTGCCTGAGAGACGTCATTTCCCGAGTGCTCTCCTCCCCAGCAGAGACGTGTGCAGGTGGTTTGGGCCTGCCCCTGCGTGTCTGGGCTCCCGTCCACAGCCCCAGCTCAGGGAAGCAGCTCCTTAGCCAAGACATGTGGGAGGCGCAGGGGGCCCCGCCTGCAAGCCTAGTTTACAGCATGCGGGAAGCGAGCCTCCTCGGGAGAAGAGAAGGCAGCCCTGCTGTGTGCGGCTGCATTCACTGCTTTGGCGGAGCCTAGTGCGCCTCCAGTTCGGCAGAGCTACAGCTCTGCTCAGAGGCCCGATCTGGCAGAGTTGCTGGCGTGAGGCTGCTATGCCCTGGGCGAGCCTTGCCCAACTTGCCTCGCGGCTAGGCTTCCAATCCAGGAGGGAGCAGGCTGCGCGAGACTGGGAGATCCTACTGGCGCCTTCCTGGCCTCAGCTCCACTCCTGCCTTGCCTTTGCACCTAGTCCCCAGGCGTTCTTGTGGAGGGCTTAGTTGCCGTTGGGTTGCACACTGCCAAGCGCTCCAGCAGTGAGGGCTCTATTAGAGGCAATGGGAGGGCAACTGCAGGGCTCCTCCAGCGGTTGCTTGACCGCCCAGACTCAGCACAGCACGGAGAGCACAAGGATCACAGGGCCCCTGGCTGGGGTCTGCAGCCCCACGCACGCGGAGGCTGACTCGGTGAGCGCCCAGAAGGTGCCTGACAGACGTC
This sequence comes from Capricornis sumatraensis, assembly GCF_032405125.1. Lineage (NCBI taxonomy): Eukaryota > Metazoa > Chordata > Mammalia > Artiodactyla > Bovidae > Capricornis > Capricornis sumatraensis. The sequence goes on from NW_027184618.1 coordinate 772,345, forward strand.
ATTTGCCAGTGCTCTCCTCCCCAGCAAGGACGTGAGCAGTGATTTGGGCCTGCCCCTGCGTGTCTGGGCTCCCGTCCACAGCCCCAGCTCAGGGAAGCAGCTCCTTAGCCAAGACATGTGGGAGGCGCAGGGGGCCCCGCCTGCAAGCCTAGTTTACAGCATGCGGGAAGCGAGCCTCCTCGGGAGAAGAGAAGGCAGCCCTGCTGTGTGCGGCTGCATTCACTGCTTTGGCGGAGCCTAGTGCGCCTCCAGTACGGCAGAGCTACAGCTCTGCTCAGAGGCCCGATCTGGCAGAGTTGCTGGCGTGAGGCTGCTATGCCCTGGGCGAGCCTTGCCCAACTTGCCTCGCGGCTAGGCTTCCAATCCAGGAGGGAGCAGGCTGCGCGAGACTGGGAGATCCTACTGGCGCCTTCCTGGCCTCAGCTCCACTCCTGCCTTGCCTTTGCACCTAGTCCCCAGGCGTTCTTGTGGAGGGCTTAGTTGCCGTTGGGTTGCACACTGCCAAGCGCTCCAGCAGTGAGGGCTCTATTAGAGGCAATGGGAGGGCAACTGCAGGGCTCCTCCAGCGGTTGCTTGACCGCCCAGACTCAGCACAGCACGGAGAGCACAAGGATCACAGGGCCCCTGGCTGGGGTCTGCAGCCCCACGCACGCGGAGGCTGACTCGGTGAGCGCCCAGAAGGTGCCTGACAGACGTCATTTGCCAGTGCTCTCCTCCCCAGCAAGGACGTGAGCAGTGATTTGGGCCTGCCCCTGCGTGTCTGGGCTCCCGTCCACAGCCCCAGCTCAGGGAAGCAGCTCCTGAGCCAAGACATGTGGGAGGCGCAGGGGGCCCCGCCTGGAAGCCTAGTTTACAGCATGCGGGAAGCGAGCCTCCTCGGGAGAAGAGAAGGCAGCCCTACTGTGTGCGGCTGCATTCACTGCTTTGGCGGAGCCGAGTGGGCCTCCAATACGGCAGAGCTCCAGCTCTGCTCAGAGGCCCGATCTGGCAGAGTTGCTGGCGTGAGGCTGCTCTGCCCTGGCGAACCTTGCCCAGCCTTGCCTTGCGGCTAGGCTTCCAGTCCAGGAAGGAGCAGGCTGCGCGAGACTGGGAGATTCTCCTGGCGCCTTCCTGGCCTCAGCTCCACTCCTGCCTTGCCTTTGCACCTAGTCCCCAGGCGTTCTTGTGGAGGGCTTAGTTGCCGGTGGGTTGCACACTGCCAAGAGCTCCAGCAGTGAGGGCTCTATTAGAGGCAATGGGAGGGCAACTGCAGGGCTCCTCCAGCGGTTGCTTGACCGCCCAGACTCAGCACAGCACGGAGAGCACAAGGCTCACAGGTCCCCTGGCTGGGGTCTGCAGCCCCACACACCGGAGGTTAACTCCGGGAGCGCCCAGAAGGTGCCTGACAGACCTCATTTCCCTAGTGCTCTCCTCCCCAGCAGAGACGTGTGCAGGTGGTTGGGGCCTGCCCCTGCGTGTCTGGGCTCCCGTCCACAGCCCCAGCTCAGGGAAGCAACTCCTGAGCCAAGACCTGTGGGAGGCGCAGGGGGCCCCGCCTGGAAGCCTAGTTTACAGCATGCGGGAAGCGAGCCTCCTCGGGAGAAGAGAAAGCAGCCCTGCTGTGTGCTGCTGCATTCACTGCTTTGGCGGAGCCGAGTGCGCCTCCAGTACGGCAGAGCTCCAGCTCTGCTCAGAGGCCCGATCTGGCAGAGTGCTGGCGTGAGGCTGCTCTGGCCTGGGCGAGCCTTGCCCATACTTGCTTCGAGGCTATGCTTCCAGTCCAGAAAGGAGCGGCCTGCGCGAGACTGGGAGATGCTACTGGCGCCTTCCTGGTCTCAGCTCCACTCCTGCCTTGCCTTTGCACCTAGTCCCCAGGCGTTCTTGTGGAGGGCTTAGTTGCCGGTGGGTTGCACACTGCCAAGCGCTCCAGCAGTGAGGGCTCTATTAGAGGCCATGGGAGGGCAACTGCAGGGCTCCTCCAGTGGTTGCTTGACCGCCCAGTCTCAGCACAGCACGGAGAGCACAAGGCTCACAGGGCCCCTGGCTGGGGCTGCAGCCCCAAACACGCGGAGGCTGACTCGGTGAGCGCCCAGAAAGTGCCTGACAGACGTCATTTCCCTAGTGCTCTCCTCCCCAGCAGAGACGTGTATAGGTAGTTGGGGCCTGCCCCTGCATATCTGGGCTCCCGACAAAGCCCCAGCTCAGGGAAGCAGCTCCTGAGCCAATACCTGTGGGAGGCGCAGGGAGCGCCGCCTGGAAGCCTAGTTTACAGCATGCGGGAAGCGAGCCTCCTCGGGAGAAGAGGAGGCAGCCCTGCTGTGTGCGGCTGCATTCACTGCTTTGGCGGAGCCGAGTGCGCCTCCAGTACGGCAGAGCTCCAGCTCTGCTCAGAGGCCCGATCTGGCAGAGTTGCTGGCGTGGGCTGCTCTGCCCTGGGCGAGCCTTGCCCAGACTTGCGTCGCGGCTAGGCTTCCAGTCCAGGAAGGAGCAGGCTGCGTGAGACTGGGAGATGCTACTGGCGCCTTCCTGGCCTCAGCTCGACTCCTGCCTTGCCTTTGCACCTAGTCCCCAGGCGTTCCTGTAGAGGGCTTAGTTGCCGGTGGGTTGAACACTGCCAAGCGCTCCAGCAGTGAGGGCTCTATTAGAGTCCATCGGAGGGCAACTGCAGGGCTCCTCCAGCGGTTGCTTGACCGCCGAGACTCAGCACAGCATGGAGAGCACAAGGCTCACAGGGCCCCTGGCTGGGGTCTGCAGCCCCACACACGCGGAGGCTGGCTCGGTGAGCGCCCAGAAGGTGCCTGACAGACGTCAGTTCCCTAGTGCTCTCCTCCCCAGCAGAGACGTGTTTAGGTGGTTGGGGCCTGCCCCTGCGTGTCTGGGCTTCCGAACACAGCCCCAGCTCAGGGAAGCAGCTCCTCAGCCAAGACCTGTAGGAGGCGCGGGGCGCCCCCGCCTGGAAGCCTAGTGCACAGCATGCGGGAAGCGAGCCTCCTTGGGAGAAGAGGAGGCAGCCCAGATGCGTTGGGCTGCAATCACTGCTTGGGCGGAGCCGAGTGCGCTTCCACTACGTCAGAGTTCCAGCTCTGCTCAGAGGCCCGATCTGGCAGAGTGCTGGCGTGAGGCTGCTCTGACCTGGGCGAGCCTTGCCCAGACTTGCCTCGCGGCTAGGCTTCCAGTCCAGAAAGGAGCGGGCTGCGTGAGACTGGGAGATGCTACTGGCGCCTTCCTGGCCTCAGCTCCACTCCTGCCTTGCCTTTGCACCTTGTCCCCAGGAGTTCTTGTGGAGGGCTTAGTTGCCGGTGGGTTGCACACTGCCACGCGCTCCAGCTTGAGGGCTCTATTAGAGGCCAAGTGAGGGCAACTGGAAGTCTATTCTTACGGTTGCTTGACCGCCCAGACTCAGCACAGCACGGAGAGCACAAGGCTCACAGGGCCTCTGGCTGGGGTCTGCAGCCCCACACACGCGGAGGCTGACTCGGTGAGCGCCCAGAAGGTGCCTGACAGACGTCATTTCCCTAGTGCTCTCCTCCCCAGCAGAGACGTGTGCAGGTGGTTTGGGCCTGCCCCTGCGTGTCTGGGCTCCCATCCACAGCCTCAGCTCAGGTAAGCAGCTCCTGAGTCAAGACCTGTGGGAGTCGCGGGGGGCCCCACCTGGAAGCCTAGTTTACAGCATGTGGGAAGCGAGCAGCCTCGGGAGAAGAGAAGGCAGCCTGGCTGTGTGCGGCGGCATTCACTGCTTTGGCGGAGCCGAGTGCGCCTCCAGTAAGGCAGAGCTCCAGCTCTGCTCAGAGGCCCGATCTGGCAGAGTTGCTGGCGTTAGGCTGCTCTGTCCTGGGAGAGACTTGCCCAGACTTGCCTCGCACATAGGCTTCCAGTCCAGGAAGGAGCGGGCTGCGTGAGACTGGGAGATGCTACTGGCGCCTTCCTGGCCTCAGCTCCACTCCTGCCTTGCCTTTGCACCTAGTCCCCAGGCGTTCTTCTGGAGGGCTTAGTTGCCGGTGCGTTGCACACTGCCAAGGGCTCCAGCTTGAGGGCTCTATTAGAGGCAAAGTGAGGGCAACTGGAAGTCTATTCTTACGGTTGCTTGACCGCCCAGACTCAGCACAGCACGGAGAGCACAAGGCTCTCAGGGCCCCTGGCTGGGGTCTACAGCCCCACACACGCGGAGGCTGACTCGGTGAGCGCCCAGAAGGTTCCTGACAGACGTCATTTCCCTAGTGCTCTCCTCCCCAGCAGAGACATGTGCAGGTGGTTGGGGCCTGGCCCTGCGTGTCTGGGCTCCCGTCCACAGCCCCAGCTCAGGGAAGCAGCTCCTCAGCCAAGACCTTTGGGAGGCACAGGGGGCCCCGCCTGGAAGCCCAGTTTACAGCATGCGGGAAGCGAGCGTCCTTGGTAGAAGGGGAAGCAGCCCAGCTGTGTGCGGCTGCAATCACTGCTTTGGCGGAGCCGAGTGCCCCTCCAGTAAGGCAGAGCTCCAGCTATGCTCAAGGCCCGGTCTGGCAGAGCTGCTGGCGTGAGGCTGCTCTGCCCTGGCGAACCTTGCCCAGCCTTGCCTCGCGGCTAGGCTTCCAGTCCAGGAAGGAGCAGGCTGCGCGAGACTGGGAGATTCTCCTGGCGCCTTCCTGGCCTCAGCTCCACTCCTGCCTTGCCTTTGCACCTAGTCCCCAGGCGTTCTTGTGGAGGGCTTAGTTGCCGGTGGGTTGCACACTGGCAAGAGCTCCAGCAGTGAGGGCTCTATTAGAGGCAATGGGAGGGCAACTGCAGGGCTCCTCCAGCGGTTGCTTGACCGCCCAGACTCAGCACAGCACGGAGAGCACAAGGCTCACAGGTCCCCTGGCTGGGGTCTGCAGCCCCACACACCGGAGGTTAACTCCGGGAGCGCCCAGAAGGTGCCTGACAGACCTCATTTCCCTAGTGCTCTCCTCCCCAGCAGAGACGTGTGCAGGTGGTTGGGGCCTGGCCCTGCGTGTCTGGGCTCCCGTCCACAGCCCCAGCTCAGGGAAGCAACTCCTGAGCCAAGACCTGTGGGAGGCGCAGGGGGCCCCGCCTGGAAGCCTAGTTTACAGCATGCGGGAAGCGAGCCTCCTCGGGAGAAGAGAAAGCAGCCCTGCTGTGTGCTGCTGCATTCACTGCTTTGGCGGAGCCGAGTGCGCCTCCAGTACGGCAGAGCTCCAGCTCTGCTCAGAGGCCCGATCTGGCAGAGTGCTGGCGTGAGGCTGCTCTGGCCTGGGCGAGCCTTGCCCATACTTGCCTCGAGGCTATGCTTCCAGTCCAGAAAGGAGCGGCCTGCGCGAGACTGGGAGATGCTACTGGCGCCTTCCTGGTCTCAGCTCCACTCCTGCCTTGCCTTTGCACCTAGTCCCCAGGCGTTCTTGTGGAGGGCTTAGTTGCCGGTGGGTTGCACACTGCCAAGCGCTCCAGCAGTGAGGGCTCTATTAGAGGCCATGGGAGGGCAACTGCAGGGCTCCTCCAGTGGTTGCTTGACCGCCCAGTCTCAGCACAGCACGGAGAGCACAAGGCTCACAGGGCCCCTGGCTGGGGCTGCAGCCCCACACACGCGGAGGCTGACTCGGTGAGCGCCCAGAAGGTGCCTGACAGACGTCATTTCCCTAGTGCTCTCCTCCCCAGCAGAGACGTGTGCAGGTGGTTGGGGCCTGCCCCTGCGTGTCTTGGCTCCCGTCCACAGCCCCAGCTTAGGGAAGCAGCTCCTAAGCCAAGACATGTGGGATGCGCAGGGGGCCCCGCCTGGAAGCCTAGTTTACAGCATGACGGAAGCGAGCCTCCTCAGTACAAGAGAAGGCAGACCAGCTGCGTGCGGCTGCAATCAGTACTTTGGGGGAGCCGAGTGCCCCTCCAGTACGGCAGAGCTCCAGCTCTGCTCAAAGGCCCGATCTCTCAGAGTTGCTTTCGTGAGGCTGCTGTGCCCTGGGCGAGTCTTGCCCAGACTTGCCTCGCGTTAGGCTTCCAGTCCAGAAAGGAGGGGGCTGCGCGAGACTGGGAGATGCTACTGGCGCCTTCCTGGCCTCATCTCCACTCCTGCCTTGCCTTTGCACCTAGTCCCCAGGCGTTCTTGTGGAGGGCTTAGTTGCCGGTGGGTTGCACACTGCCATGCGCTCCAGCAGTGAGCGCTCTATTAGAGGCAATGGGAGGGCAACTTCAGGGCTCCTCCAGCGGTTGCTTGACCGCCCAGACTCAGCACAGCACGGAGAGCACAAGGCTCACAGGGCCCCTGGCTGGGGTCTGCAGTCCAACACACGCGGAGGCTGACTCGGTGAGCGCCCAGAAGGTGCCTGACAGACGTCATTTCCCTAGTGCTGTCCTCCCCAGCAGAGATATGTGCAGGTGGTTGGGGCCTACCGTGCTTGTCTGGGCTCCCGTCCACAGCCCCACCTCAGGGAAGCAGCTCATCAGTCAAAACCTGTGGGAGGCGCAGGGGTCCCCGCATGGAAGCCCAGTTTACAGCATGCGGGAAGCGAGCCTCCTTGGGAGAAGGGGAGGCAGCCCAGCTGTGTGCGGTGCAATCACTGCTTTGGCGGAGCCGAGTGCCCCTCCAGTACGGCAGAGCTCCAGCTATGCTCAAGGCCAGATCTGGCCGAGCTGCTGGCGTGAGGCTGCTCTGCCCTGGGCGAACCTTGCCCAGACTTGCCTCGCGGCTAGGCTTCCAGTCCAGGAAGGTGCAGTCTGCGCGAAACTGGGAGATGCTACTGGCGCCTTCCTGGCCTCAGCTCCACTCCTGCCTTGCCTTTGCACCTAGTCCCTAGGCGTTCTTGTGGAGGGCTTAGTTGCCGGTGGGTTGCACACTGCCAAGCGCTCCAGCAGTGAGGGCTCTATTAGAGGCAATGGGAGGGCAACTGCAGGGCTCCTCCAGCGGTTGCTTGACCGCCCAGACTCAGCACAGCACGGAGAGCACAAGGCTCACAGGGCCCCTGGCTGGGGTCTGCAGCCCCACACACGCGGAGGCTGACTCGTTGAGCGCCCAGAAGGTGCCTGACAGACGTCGTTTCCCGAGTGCTCTCCTCCCCAGCAGAGACGTGTGCAGGTGGTTGGGGCCTAACCCTGCGTGTCTGGGCTCCCGTCCACAGCCCCAGCACAGGGAAGCAGCTCCTCAGCTAAGACCTGTAGGAGGCGCGGGGCGCCCCCTCCTGAAAACCTAGTGCACCGCATGCGGGAAGCGAGCCTCCTTGGGAGAAGAGGAGGCAGCCCAGATGCGTGGGGTTGCATTCACTGCTTGGGCGGAGCCGAGTGCGCCTCCAGTACCGCAGAGCTCCAGCTCTGCTCAGAGGCCCGATCTGGCAGAGTGCTGGCGTAAGGCTGCTCTGCCCTTAGCGAGCCTTGCCCAGACTTGCCTCGCGGCTAGGCTTCCAGTCCAGAAAGGAGCGGGCTGCGCGAGACTGGGAGATGCTACTGGCGCCTTCCTGGCCTCAGCTCCACTCCTGCCTTGCCTTTGCACCTAGTCCCCAGGCGTTCTTGTGGAGGGCTTAATTGCCGGTGTGTTGCACACTGCCAAGGGCTCCAGCTTGAGGGCTCTATTAGAGGCAAAGTGAGGGCAACTGGAAGTCTATTCTTACGGTTGCTTGACCGCCCAGACTCAGCACAGCACGGAGAGCACAAGGCTCTCAGGGCCCCTGGCTTGGGTCTACAGCCCCACACATGCGGAGGCTGACTCGGTGAGCGCCCAGAAAGTTCCTGACAGACGTCAATTCCCTAGTACTCTCCTCCCCAGCAGAGACGTGTGCAGGTGGTTGGGGCCTGGCCCTGCGTGTCTGGGTTCCCGTCCACAGCCCCAGCTCAGGGAAGCAGCTCCTCAGCCAAGACCTGTGGGAGGCACAGTGGGCCCCGCCTGGAAGCCCAGTTTACAGCATGCGGGAAGCGAGCGTCCTTGGGAGATGGGGAGGCAGCCCAGCTGTGTGCGGCTGCAATCACTGCTTTGGCGGAGCCGAGTGCCCCTCCAGTAAGGCAGAGCTCCAGCTATGCTCAAGGCCCGGTCTGGCAGAGCTGCTGCCGTGAGGCTGCTCTGCCCTGGCGAACCTTGCCCAGACGTGCCTTGCGGCTAGGCTTCCAGTCCAGGAAGGAGCAGGCTGCACGAGACTGGGAGATGCTACTGGCGCCTTCCTGGCCTCAGCTCCACTACTGCCTTGCCTTTGCACCTAGTCCCCAGGCGTTCTTGTGGAGGGCTTAGTTGCTGGTGGGTTGCACACTGCCAAGCGCTCCAGCAGTGAGGGCTCTATTAGAGGCAATGGGAGGGCAACTGCAGGGCTCCTCCAGCGGTTGCTTGACCGCCCAGACTCAGCACAGCACGGAGAGCACAAGGCTCACAGGGCCCCTGGCTGGGGTCTGCAGCCCCACACACGCGGAGGCTGACTCGGTGAGCGCCCAGAAAGTGCCTGACAGACGTCATTTCCCTAGTGCTCTTCACCCCAGCAGAGACGTGTGCAGGTGTTTGGGGCCTGCCCCTTCGTGTCTGCGCTCCCGTCCACAGCCCCTGCTCAGGGAAGCCGCTCCTAAGCCAAGATCTGTGGCAGGCGCAGGGGGCCCCGCCTAGAAGCCTAGTTTACAGCTTGCGGGAAGCGAGCCTCCTCGGGAGAAGAGAAGGCAGCCCTGCTGTTTGCGGTTGCATTCACTGCTTTGGCGGAGCTGAGTGCGCCTCCAGTACGGCAGAGCTCCAGCTCTGCTCTGAGTCTCAATCTGGCAGAGTTGCTGGCGTGAGACTGCTCTGCCCTGGGCGAGCCTTGCCCAGACTTGCCTCGTGACTAGGCTTCCAGTCCAGGAAGGAGAAGGCTGCGTGAGACTGCGAGATGCTACTGGAGCCTTCCTGGCCTCAGCTCCACTCCTGCCTTACCTTTGCACTTAGTCTCCAGGCGTTCTTGTGGAGGGCTTAGTTGCCAGTAGGTTGCACACTGCTAAGCGTTCCAGCAGTGAGGGCTCAATTAGATGCAATGGGAGGGCAACTAAAGGGCTCCTCCAGCGGTTGCTTGACCGCCCAGACTCAGCACAGCACGGAGAGCACAAGGCTCTCAGGGCCCCTGGCTGGGGTCTACAGCCCCACACATGCGGAGGCTGACTCGGTGAGCGCCCAGAAAGTTCCTGACAGACGTCAATTCCCTAGTGCTCTCCTCCCCAGCAGAGACGTGTGCAGGTGGTTGGGGCCTGCCATTGAGTGTCTGGACTCCCTTCCACAGCCCCAGCTAAGGGAAGCAGCTCCTCAGCTAAGACCTGTAGGAGGCGCGGGGCGCCCACCCCGGGAAGCCTAGTTTACAGCATGCCGGAAGCGAGCCTCCTCAGTACAAGAGAAGGCAGCCCAGCTGCGTGCGGCTGCAATCAGTACTTTGGCGGAGCCGAGTGCCCCTCCAGTATGGCAGAGCTCCAGCTCTGCTCAAAGGCCCGATCTCTCAGAGTTGCTGGCGTGAGGCTGCTGTGCCCTGGGCGAGCCTTGCTCAGACTTGCCTCGCGTTAGGCTTTCAGTCCAGAAATGAGCGGGCTGCGCGAGACTGGGAGATGCTACTGGCGCCTTCCTGGCCTCAGCTCCACTCCTGCCTTGCCTTTGCCCTAGTCCCCAGGCGTTCTTGTGGAGGGCTTAATAGCCGGTGTGTTGCACACTGCCAAGCGCTCCAGCAGTGAGGGCTCTATTAGAGGCAAAGGGACGGCTACTGCAAGTCGTCTCTTGCGTTTGCTTGACGCCCAGACTCAGCACAGCACGGAAAGCACAAGGCTTACAGGGCCCCTGGCTGGGGTCTGCAGCCCCACACACCGGAGTCAAACTCCTGGAGCACCCAGAAGGTGCCTGACAGACGTCATTTCCCTAGTGCTCTCCTCCCCAGCAGAGACGTGTGCAGGTGGTTGGCGCCTGCCCCTGCGTGTCTGGACTCCCTTCCACAGCCCCAGCTCAGGGAAGCAGCTCCTCAGCTAAGATCTTTGGAGGCGCGGGGCGCCCCCGCCGGGAAGCCTAGTTTACAGCATGCCGGAAGCGAGCCTCCTCAGTACAAGAGAAGGCAGCCCAGCTGCGTGCTGATGGAATCAGTACTTTGGCAGAGCCGAGTGCCCCTCCAGTACGGCAGAGCTCCAGCTCTGCTCAAAGGCCCGATCTCTCAGAGTTGCTGGCGTGAGGCTGCTGTGCCCTGGGCGAGCCTTGCCCAGACTTGCCTCGTGTTAGGCTTCCAGTCCAGAAAGGAGCAGGCTGCGCTAGACTGGGAAATGTTACTGGCGCCTTCCTGGCCTCAGCTCCACTCCTGCCTTGCCTTTGCACTTTGTCCCCAGGCGTTCTTGTGGAGGGCTTAGTTGCTGGTGGGTTGCACACTGCCAAGCGCTCCAGCAGTGAGGGCTCTATTAGAGGCAATGGGAGGGCAACAACATGGCTCCTCCAGCGGTTGCTTTACCGCCCAGACTCAGCACAGCACGGAGAGCACAAGGCTCTCAGGGCCCCTGGCTGGGGTCTACAGCCCCACACACGGGGAGGCTGACTCGGTGAGCGCCCAGAAAGTGCCTGAAAGACGTCATTTCCCTAGTGCTCTCCTCCCCAGCAGAGACGTTTGCAGGTGGTTGGGGCCTGCCATTGAGTGTCTGGACTCCCTTCCACAGCCCCAGTTCAGGGAAGCAGCTCCTCAGCTAAGACCTGTAGGAGGCGCGGGGCACCCCCGCCGGGAAGACTAGTTTACAGCATGCGGGAAGCGAGCCTCCTTTGGAGAAGGGGAGGGAGCCCAGCTGCGTGCAGCCGCAATCACTGCTTTGGCGGAGCTGAGTGCCCCTCCATTACGGCAGAGCTCCAGCTCTGCTCAGAGGCCCGATCTGGCAGAGTTGCTGGCGTTAGGCTGCTCTGCCCAGAGCAAGCTTTGCCCAGACTTGCCTTGCGGTTAGGCTTCCAGTCCAGGAAGGAGCAGGCTGCGCGAGACTGGGAGATGCTACTGGCGCCTTCCTGGCCTCAGCTCCACTCCTGCCTTGCCTTTGCACCTAGTCCCCAGGCGTTCTTGTGAAAGGCTTAGTTGCCGGTGGGATCCACACTGCCAAGCGCTCCAGCAGTGAGGGCTCTATTAGAGGCAAAGGGAGGGCAACTTGAAGTTTCTTTGTGCAGTTGCTTGGCCGCCCAGACTCAGCACAGCACGGAGAGCACAAGGCTCACAGGGCCCCTGGCTGTGGTCTGCAGCCCCACACACGCGGAGGCTGACTCGGTGAGCGACCAGAAGGTGCCTGACAGACGTCATTTCCCTAGTGCTCTCCTCCCCAGCAGAGACGTGTGCAGGTGGTTGGGGCCTGCCCCTGCGTGTCTGGGCTCCCGTCCACAGCCCCAGCTCAGGGAAGCAGCTCCTGAGCCAAGACCTGTAGGAGGCGCAGGGGGCCCCGCCTGGAAGCCTAGTTTACAGCATTTGGGAAGCGAGCCTCCTCGGGAGAAGAGAAGGCAGCCCTGCTGTGTGCGGCTGCATTCACTGCTTTGCCAGAGCCGAGTGCACCTCCATTACGGAAGAGCTCCAGCTCTGCTCAGAGGCCCGATCGGGCAGACTTGCTGGCGTGAGGCTGCTCTGCCCTGGGCGAGCCTTGCCCAGACTTGCCTCGCGGCTAGGATTCCAGTCCAGGAAGGAGCAGGCTGCGCGAGACTGGGAGATGCTACTGGCACATTCCTGGCCTCAGCTCCACTCCTGCCTTGCCTTTGCACCTAGTCCCCAGGCGTTCTTGTGGAGGGCTTAGTTGCCGGTGGGTTGCACACTGCCAAGCGCTCCAGCTTGAGGGCTCTATTAGAGGCCAAGTGAGGGCAACTGGAAGTCTATTCTTACGGTTGCTTGACCGCCCAGACTCAGCACAGCACGGAGAGCACAAGGCTCACAGGGCCCCTGGCTGGGGTCTGCAGCCCCACACACGCGGAGGCTGACTCGGTGAGCGCCCAGAAGGTGCCTGACAGACGTCATTTCCCTAGTGCTCTCCTCCCCAGCAGAGACGTGTGCAGGTGGTTGGGGCCTGCCCCTGCGTGTCTGGGTTCCCGTCCACAACCCCACCTCAGGGAAGCAGCTCCTCAGCCAAGACCTGTGGGAGGTGCAGGGGGCCCCCCCTGGAAGCCTAGTTTACAGCATGCAGGAAGCGAGTCTCCTCGGGAGAAGAGGAGCCAGCCCAGCAGCGTGCGGCTGCAATCACTGCTTTGGCGGAGCCGAGTGCCCCTCCAGTACGGCAGAGCTCCAGCTCTGCTCAGAGTCCCGATCTGGCAGAGTTGCTGGCGTGAGGCTGCTTTGCCCAGGGCGAGCTTTGCCCAGAATTGCCTCGCGGCTAGGCTTCCAGTCCAGGAAGGAGCAGGCTGCGCGAGACTGGGAGATGCTACTGGCGCCTTCTTGGCCTCAGATCCACTCCTGCCTTGCCTTTGCACCTAGTACCCAGGCGTTCTTGTGAAAGGCTTAGTTGCCGGTGGGTTGCAAGCTGCTAAGCGCTCCAGCCGTGAGGGCTCTATTAGAGGCAAAGGGAGGGCTACTGCAAGTCGCCTCTTGCGTTTGCTTGACCGCCCAGACTCAGCACAGCACGGAAAGTACAAGGATCACAGGGCCCGTGGCTGGGGTCTGCAGCCCCACACACCGGAGGGAAATTCTGGGAGCGCCCAGAAGGTGCCTGACAGATGTCATTTCCCTAGTGCTCTCCTCCCCAGCAGAGACGTGTGCAGGTGGTTGGGGCCTGCCCTTGAGTGTCTGGACTCCCTTCCACAGCCCCAGCTCAGGGAAGCAGCTCCTCAGCTAAGACGTGTAGGAGGCGCGGGCCGCCCCCGCCCGGAAGCCTAGTTTACAGCATGCGGGAAGCGAGCCTCCTCAGTACAAGAGAAGGCAGCCCAGCTGCGTGCGGCTGCAATCAGTAGTTTGGCGGAGCCGAGTGCCCCTCCAGAACGGCAGAGCTCCAGCTCTGCTCAAAGGCCCGATCTGGCAGAGTTGCTGGCGTTAGGCTGCTCTGCCCAGAGCAAGCTTTGCCCAGACTTGCCTCGCGTTAGGCTTCCAGTCCAGAAAGGAGCGGGCTGCGCGAGACTGGGAGATGCTACTGGCGCCTTCCTGGCCTCATCTCCACTCCTGCCTTGCCTTTGCACCTAGTCCCCAGGCGTTCTTGTGGAGGGCTTAGTTGCCGGTGGGTTGCACACTGCCAAGCGCTCCAGCAGTGAGCGCTCTATTAGAGGCAATGGGAGGGCAACTTCAGGGCTCCTCCAGCGGTTGCTTGACCGCCCAGACTCAGCACAGCACGGAGAGCACAAGGCTCACAGGGCCCCTGGCTGGGGTCTGCAGTCCAAGACACGCAGAGGCTGACTCGGTGAGGGCCCAGAAGGTGCCTGACAGACGTCATTTCCCTAGTGCTCTCCTCCCCAGCAGAGATATGTGCAGGTGGTTGGGGCCTACCGTGCGTGTCTGGGCTCCCGTCCACAGCCCCACCTCAGGGAAGCAGCTCCTCCGTCAAGACCTGTGGGAGGCGCAGGGGTCCCCGCATGGAAGCCCAGTTTACAGCATGCGGGATGCGAGCCTCCTTGGGAGAAAGGGAGGCAGACCAGCTGTGTGCGGTGCAATCACTGCTTTGGCGGAGCCGAGTGCCCCTCCAGTACGGCAGAGCTCCAGCTATGCTCAAGGCCAGATCTGGCAGAGCTGCTGGCGTGAGGCTGCTCTGCCCTGGGCGAACCTTGCCCAGAGTTGCCTCGCGGCTAGGCTTCCAGTCCAGGAAGGAGCAGGCTGCGCGAAACTGGGAGATGCTACTGGCGCCTTCCTGGCCTCAGCTCCACTCCTGCCTTGCCTTTGCACCTAGTCCCCAGGCGTTCTTGTGGAGGGCTTAGTTGCCGGTGGGTTGCACACTGCCAAGCGCTCCAGCAGTGAGGGCTCTATTAGAGGCAATGGGAGGGCAACTGCAGGGCTCCTCCAGCAGTTGCTTGACCGCCCAGACTCAGCACAGCACGGAGAGCACAAGGCTCATAGGGCCCCTGGCTGGTGTTTGCAGACCCACACAACGGAGGTGAACTCCGGGAGCTCCCAGAAGGTGCCTGAGTGCCGTCATTTCCCTAGTGCTCTCCTCCCAGGCAGAGACGTGTGCAGGTGGTTGGGGCCTGCCCCTGCGTTTCTGGGCTCCCATTCACAGCCCCAGCTCAGGGAAGCAGCTCTGAGCCAAGACCTGTGGGAGGCACAGGGGGCCCCGCCTGGAATCCTAGTTTACAGCATGCGGGAAGCGAGCCTCCTCCGGAGAAGAGAAGGCAGCCCTGCTGTGTGCGGCTGCATTCACTACTTTGGCAGAGCCGAGTGCGCCTCCAGTACGGCAGAGATCCAGCTCTGCTAAGAGGCCCGATCTGGCAGTGTTGCTGGCGTGAGGCTGCTCTGCCCAGGGCAAGTTTGCCCAGACTTGCCTTGCGGCTAGGCTTCCAGTCCAGGAAGGAGCAGGCTGCGCGAGACTGGGAGATGCTACTGGTGCCTTCCTGGCCTCAGCTCCACTCCTGCCTTTCCTTTGCACCTAGTCCCCAGGCGTTCTTGTGAAAAGCTTAGTTGCCGGTGGGTTGCACACTGCCAAGCGCTCCAGCAGTGAAGGCTCTATTAGAGGCAAAGGGAGGGCAACTTCAAGATTCCATGTGCGGTTGCTTGACCGCCCAGACTCAGCACAGCACGGAGAGCACAAGGCTCACAGGGCCCCTGGCTCGGGTCTGCAGCCCCACACACCGGAGGCGAACTCCGGGAGCGCCCAGAAGGTGCCTGACAGACGTCATTTCCCTAGTGCTCTCCTCCCCAGCAGAGACATGTGCAGGTGGTTTGGGCCTGCCCCTGCGTGTCTGGGCTCCCGTCCACAGCCCCAGCTCAGGGAAGCAGCTCTTGAGTCAAGACCTGTAGGAGGCGCAGGGGGCCCCGACTGGAAGGCTAGTTTACAGCATACGGGAAGCAAGCCTCCTCGGGAGAAGAGAAGGCAGCCCTGCTGTGTGCGGCTGCATTCACTGCTTTGGCGGAGCCGAGTGTGCCTCCAGTACGGCAGAGCTCCAGCTCTGCTCAGAGGCCCGATCTGGCAGAGTGCTGGCGTGAGGCTGCTATGCCCTGGGCGAGCCTTGCCCAGACTTGCCTCGAGGCTCGACTTCCAATCCAGAAAGGAGCGGGCTGCGCGAGACTGGGAGATGCTATTGGCGCCTTCCAGGCCTCAGCTCCACTCCTGCCTTACCTTTGCACCTAGTCCCCAGGCGTTCTTGTGGAGGGCTTAGTTGCCGGTGGGTTGCACACTTCCAAGAACTTCAGATTGAGGGCTCTATTAGAGGCAAAGTGAGGGCAACTGGAAGTCTATTCTTATGGTTGCTTGACCGCCCAGACTCAGCACAGCACGGAGAGCACAAGGCTCACAGGGTCCCTGGCTGGGGTCTACAGCCCCACACACGCGGAGGATGACTCGGTGAGCGCCCAGAAGGTGCCTAACAGACGTCATTTCCCTAGTGCTCTCCTCCCCAGCAAAGACGTGTGCAGGTGGTTGGGGCCTGCCCCTGCGTGTCTGGGCTCCCGTCCACTGCCCCACCTCAGGGAAACAGCTCCTCAGCCAAGACCTGTGGTAGGCGCACGGGGCCCCTCCTGGAAGCCTAGTTTGCAGCATGCGGGAAGCGAGCCTCCTCAGGAGGAGAGAAGGCAGCCCTGCTGTATGCGGCTGCATTCACTGCTTTGGCGGAGCCGAGTGCGCCTCCAGTATGGCAGAGCTCCAGCTCTTCTCAGAGGCCCGATCTGGCAGAGTTGCTGGCGTGAGGCTGCTCTGCCCTTGGCGAGCCTTGCCCAGACTTGCCTCCCGGCTAGGCTTCCAGTCCAGGAAGGAGCAGGCTGCGCGAGACTGGGAGATGCTACTGGCGCCTTCCTGGCCTCAGCTCCACTCCTGCCTTGCCTTTGCACCTAGCCCCAGGCGTTCTTGTGGAGGGCTTAGTTGCCGGTGGGTTGCACACTGCCAAGCGCTCCAGCAGTGAGGGCTCTATTAGAGGCAAAGTGAGGGCAACTGGAAGTCTATTCTTACGGTTGCTTGACCGCCGAGACTCAGCACAGCACGGAGAGCACAAGGATCACAGCGCCACTGGCTGGGGTCTGCAGCCCCACACACGCGGAGGCTGACTCGGTGAGCGCCCAGAAGGTGCCTGACAGACGTCATTTCCCTAGTGCTCTCCTCCCCAGCAGAGACGTGTGCAGGTGGTTAGGGCCTGCCCCTGCATTTCTGGGCTCCCGTCCACAGCCCCAGCTCAGAGAAGCAGCTACTCATCCAAGACCTGTGGGAGGCGCAGGGGGCCCCACCTGGAAACCTAGTTTACAGCATGCGGAAAGCGAGCCTCATTGGGAGAAGGGGAGCCAGCCCAGCTGCGTGCGGCTGCAATCACTACTTTGGCGGAGTCGAGTGCCCCTCCATTACGGCAGAGCTCCAGCTCTGCTCAGAGGCCCGATCTGGCAGAGTTGCGGGCATGAGGCTGCTCTGCCCTGGGCGAGCCTTGCCCAGACTTGCCGCACGTTAGGCTTCCAGTCCAGAAATGAGCGGGCTGCGTTAGACTTGGAGATGCTACTGGCGCCTTCCTGGCCTCAGCTCCACTCCTGCCTTGCCTTTGCACCTAGTCCCCAGGCGTTCTTGTGGAGGGCTTAGTTGCCAGTGGGTTGCACACTGCCAAGCGCTCGAGCAGTGAGGGCTCTATTAGAGGCAATGGGAGGGCAACTGCAGGGCTCCTACAGCGGTTGCTTGACCGCCCAGACTCAGCACAGCACGGAGAGCACAAGGCTCACAGTGCCCCTGGCTGGGGTCTGCAGCCCCACACACCGGAGATGAACTCCGGGAGCGCCCAGAAGGTGCCTGACAGACGTCATTTCCCTAGTGCTCTCCTCGACAGCAGAGACGTGTGCCAGTGCTTGGGGCCTGCCCCTGCGTGTCTGGGCTCCCGTCCACAGCCCCAGCTCAGGGAAGCAGCTCCTGAGCCAAGACCTGTGGGAGGCGCAGGGGGCCCCACCTGGAAGCCTAGTTTACAGCATGCGGGAAGCGAGCCTCCTCGGGAGAAGAGAAGGCAGCCCTGCTGTGTGCGGCTGCATTCACTGCTTTGGCGGAGCCGAGTATGCCTCCAGTACAGCAGAGCTCCAGCTCTGCTAAAGGCCAGATCTGGCAGAGCTGCTGGCGTGAGGCTGCTCTGGCCTGGGCGAGCCTTGCCCAGACTTGCCTCGCGGCTAGGTTTCCAGTCCAGGAAGGAGCATGCTGCGCGAGACTGAGAGATGCTACTGGCGCCTTCCTGGCCTCAGCTCCACTCCTGCCTTGCCTTTGCACCTAGTCCCCTAGCGTTCTTGTGGAGGGCTTAGTTGCCGGTGGGTTGCACACTGCCAAGCGCTCCAGCAGTGAGGGCTCTATTAGAGGCAATGGGAGGGCAACTGCAGGGCTCCTCCAGTGGTTGCTTGACCGCCCAGACTCAGCACAGCACGGAGAGCACAAGGCTCACAGGGCCCCTGGCTGGGGTCTGCAGCCCCACACACGCGGAGGATGACTCAGTGAGCGCCCAGAAGGTGCCTGACAGACGTCATTTCCCTAGTGCTCTCCTCCCCAGCAGAGACGTGTGCAGGTAGTTGGGGCCTGCCCCTGCGTATCTGGGTTCCCGACCACAGCCCCAGCTCAGGGAAGCAACTCCTGAGCCAAGACCTGTGGGAGGCGCAGGGAGCGCCGCCTGGAAGCCTAGTTTACAGCATGCGGGAAGCGAGCCTCCTAGGGAGAAGAGGAGGAAGCCCTGCTGTGTGCGGCTGCATTCACTGCTTTGGCGGAGCCGAGTGCGCCTCCAGTACGGCAGAGCTCCAGCTCTGCTCAGAGGCCCGATCTGGCAGAGTTGCTGGCGTGAGGCTGCTCTGCCCTGGGCGAGCCTTGCCAAGACTTGCCTCGCGGCTAGGCTTCCAGTCCAGGAAGGAGCAGGCTGCGCGAGACTGGGAGATGCTACTGGCGCCTCCTGGCCTCAGCTCCACTCCTGCCTTGCCTTTGCACCTAGTCCCCAGGCGTTCCTGTAGATGGCTTAGTTGCCGGTGGGTTGCACACTGCCAAGCGCTCCAGCAGTGAGGGCTCTATTCGAGGCAATGGGAGGGCAACAGCAGGGCTCCTCCAGCGGTTGCTTGACCGCCCAGACTCAGCACAGCATGGAGAGCACAAGGCTCACAGGGCCCCTGGCTGGGGTCTGCAGCTCCACACACGCGGAGGCTTACTCGGTGAGCGCCCAGAAGTTGCCTGACAGACGTCATTTCCCTAGTGCTCTCCTCTCCAGCAGAGACGTGTTTAGGTGGTTGGGGCCTGCCCCTGCGTGTCTGGGCTTCCGAACACAGCCCCAGCTCACGGAAGCAGCTCCTCAGCCAAGACCTGTAGGAGGCGTGGGGCGCCCCCGCCTGGAAGCCTAGTGCACAGCATGCGGGAAGCGAGGCTCCTTGGGATAAGAGGAGGCAGCCCAGATGCGTGCGGCTGCAATCACTGCTTTGGTGGAGCCGAGGGCACCTCCATTACGGCAGAGCTCCAGTTCTGCTCAGAGGCCCGATCTGGCAGAGTGCTGGCGTGAGGCTGCTCTGCCCTGGGCGAGCCTTGCCCAGACTTGCCTCGCACATAGTCTTCTAGTCCAGAAAGGAGCGGGCTGTGCGAGACTGGGAGATTCTCCTGGCGCCTTCCTGGGCTCAGCTCCACTCCTGCCTTGCCTTTGCACCTAGTCCCCAGGAGTTCTTGTGGAGGGCTTAGTTGCCAGTGTGTTGCACACTGCCAAGGGATCCAGCTTAATGGCTCTATTAGGGGCAAAGTGAGGGCAACTGGAAGTGTATCCTTACGGTTACTTGACCGCCCAGACTCAGCGCAGCACGGAGAGCACAAGGCTCACAGGGCCCCTGGCTGGGGTCTGCAGCCCCACACACGCGGAGGCTGACTCGGTGAGGGCCCAGAAGCTGCCTGACAGACGGCACTTCCCTAGTGCTCTCCTCCCCAGCAGAGACGTTTGCAGGTGGTTGGGGCCTGCCTTGCGTGTCTGGGCTCCCGTCCACAGCCCCAGCTCAGGGAAGCAGCTCCTCAACCAAGACCTGTAGGAGGCGCGGGGCGCCCCCGCCTGGAAGCCTAGTGCACAGCATGCGGGAAGCGAGCCTCTTCAGGAGAAGAGAACACAGCCCTGCTGTGTGCAGCTGCGTTCACTGCTTTGCCGAGCCGAGTGCGCCTCCAGTACGGCAGAGCTCCAGCTCTGCTCAGAGGCCCGATCTGGCAGAGTTGCTGGCGTGAGTCTGCTCTGCCCTGGGCGAGCCTTGCCCCGACTTGCTGCTGCTAGGCTTCCAGTCCAGGAAGGAGCGGGCTGCGCGAGACTGGGATATGCTACTGGCGCCTTCCTGGCCTCAGCTCCACTCCTGCCTTGCCTTTGCACCTAGTCCCCAGGCGTTCTTGTGGAGAGCTTATTTGCCGGTGCGTTGCACACTGCCAAGCGCTCCCGCAGTGAGGGCTCTATTAGAGGTAATGGGAGGGCAACTGCAGGGCTCCTCCAGCGGTTGCTTGACCGCCCAGACTCAGCACAGCACGGAGAGCACAAGGCTCACAGGGCCCCTGGCTGGGGTCTGCAGCCCCACACACGCGGAGGCTGACTTGGTGAGCGCCCAGAAGGTGCCTGAGAGATGTCATTTCCCTAGTGCTCTCCTCCCCAGCAGAGACGTGTTCAGGTGGTTGGGGCCTGCCCCTGCGTGTCTGGGCTTCCGAACACAGCCCCAGCTCAGGGAAGCAGCTCCTCAGCCAAGACCTGTAGGAGGTGTGGGGCGCCCCCGCCTGGAAACCTAGTGCACAGCATGCGGGAAGCGAGCCTCCTTGGGAGAAGAGGAGGCAGCCCAGATGCGTGCGGCTTCAATCACTGCTTTGGCGGAGCGGAGTTTGCCTCCAGTACGAGAGAGCTCCAGCTCTGCTCAGAGGCCCGATCTGGCAGAGTGCTGATGTGAGGCTGTCTGCCCTTGGCGAGCCTTGCCCAGACTTGCCTCGCGGCTAGGCTTCCAGTCCAGAAAGGAGGGGGCTGTGCGAGACTGGGAGAACCTACTGGCGCCTTCCTGGCCTCAGCTCCACTCCTGCCTTGCCTTTGCACCTAGTCCCCAGGCGTTCTTGTGAAAGGCTTAGTTGCCAGTGGGTTGCACACTGCCAAGCTCTCTAGCCGTGAGGGCTCTATTAGAGGCAAAGGGAGCGCTACTGCAAGTCGCCTCTTGCTTTTGCTTGACCGCCCAGACTCAGCACAGCACGGAAAGTACAAGGCTCACAGGGCCCCTGGCTGGGGTCTGCAGCCCCACACACCGGAGACGAACTCCGGGAGCGCCCAGAAGGTGCCTGACAGACCTCATTTCCCTAGTGCTCTCCTCCCCAGCAGAGACGTGCGCAGGTGGTTGGGGCCTGCCCCTGCGTGTCTGGGCTCCCGTCCACAGCCCCAGCTCAGGGAAGCAGCTCCTGAGCCAAGACCTGTGGTAGGCGCAGGGGGCCCCGCCTGGAAGCCTAGTTTACAGCATGCGGGAAGCGAGCCTCCTCGGGAGAAGAGATGGCAGCCCTGCTGTGTGCGGCTGCATTCACTGCTTTGGCGGAGCCGAGTGCGCCTCCAGGACGGCCGAGCTCCAGCTCTGCTCAGAGACCCGATCTGGCAGAGTTGCTGGCCTGAGGCTGCTCTGCCCTGGGCGAGCCTTGCCCAGACTTGCCTCGCGGTAGGCTTCCAGTCCAGGAAGGAGGGGGCTGCGCGAGACTGGGAGATGCTACTGGCGCCTTCCTGGCCTCAGCTCCACTCCTGCCTTGCCTTTGCACCTAGTCCCCAGGCGTTCTTGTGGAGGGCTTAGTTGCCTTTGGGTTACACGCTGCCAAGCGCTCCAGCAGTGAGGGCTCTATTAGAGGCAATGGGAGGGCAACTGCATGGCTCCTCCAGCGGTTGCTTTACCGCCCAGACTCAGCACATCTCGCAGATCACAAGGCTCACAGGGCCCCTGACTGGGGTCTCCAGCATCACACACGCGGAGGCTGACTCGGTGAGCACCCAGAAAGTGCCTGACAGACGTCATTTCCCTAGTGCTCTTCAACCCAGCAGAGACGTGTGCAGGTGTTTGGGGCCTGCCCCTTCGTGTCTGCGCTCCCGTCCACAGCCCCTGCTCAGGGAAGCAGCTCCTAAGCCAAGACCTTTGGCAGGTGCAGGGGGCCCCGCCTGGAAGCCTAGTTTACAGCTTGCGGGAAGCGAGCCTCCTCGGGAGAAGAGAAGGCAGCCCTGCTGTGTGCGGCTGCATTCACTGCTTTGGCGGAGCCGAGTGCGCCTTCAGTACGGCAGAGCTCCAGCTCTGCTCTGAGTCCCAATCTGGCAGAGTTGCTGGCGTGAGACTGCTCTGCCCTGGGCGAGCCTTGCCCAGACTTGCCTCGTGACTAGGCTTCCAGTCCAGGAAGGAGAAGGCTGCGTGAGACTGCGAGATGCTACTGGCGCCTTCCTGGCCTCAGCTCCACTCATGCCTTACCTTTGCACTTAGTCTCCAGGCGTTCTTGTGGAGGGCTTAGTTGCCAGTGGGTTGCACACTGCTAAGCGTTCCAGCAGTGAGGGCTCTATTAGATGCAATGGGAGGGCAACTACAGGGCTCCTCCAGCGGTTGCTTGACCGCCCAGACTCAGCACAGTACGGAGAGCACAAGGCTCTCAGGGCCCCTGGCTGGGGTCTACAGCCCCACACATGCCGAGGCTGACTCGGTGAGCGCCCAGAAAGTTCCTGACAGACGTCAATTCCCTAGTGCTCTCCTCCCCAGCAGAGACGTGTGCAGGTGGTTGGGGCCTGCCATTGAGTGTCTGGACTCCCTTCCACAGCCCCAGCTCAGGGAAGCAGCTCCTCAGCTAAGACCTGTAGGAGGCGCGTGGCGCCCACCCCGGGAAGCCTAGTTTACAGCATGCGGGAAGGGAGCCTCCTTGAGAGAAGGGGAGGCAGCCCAGCTGCGTACAGCTGCAATCACTGCTTTGGCGGAGCCGAGTGCCCCTCCATTTCGGCAGAGCTCCAGCCCTGCTCAGAGGCCCGATCTGGCAGAGTTGCTGGCGTGAGGTTGTTCTGCCCAGGGCAAGCTTTGCCCAGACTTGCCTCGAGGCTCGGCTTCCAATCCAGAAAGGAGCGGGCTGTGCGAGACTGGGAGATGCTACTGGCGCCTTCCTGGCCTCAGCTCCACTCTTGCCTTACCTTTGCACCTAGTCCCCAGGCGTTCTTGTGGAGGGCTTATTTGCCGGTGGGTTTCACACTTCCAAGAACTTCAGATTGAGGGCTCTATTAGAGGCAAAGTGAGGGCAACTGGAAGTCTATTCTTATGGTTGCTTGACCGCCCAGACTCAGCACAGCACGGAGAGCACAAGGCTCACAGGGCCTCTGGCTGGGGTCTGCAGCCCCACACTCGTGGAGGCTGACTTGGTGAGCGCCCAAAAGGTGCCTGAGAGACGTCATTTCCCTAGTGCTCTCCTCCCCAGCAGAGACGTGTGCAGGTGGTTAGGGTCTGCCCCTGCGTTTCTGGGCTCCCGTCCACAGCCCCAGCTCAGGGAAGCAGCTCCTGAGCCAAGACCTGTGAGAGGCGCAGGGGGCCCCGCCTGGAAGCCTAGTTTACAGCATGCGGGAAGCGAGCCTCCTTGGGAGAAGGGGAGGCAGCCCAGCTGCGTGCGGCTGCAATCAATGCTTTGGCGGAGCCGAGTGCCCCTCCATTACGGCAGAGCTCCAGCTCTGGTCAGAGGCCCGATCTGGCAGAGTTGCTGGCGTGAGGCTGCTCTGCCCTGGGCGAGCCTTGCCCAGACTTGCCGCACGTTAGGGTTCCAGTCCCGAAAGGAGCGGGCTGCGCGAGACTGGGAGATGCTACTGGCGCCTTCCTGGCCTCAGCTCCACTCCTGCCTTGCTTTTGCACCTAGTACCCAGACGTTCTTGTAGAGGGCTTAGTTGCCGGTGGGTTGCACACTGCTAAGCGCTCCAGCAGTGAGGGCTCTATTAGAGGCAATGGGAGGGCAACTGCAGGGCTCCTCCAGCGGTTGCTTGACCGCCCAGACTCAGCACAGCACGGAGAGCACAAGGCTCACAGGGCCCCTGGCTGGGGTCTGCAGCCCCACACACCGGAGGCGAACACCGGGAGCGCCCAGAAGGTGCCTGAGTGCCGTCATTTCCCTAGTGCTCTCCTCCCCAGCAGAGACGTGTGCAGGTGGTTGGGGCCTGCCCCTGCGTATCTGGGCTCCCGTCCACAGCCCCAGCTCAGGGAAGCAGCTCCTGAGCCAAGACCAGTGGGAGGCGCAGGGAGCGCCGCCTGGAAGCCTAGTTTACAGCATGCGGGAAGCGAGCCTCCTCGGGAGAAGAGGAGGCAGCCCTGCTGTGTGCGGCTGCATTCACTGCTTTGGCGGAGCCGAGTGCACCTCCAGTACGGCAGAGCTCCAGCTCTGCTCAGAGGCCCGATCAGGCAGAGTAGCTGGCGTGAGGCTGCTCTGCCCTGGGAGACTTGCCCAGATTTGCCTCGCGGCTATTCTTCCAGTCCATGAAGGAGCAGGCTGCGCGAGACTGGGAGATGCTACTGAGGCCTTCCTGGCCTCAGCTCCCCTCCTGCCTTGCCTTTGCAGGTACTCCCCAGGCGTTCTTGTGGAGGGCTTAGTTGCCGGGGGGTTGCACACTGCCAAGCGCTCCAGCAGTGAGGGCTCTATTAGAGGCAATGGGAGGGCAACTGCAGGGCTCCTCCAGCGGTTGCTTGACCGCCCAGACTCAGCACAGCATGGAGAGCACAAGGCTCACAGGGCCCCTGGCTGGGGTCTGCAGGCCCACACACGCGGAGGCTGACTCGGTGAGCGCCCAGAAGGTGCCTGACAGACGTCATTTCCCTAGTGCTCTCCTCCCCAGCAGAGACGTGTGCAGGTGGTTGGGGCCTGCCCCTGCGTGTCTGGGCTCGCGTCCTCAGCCCCAGCTCAGGGAAGCAGCTCCTCAGCCAAGACCTGTGGGAGGTGCAGGGGGCCCCGCCTGGAAGCCTAGTTTACAGCATGCAGGAAGCGAGTCTCCTCGGGAGAAGAGGAGCCAGCCCAGCTGCGTGCGGCTGCAATCACTGCTTTGGCGGAGCCGAGTGCCCCTCCAGTACGGCAGAGCTCCAGCTCTGCTCAGAGACCCTATCTGGCAGATTTGCTGGCGTGAGGCTGCTCTGCCCAGGGCGAGCTTTGCCCAGACTTGCCTCGCGGCTAGGCTTCCAGTCCAGGAAGGAGCAGGCTTCGCGAGACTGGGAGATGCTACTGGCGCCTTCCTGGCCTCAGCTCCACTCCTGCCTTGCCTTTGCACCTAGTCCCCAGGCGTTCTTGTGAAAGGCTTAGTTGCCAGTGGGTTGCACACTGCCAAGCTCTCCAGCCGTGAGGGCTCTATTAGAGGCAAAGGGAGGGCTACTGCAAGTCGCCTCTTGCTTTTGCTTGACCGCCCAGACTCAGCACAGCACGGAAAGTACAAGGCTCACAGGGCCCCTGGCTGGGGTCTGCAGCCCCACACACCGGAGGGAAACTCCGGGAGCGCCCAAAAGGTGCCTGACAGACGTCATTTCCCTAGTGCTCTCCTCCCCAGTAGAGACGTGTGCCGGTGCTTGAGGCCTGCCCCTGCGTGTCTGGGCTCCCGTCCACAGCCCCAGCTCAGGGAAGCAGCTCCTGAGCCAAGACCTGTGGGAGGCGCAGGGGGCCCCGCCTGGAAGCCTAGTTTACAGAATGCGGGAAGCGAGCCTCCTCGGGAGAAGAGAAGGCAGCCCTGCTGTGTGCGGCTGCATTCACTGCTTTGTTGGAGCCGAGTTCGCCTCCAGTACGGCAGAGATCCATCTCTCCTCAGAGGCCCGATCTGGCAGAGTGCTGGCGTGAGGCTGCTCTGCCCTGGGCGAGCCTTGCCCAAACTTGCCTCGCGGCTAGGCTTCTAGTCCAGAAAGGAGCGGGCTGCGCGAGACTGGGAGATGCTCCTGGCGCCTTCCTGGCCTCAGCTCCACTCCTGCCTTGCCTTTGAACCTAGTCCCGAGGCGTTCTTGTGGAGGGCTTAGTTGCCAGTGGGTTGCACACTGCCAAGCGCTCCAGGTTGAGGGCTCTATTAGAGACAAAGTGAGGGCAACTGGAAGTCTATTCTTACGGTTACTTGACCGCACAGACTCCGCACAGCACGGAGAGCACAAGGCTCACAGGGCCCCTGGCTGGGGTCTGCAGCCCCACACACCGGAGACGAACTCCGGGAGCGCCCAGAAGGTGCCTGACAGACCTCATTTCCCTAGTGCTCTCCTCCCCAGCAGAGACGTGCGCAGGTGGTTGGGGCCTGCCCCTGCGTGTCTGGGCTCCCGTCCACAGCCCCAGCTCAGGGAAGCAGCTCCTGAGCCAAGACCTGTGGTAGGCGAAGGGGGCCCCGCCTGGAAGCCTAGTTTACAGCATGCGGGAAGCGAGCCTCCTCGGGAGAAGAGAAGGCAGCCCTGCTGTGTGCGGCTGCATTCACTGCTTTGGCGGAGCCGAGTGCGTCTCCAGGACGGCCGAGCTCCATCTCTGCTCAGAGACCCGATCTGGCAGAGTTGCTGGCCTGAGGCTGCTCTGCCCTGGGCGAGCCTTGCCCAGACTTGCCTCGCGGTAGGCTTCCAGTCTAGGAAGGAGGGGGCTGCGCGAGACTGGGAGATGCTACTGGCGCCTTCCTGGCCTCAGCTCCACTCCTGCCTTGCCTTTGCACCTAGTCCCCAGGCGTTCTTGTGAAAGGCTTAGTTGCCGGTGGGTTGCACACTGCCATGCGCTCCAGCAGTGAGGGCTCTATTAGAGGCAAAGGGAGGGCAACTTAAAGTTTCCTTGTGCGGTTGCTTGACCGCCCAGACTCAGCACAGCACGCACAGCACAAGGCTCACAGGGCCCCTGGCTGGGGTCTGCAGCCCCACACACGCGGAGGATGACTCGGTGAGCGCCCAGAAGGTGCCTGACAGACGTCATTTCCCTAGTGCTCTCCTCCCCAGCAGAGACGTGTGCAGGTGGTTTGGGCCTGTCCCTGCGTGTCTGGGCTCCCGTCCACAGCCCCAGCTCAGGGAAGCAGCTCCTGAGCCAAGACCTGTGGGAGGCACAGGGGGCCCCGCCTGGAAGCCTAGTTTACAGCATGCGGGAAGCGAGCCTCCTCGGAAGAAGAGAAGGCAGCCCTGCTGTGTGTGGCTGCATTCACTGCTTTGGCGGAGCCGAGTGCGCCTCCAGTACGGCAGAGCTCCAGCTCTGCTCAGAGGCCCGATCTGGCAGAGTTGCTGGCGTGAGGCTGCTCTGCCCTGGGCGAGCCTTGCCCAGACTTGCCTCGCGGCTAGGCTTCCAGTCCAGGAAGGAGCAGGCTGCGCGAGCCTGGGAGATTCTCCTGGCGCCTTCCTGGCCTCAGCTCCACTCCTGCCTTGCCTTTGAACCTAGTCCCCAGGCGTTCTTGTGGAGGGCTTAGTTTCAGGTGGGTTGCACACTGCCAAGCGCTCCAGCAGTGAGGGCTCTAATAAAGGCAAAGGGAGGGCTACTGCAAGTCGCCTCTTGCGTTTTCTTGACCGCCCAGACTCTGCACTGCACGGAAAGCACAAGGCTCACCGGGCCCCTGGCTGGGGTCTCCAGCCCCACACAGCGGAGGGGAACTCTGGGAGCGCCCAGACGGTGCCTGACAGACGTCATTTCCCTAGTCCTCTCCTCCCCAGCAGAGACGTGTTCAGGTGGTTGGGGCCTGCCCTTGAGTGTCTGGACTCCCTTCCACAGCCCCAGCTCAGGGAAGCAGCTCCTCAGCTAAGACCTTGAGGAAGCGCGGGGCGCCCCCTCCTGGAAGCCCAGTTTATAGCATGCCGGAAGCGAGCCTCCTCTGTACAAGAGAAGGCAGCCCAGCTGCGTGCGGCTGCAATCAGTACTTTGGCGGAGCCGAGTGCCCCTCCATTACGGCAGAGCTCCAGCTCTGCTCAAAGGCCCGATCTCTCATAGTTGCTGGTGTGAGGCTGCTGTGCCCTGGGCGAGCCTTGCCCAGACTTGCCTCGCGTTAGGCTTCCAGTCCAGAAAGGAGCGGGCTGCGCGTGACTTGGAGATGCTACTGGCGCCTTCCTGGCCTCAGCTCCACTCCTGCCTTGCCTTTGCACCTAGTCCCCAGGCGTTCTTGTGGAGGGCTTAGTTGCCGGTGGGTTGCACACTGCCAAGCGCTCCAGCAGTGAGGGCTCTATTAGAGGCAAAGTGACGGCAACTGGAAGTCTATTCTTACGGTTGCTTGACCGCCCAGACTCAGCACAGCACGGAGAGCACAAGGATCACAGGGCCACTGGCTGGGGTCTGCAGCCCTACACACGCGGAGGCTGACTCGGTGAGCGCCCAGAAGGTGCCTGACAGACGTCATTTCCCTAGTGCTCTCCTCTCCAGCAGAGACGTGTGCAGGTGATTGGGGCCTGCCCCTGCGTGTCTGGGCTCCCGTCCACAGCCCCAGCTCAGGGAAGGAGTTCCTAGGCCAAGACCTGTGGGAGGCGCAGGGGGCCCCGCCTGGAAGCCTAGTTTACAGCATGCGGGAAGCGAGCCTCCTCGGGAGAAGAGAAGGCAGGCCGGCTGCGTGCGGCTGCATTCACTGCTTGGGCGGAGCCGAGTGCGCTTCCAGTACGGCAGAGCTCCAGCACTGCTCAGAGGCCCGATCTGGCAGAGTTGCTGGCGTGAGGCTTCTCTGCCCTGGGCGAGCGTTGCCCAAACTTGCCTCACGTTAGGCTTCCAGTCCATGAAGGAGCAGGCTGCGTGAGACTGGGAGATGCTACTGGCGCCTTCCTGGCCTCAGCTACACTCCTGCCTTGCCTTTGCACCTAGTACCCAGGCGTTCTTGTGGAGGTCTTAGTTGCCGGTGGGTTGCACACTGCCAAGGGCTCCAGCAGTGAGGGCTCTATTAGAGGCAATGGGAGGGCAATTGCAAGTAGCCTCTTGCGTTTGCTTGACCGCCCAGACTCAGCACAGCACGGAAAGTACAAGGCTCACAGGGCCCCTGGCTGGGGTCTGCAGGCCCACACACCGGAGGGGAATTCCGGGAGCGCCCAGAAGGTGTCAGACAGACGTCATTTCCTTAGTGCTCTCCTCCCCAGCAGAGACGTGTGCAGGTGGTTGGGGCCTGCCCCTGCGTGTCTGGGCTCCCGTCCACATCCCCAGCTCAGGGAAGGAGTTCCTGAGCCAAGACCTGTGGGAGGCGCAGGGGGACCCGCCTGGAAGCCTAGTTTACATTATGCGGGAAGCGAGCCTCCTCGGGAGAAGAGAAGGCAGGCCGGCTGCGTGCGGCTGCATTCACTGCTTGGGCGGAGCCGAGTGTGCTTCCAGTACGGCAGAGCTCCAGCACTGCTCAGAGGCCCGATCTGGCAGAGTTGCTGGCGTGAGGTTGCTCTGCCCTGGGCGAGCCTTGCCCAGACTTGCCTCGCACATAGGCTTCCAGTCCAGAAAGGAGCAGGCTGCGCGAGACTGGGAGATGCTACTGGCGCCTTCCTGGCCTCAGCTCCACTCCTGCCTTGCCTTTGCACCTAGTCCCCAGGCGTTCTTGTGGAGGGCATAGTTGCCGGTGGGTTGCACACTGCCAAGGGCTCCAGCAGTGAGGGCTCTATTAGAGGCAATGGGAGGGCAATTGCAGGGCTCCTCCAGCGGTTGCTTGACCGCCCAGACTCAGCACAGCATGGAGAGCACAAGGCTAACAGGGCCCCTGGCTGGGGTCTGCAGCCCCACACACGTTGAGGCTAACTCGGTGAGCGCCCAGAAGTTGCCTGACAGACGTCATTTCCCTAGTGCTCTCCTCCCCAGCAGAGACGTGTTCAGGTGGTTGGGGCCTGCCCCTGTGTGTCTGGGCTTCCGAACACAGCCCCAGCTCAGGGAAGCAGCTCCTGAGCCAAGACCTGTGGGAGGCACAGGGAGCGCCGCCTGGAAGCCTAGTTTACAGCATGCGGGAAGCGAGCCTCCTCGGGAGAAGAGGAGGCAGCCCTGCTGTGTGCGGCTGCATTCACTGCTTTGGCGGAGCCGAGTGCACCTCCAGTACGGCAGAGCTCCAGCTCTGCTCAGAGGCCCGATCAGGCAGAGTTGCTGGCGTGAGGCTGCTCTGCCCTGGGAGACTTGCCCAGATTTGCCTGGCGGCTAAGCTTCCAGTCCATAAAGGAGCAGGCTGCGCGAGACTGGGAGATGCTACTGAGGCCTTCCTGGCCTCAGCTCCCCTCCTGCCTTGCCTTTGCAGCTACTCCCCAGGCGTTCTTGTGTAGGGCTTAGTTGCCGGTGGGTTGCACACTGCCAAGCGCTCCAGCAGTGAGGGCTCTATTAGAGGCAAAGTGAGGGCAACTGGAAGTCTATTCTTACGGTTGCTTGACCGCCCAGACTCAGCACAGCACGGAGAGCACAAGGATCACAGGGCCACTGGCTGGGGTCTGCAGCCCCACACACGCGGAGGCTGACTCGGTGAGCGCCCAAAAGGTGCCTGACAGACGTCATTTCCCTAATGCTCTCCTCCCCAGCAGAGACGTGTGCAGGTGGTTAGGGCCTGCCCCTGCGTTTCTGGGCTCCCGTCCACAGCCCCAGCTCAGGGAAGCAGCTCCTCAGCCAAGACCTTTGGGAGGCGCAGGGGGCCCCGCCTGGAAGCCTAGTTTACAGCATGTGGAAAGCGAGCCTCATTGGGAGAAGGGGAGCCAGCCCAGCTGCGTGCGGGTGCAATCACTGCTTTGGCCGAGTCGAGTGCCCCTCCATTACGGCAGAGCTCCAGCTCTGCTCAGAGGCCCGATCTGGCAGAGTTGCTGGCGTGAGGCTGCTCTGCCCTCGGCGAGCCTTGCCCAGACTTGCCGCACGTTAGGCTTCCAGTCCAGAAAGGAGCGGGCTGCGTGAGACTGGGAGATGCTACTGGCGCCTTCCTGGCCTCAGCTCCACTCCTGCCTTGCCTTTGCACCTAGTCCCCAGGCTTTCTTGTGGAAGGCTTAGTTGCCGGTGGGTTGCACACTGCCAAGCGCTCCAGCAGTGAGGGCTCTATTAGAGGCAATGGGAGGGCAACTGCAGGGCTCCTCCAGCGGTTGCTTAACCGCCCAGACTCAGCACAGCACGGAAAGTACAAGGCTCACAGGGCCCCTGGCTGGGGTCTGCAGCCCCACACACCGGAGGCGAACTCCGGGAGCACCCAGAAGGTGCCTGACAGACGTCATTTCCCTAGTGCTCTCCTCCCCAGCAGAGACGTGTGCAGGTGGCTGGGGCCTGCCCTTGAGTGTCTGGACTCCCTTCCACAGCCCCAGCTCAGGGAAGCAGCTCCTCAGCTAAGACTTGTAGGAGGAGCGGGGCGCCCCCGCCTGGAAGCCTAGTGCACAGCATGCGGGAAGCGAGCCTCCTCGGTAGAAAAGAAGGCAGCCCAGCTGCGTGCGGCTGCAATCACTGCTTTGGCGGAGCCGAGTGCCCTTCCAGTACGGCAGAGCTCCAGCTCTGCTCAAAGGCCCGATCTGGCAGAGTTGCTTCCCTGAGGCTGTTGTGCCCTGCGCGAGCCTTGCCCAGACTTGCCTCGCATAGGCTTCCTGTCCAGAAAGGAGCGGCCTGCGCGAGACTGGGAGATGCTACTGGCGCCTTCCTGGCCTCAGCTCCACTCCTGCCTTGCCTTTGCACCTAGTCCCCAGGCGTTCTTGTGGACGTCTTAGTTGCCGGTGTGTTGCACACTGCCAAGCGCTCCAGCAGTGAGGGCTCTATTAGAGGCAAAGTGAGGGCAACTGGAAGTCTATTCTTACGGTTGCTTGACCGCCCAGACTCAGCACAGCACGGAGAGCACAAGGATCACAGGGCCACTGGCTGGGGTCTGCAGCCCTACACACGCGGAGGCTGACTCGGTGAGCGCCCAGAAGGTGCCTGACAGACGTCATTTCCCTAGTGCTCTCCTCTCCAGCAGAGACGTGTGCAGGTGATTGGGGCCTGCCCCTGCGTGTCTGGGCTCCCGTCCACAGCCCCAGCTCAGGGAAGGAGTTCCTAGGCCAAGACCTGTGGGAGGCGCAGGGGGCCCCGCCTGGAAGCCTAGTTTACAGCATGCGGGAAGCGAGCCTCCTCGGGAGAAGAGAAGGCAGGCCGGCTGCGTGCGGCTGCATTCACTGCTTGGGCGGAGCCGAGTGCGCTTCCAGTACGGCAGAGCTCCAGCACTGCTCAGAGGCCCGATCTGGCAGAGTTGCTGGCGTGAGGCTTCTCTGCCCTGGGCGAGCCTTGCCCAAACTTGCCTCACGTTAGGCTTCCAGTCCATGAAGGAGCAGGCTGCGTGAGACTGGGAGATGCTACTGGCGCCTTCCTGGCCTCAGCTACACTCCTGCCTTGCCTTTGCACCTAGTACCCAGGCGTTCTTGTGGAGGTCTTAGTTGCCGGTGGGTTGCACACTGCCAAGCGCTCCAGCAGTGAGGGCTCTATTAGAGGCAAAGGGAGGGCTACTGCAAGTAGCCTCTTGCGTTTGCTTGACCGCCCAGACTCAGCACAGCACGGAAAGTACAAGGCTCACAGGGCCCCTGGCTGGGGTCTGCAGGCCCACACACCGGAGGGGAATTCCGGGAGCGCCCAGAAGGTGTCAGACAGACGTCATTTCCTTAGTGCTCTCCTCCCCAGCAGAGACGTGTGCAGGTGGTTGGGGCCTGCCCCTGCGTGTCTGGGCTCCCGTCCACATCCCCAGCTCAGGGAAGGAGTTCCTGAGCCAAGACCTGTGGGAGGCGCAGGGGGACCCGCCTGGAAGCCTAGTTTACATTATGCGGGAAGCGAGCCTCCTCGGGAGAAGAGAAGGCAGGCCGGCTGCGTGCGGCTGCATTCACTGCTTGGGCGGAGCCGAGTGTGCTTCCAGTACGGCAGAGCTCCAGCACTGCTCAGAGGCCCGATCTGGCAGAGTTGCTGGCGTGAGGTTGCTCTGCCCTGGGCGAGCCTTGCCCAGACTTGCCTCGCACATAGGCTTCCAGTCCAGAAAGGAGCAGGCTGCGCGAGACTGGGAGATGCTACTGGCGCCTTCCTGGCCTCAGCTTCACTCCTGCCTTGCCTTTGCACCTAGTCCCCAGGCGTTCTTGTGGAGGGCATAGTTGCCGGTGGGTTGCACACTGCCAAGGGCTCCAGCAGTGAGGGCTCTATTAGAGGCAATGGGAGGGCAATTGCAGGGCTCCTCCAGCGGTTGCTTGACCGCCCAGACTCAGCACAGCATGGAGAGCACAAGGCTCACAGGGCCCCTGGCTGGGGTCTGCAGCCCCACACACGTGGAGGCTAACTCGGTGAGCGCCCAGAAGTTGCCTGACAGACGTCATTTCCCTAGTGCTCTCCTCCCCAGCAGAGACGTGTTCAGGTGGTTGGGGCCTGCCCCTGTGTGTCTGGGCTTCCGAACACAGCCCCAGCTCAGGGAAGCAGCTCCTGAGCCAAGACCTGTGGGAGGCACAGGGAGCGCCGCCTGGAAGCCTAGTTTACAGCATGCGGGAAGCGAGCCTCCTCGGGAGAAGAGGAGGCAGCCCTGCTGTGTGCGGCTGCATTCACTGCTTTGGCGGAGCCGAGTGCACCTCCAGTACGGCAGAGCTCCAGCTCTGCTCAGAGGCCCGATCAGGCAGAGTTGCTGGCGTGAGGCTGCTCTGCCCTGGGAGACTTGCCCAGATTTGCCTGGCGGCTAAGCTTCCAGTCCATAAAGGAGCAGGCTGCGCGAGACTGGGAGATGCTACTGAGGCCTTCCTGGCCTCAGCTCCCCTCCTGCCTTGCCTTTGCAGCTACTCCCCAGGCGTTCTTGTGTAGGGCTTAGTTGCCGGTGGGTTGCACACTGCCAAGCGCTCCAGCAGTGAGGGCTCTATTAGAGGCAAAGTGAGGGCAACTGGAAGTCTATTCTTACGGTTGCTTGACCGCCCAGACTCAGCACAGCACGGAGAGCACAAGGATCACAGGGCCACTGGCTGGGGTCTGCAGCCCCACACACGCGGAGGCTGACTCGGTGAGCGCCCAAAAGGTGCCTGACAGACGTCATTTCCCTAATGCTCTCCTCCCCAGCAGAGACGTGTGCAGGTGGTTAGGGCCTGCCCCTGCGTTTCTGGGCTCCCGTCCACAGCCCCAGCTCAGGGAAGCAGCTCCTCAGCCAAGACCTTTGGGAGGCGCAGGGGGCCCCGCCTGGAAGCCTAGTTTACAGCATGTGGAAAGCGAGCCTCATTGGGAGAAGGGGAGCCAGCCCAGCTGCGTGCGGGTGCAATCACTGCTTTGGCCGAGTCGAGTGCCCCTCCATTACGGCAGAGCTCCAGCTCTGCTCAGAGGCCCGATCTGGCAGAGTTGCTGGCGTGAGGCTGCTCTGCCCTCGGCGAGCCTTGCCCAGACTTGCCGCACGTTAGGCTTCCAGTCCAGAAAGGAGCGGGCTGCGTGAGACTGGGAGATGCTACTGGCGCCTTCCTGGCCTCAGCTCCACTCCTGCCTTGCCTTTGCACCTAGTCCCCAGGCTTTCTTGTGGAAGGCTTAGTTGCCGGTGGGTTGCACACTGCCAAGCGCTCCAGCAGTGAGGGCTCTATTAGAGGCAATGGGAGGGCAACTGCAGGGCTCCTCCAGCGGTTGCTTAACCGCCCAGACTCAGCACAGCACGGAAAGTACAAGGCTCACAGGGCCCCTGGCTGGGGTCTGCAGCCCCACACACCGGAGGCGAACTCCGGGAGCACCCAGAAGGTGCCTGACAGACGTCATTTCCCTAGTGCTCTCCTCCCCAGCAGAGACGTGTGCAGGTGGCTGGGGCCTGCCCTTGAGTGTCTGGACTCCCTTCCACAACCCCAGCTCAGGGAAGCAGCTCCTCAGCTAAGACTTGTAGGAGGAGCGGGGCGCCCCCGCCTGGAAGCCTAGTGCACAGCATGCGGGAAGCGAGCCTCCTCGGTAGAAAAGAAGGCAGCCCAGCTGCGTGCGGCTGCAATCACTGCTTTGGCGGAGCCGAGTGCCCTTCCAGTACGGCAGAGCTCCAGCTCTGCTCAAAGGCCCGATCTGGCAGAGTTGCTTCCCTGAGGCTGTTGTGCCCTGCGCGAGCCTTGCCCAGACTTGCCTCGCATAGGCTTCCTGTCCAGAAAGGAGCGGCCTGCGCGAGACTGGGAGATGCTACTGGCGCCTTCCTGGCCTCAGCTCCACTCCTGCCTTGCCTTTGCACCTAGTCCCCAGGCGTTCTTGTGGACGTCTTAGTTGCCGGTGTGTTGCACACTGCCAAGCGCTCCAGCAGTGAGGGCTCTATTAGAGGCAAAGGGAGGGCATCTGCAAGTTTCCTCTTGTGGTTGCTTGACCGCCCGGACTCAGCACAGCGCGGAGAGCCCAAGGCTCACAGGGCCCCTGGCTGGGGTCTGCAGCACCACACACGCGGAAACTGACTCGGTGAGCGCCCAGAAGGTGCCTGACAGACGTCGTTTCCCTAGTGCTCTCCTCCCCAGCAGAGACGTGTGCAGGTGCTTGAGGCCTGCCCCTGCGTGTCTGGGCTCCCGTCCACAGCCCCAGCTCAGGGAAGCAGCTCCTGAGCCAAGACCTGTGGGAGGCGCAGGTGGCCCCGCCTGGAAGACTAGTTTACAGCATGCGGGAAGCGAGCCTCCTCGGGAGAAGAGAAGGCAGCCCTGCTGTGTGCGGCTACATTCACTGCTTTGGCGGAGCCGAGTGCGGCTCCAGTACGGCAGAGCTCCAGCTCTGCTCAGAGGCCCGATCTGGCAGAGTTGCTGGCGTGAGGCTGCTCTTCCCTTGGCGAGCCTTGACCAGACTTGCCTCGCGGCTAGGCTTCCAGTCCAGGAAGGAGCAGGCTGCGCGAGACTGGGAGATGTTACTGGCGCATTCCTGGCCTCAGCTCCACTCCTGCCTTGCCTTTGCACCTAGTCCCCAGGCGTTCTTGTGGAGGGCTTAGTTGCCGGTGGGTTGCAGACTGCCAAGCGCTCCAGCAGTGAGGGCTCTATTAGAGGCAATGGGAGGGCAACTGCAGGGCTCCTCCAGCGGTTGCTTGACCGCCCAGACTCAGCACAGCACGGAGAGTACAAGGCTCACAGGGCCCCTGGCTGGGGTCTGCAGCCCCACACACGCGGAGGCTGACTCGGTGAGCGCCCAGAAGGTGCCTGACAGACGTCATTTCTCTAGTGCTCTCCTCCCCAGGAGAGACGTGTGCAGGTGGTTGGGGCCTGCCCTTGATTGTCTGGACTCCCTTCCACAGCCCCAGCTCAGGGAAGCAGCTCCTCAGCTAAGACCTGTAGGAGGCGCGGGGCGCCCCCGCCTGGAAGCCCAGTTTATAGCATGCCGGAATCGGGCCTCGTCAGTACAAGAGAAGGCAGCCCAGCTGCGTGCGGCTGGAATCAGTACTTTGGCGGAGACGAGTGCCCTTCCAGTACGGCAGAGCTCGAGCTCTGCTCAAAGTCCCGATCTCTCATAGTTGCTGGCGTGAGGCTGCTGTGCCCTGGGCGAGCCTTGCCCAGACTTGCCTCGCGTTAGGCTTCCAGTCCAGAAAGGAGCGGGCTTCGCGAGACTGGGAGATGCTACTGGCGCCTTCCTGGCCTCAGCTCCACTCCTGCCTTGCCTTTGCACCTAGTCCCCAGGCGTTCTTGTGGAGGGCTTAGTTGCCAGTGGGTTGCACACTGCCAAGCGCTCCAGCAGTGAGGGCTCTATTAGAGGCAATGGGAGGGCAACTGCAGGGCTCCTCCAGCAGTTGCTTGACCGCCCAGACTCAGCACAGCACGGAGAGCACAAGGCTCACAGGGCCCCTGGCTGGTGTCTGCAGCCCCACACACGCGGAGGCTGACTCGGTGAGCGCCCAGACGGTGCCTGACAGACGTCATTTCCCTAGTGCTCTCCTCCCCAGCAGAGACATGTGCAGGTGGTTTGGGCCTGCCCCTGCGTGTCTGGATTCCCGACCACAGCCCCAGCTCAGGGAAGCAGCTCCTGAGCCAAGACCTGTGGGAGGCGCAGGTGGCCCCGCCTGAAAGCCTAGTTTACAGCATGCGGGAAGCGAGCCTCCTCAGTACAAGAGAAGGCAGCCCTGCTGCGTGCGGCTGCAATCACTGCTTTGGCGGATCCGAGTGCCCCTCCATTACGGCAGAGCTCCAGCTCTGCTCAGAGGCCCGATCTGGCAGAGTTGCTGGCGTGAGGCTGCTCTGCCCTGGGCGAGCCTTGCCCAGACTTGCCTCACGTTAGGCTTCCAGTCCAGAAAGGAGCAGGCTGCGTGAGACTGGGAGATGCTACTGGCGCCTTCCTGGCCTCAGCTCCACTCCTGCCTTGCCTTTGCACCTAGTCCCCAGGCGTTCTTGTGGAGGCTTAGTTGCCGGTGGGTTGCACACTGCCAAGCGCTCCAGCAGTGTGGGCTCTATTAGAGGCAATGGGAGGGCAACTGCAGGGCTCCTCCAGCGGTTGCTTGAACGCCGAGACTCAGCACAGCACGGAGAGCAGAAGGATCACAGGGCCACTGGCTGGGGTCTGCAGCCCCACACACGCGGAGGCTGACTCGGTGAGCGCCCAGAAGGTGCCTGAAAGACGTCATTTCCCTAGTGCTTTCCTCCCCAGCAGAGACGTGTGCAGGTGGTTAGGGCCTGCCCCTGCATTTCTGGGCTCCGGTCCACAGCCCCAGCTCAGGGAAGCAGCTCCTCAGCCAAGACCTGTGGGAGGCGCAGGGGGCCCCGCCTGGAAGCCTAGTTTACAGCATGCGGGAAGCGAGCCTCCTCCGGAGAAGAGAAGGCAGCCCTGCTGTGTGCGGCTGCATTCACTGCTTTGGCGGAGCTGATTGCGCCTACAGTACGGCAGAGCTCCAGCTCTGCTCAGAGGCCCGATCTGGCAGAGTTGCTGCCGTGAGGCTGCTCTGCCCTGGGCAAGCCTTGCCCAGACTTTCCTCACACATAGGCTTCCAGTCCAGGAAGGAGCGGGCTGCGCGAGACTGGGAGATGCTACTGGCGCCTTCCTGGCCTCAGCTCCACTCCTGCCTTGCCTTTGCACCTAGTCCCCTGGCGTTCTTTTGAAGGGCTTAGTAGCCGGTGTGTTGCACACTGCCAAGCCTCCAGCAGTGAGGGCTCTATTAGAGGCAATGGGAGGGCAACTGCAGGGCTCCTCCAGCGGTTGCTTGACCGCCCAGACTCAGCACAGCACGGAAAGCACAAGGCTCACAGGGCCCCTGGCTGGGGTCTGCAGCCCCACACACCAGAGGGAAACTCCGGGAGCGCCCAGAAGGTGCCTGACAGATGTCATTTCCCTAGTGCTCTCCTCCCCAGCAGAGACGTGTGCAGGTGGTTGGGGCCTGCCCTTGAGTGTCTGGACTCCCTTCCACAGCCCCAGCTCAGGGAAGCAGCTCCTCAGCTAAGACCTGTAGGAGGCGCGGGGCGCCCCCGCCCGGAAGCCTAGTTTACAGCATGACGGAAGCGAGCCTCCTCAGTACAAGAGAAGGCAGCCCAGCTGCGTGCGGCTGCAATCAGTACTTTGGCGGAGCCGAGTGCCCATCCAGTACGGCAGAGCTCCAGCTCTGCTCAAAGGCCCGATCTCTCAGAGTTGCTTTCGTGAGGCTGCTCTGCCCTGGGCGAACCTTGCCCAGACTTGCCTCGCGGCTAGGCTTCCAGTCCAGGAAGGAGCTGGCTGCGCGAAACTGGGAGATGCTACTGGCGCCTTCCTGGCCTCAGCTCCACTCCTGCCTTGCCTTTGCACCTAGTCCCCAGGCGTTCTTGTGGAGGGCTTAGTTGCCGGTGGGTTGCACACTGCCAAGCGCTCCAGCAGTGAGGGCTCTGTTAGAGGCAATGG
This sequence comes from Capricornis sumatraensis, assembly GCF_032405125.1. Taxonomy (NCBI): domain Eukaryota; kingdom Metazoa; phylum Chordata; class Mammalia; order Artiodactyla; family Bovidae; genus Capricornis; species Capricornis sumatraensis. The sequence goes on from NW_027184618.1 coordinate 809,911, forward strand.
GAGGGCAACTGCAGGGCTCCTCCAGCGGTTGCTTGACCGCCCAGACTCAGCACAGCACGGAGAGCACAAGGCTCATAGGGCCCCTGGCTGGTGTCTGCAGCCCCACACAACGGAGGTGAACTCCGGGAGCTCCCAGAAGGTGCCTGAGTGCCGTCATTTCCGTAGTGCTCTCCTCCCAGGCAGAGACGTGTCCAGGTGGTTGGGGCCTGCCCCTGCGTTTCTGGGCTCCCATCCACAGCCCCAGCTCAGGGTAGCAGCTCTGAGCCAAGACCTGTGGGAGGCACAGTGGGCCCCACCTGGAATCCTAGTTTACAGCATTCGGGAAGCGAGCCTCCTCCGGAGAAGAGAAGGCAGCCCTGCTGTGTGCGGCTGCATTCACTGCTTTGGCAGAGCCGAGTGCGCCTCCAGTACGGCAGAGATCCAGCTCTGCTAAGAGGCCCGATCTGGCAATGTTGCTGGCGTGAGGCTGCTCTGCCCAGGGCAAGTTTGCCCAGACTTGCCTTGCGGTTAGGCTTCCAGTCCAGGAAGGAGCAGGCTGCGCGAGACTGGGAGATGCTACTGGCGCCTTCCTGGCCTCAGCTCCACTCCTGCCTTGCCTTTGCACCTAGTCCCCAGGCGTTCTTGTGAAAGGCTTAGTTGCCGGTGCGTTGCACACTGCCAAGCGCTCCAGCAGTGAAGGCTCTATTAGAGGCAAAGGGAGGGCAACTTCAAGATTCCATGTGCGGTTGCTTGACCGCCCAGACTCAGCACAGCACGGAGAGCACAAGGCTCACAGGGCCCCTGGCTGGGGTCTGCAGCCCCACACACCGGAGGCGAACTCCGGGAGCGCCCAGAAGGTGCCTGACAGACGTCATTTCCCTAGTGCTCTCCTCCCCAGCAGAGACGTGTGCAGGTGGTTTGGGCCTGCCCCTGCGTGTCTGGGCTCCCGTCCACAGCCCCAGCTCAGGGAAGCAGCTCCTGAGTCAAGACCTGTGGGAGGCGCAGGGGGCCCCGACTGGAAGGCTAGTTTACAGCATGCGGGAAGCAAGCCTCCTCGGGAGAAGAGAAGGCAGCCCTGCTGTGTGCGGCTGCATTCACTGCTTTGGCGGAGCCGAGTGTGCCTCCAGTACGGCAGAGCTCCAGCTCTGCTCAGAGGCCCGATCTGGCAGAGTGCTGGCGTGAGGCTGCTCTGCCCTGGGCGAACCTTGCCCAGACTTGCCTCGAGGCTCGGCTTCCAATCCAGAAAGGAGTGGGCTGCGCGAGACTGGGAGATGCTACTGGCGCCTTCCTGGCATAAGCTCCACTCCTGCCTTGCCTTTGCACCTAGTCCCCAGGCGTTCCTGTGGAGGGCTTAGTTGCCGGTGGGTTGCACACTTCCAAGATCTTCAGATTGAGGGCTCTATTAGAGGCAAAGTGAGGGCAACTGGAAGTCTATTCTTATGGTTGCTTGACCGCCCAGACTCAGCACAGCACGGAGAGCACAAGGCTCACAGGGTCCCTGGCTGGGGTCTGCAGCCCCACACACTGGGAGGCTGACTCGGTGAGCGCCCAGAAGGTGCCTGACAGACGTCATTTCCCTAGTGCTCTCCTCCCCAGCAGAGACGTGTGCAGGTGGTTGGGGCCTTCCCTTGAGTGACTGGACTCCCTTCCACAGCCCCAGCTCAGGGAAGCAGCTCCTCAGCTAAGACCTGTAGGAGGCGCGGGGCGCCCTCGCCGGGAAGCCTAGTTTACAGCATGCCGGAAGCGAGCCTCCTCAGTACAAGAGAAGGCAGCCGAGCTGCGTGCGGCTGCAATCAGTACTTTGGCGGAGCCGAGTGCCCCTCCAGTACGGCCGAGCTCCAGCTCTGCTCAGAGGCCCGATCTGGAAAGTTGCTGGCGTGAGTCTGCTTTGCCCTGGGCGAGCCTTGCCCACACTTGCCGCGGCTAGGTACCAGTCCAGGAAGGTGCAGGCTGCGCGAGACTGAGAGATGCTACTGGCGCCTTCCTGGCCTCAGCTCCACTCCTGCCTTGCCTTTGCACCTAGTCCCCAGGCGTTCTTGTGGAGGGCTTAGTTGCCGGTGGGTTGCACACTTCCAAGAGCCCCAGCTTGAGGGCTCTATTAGAGGCAAAGGGAGGGCAACTTCAAGTTTCCATGTGCGGTTGCTTGACCGCCCAGACTCAGCACAGCACGGAGAGCACAAGGCTCACAGGGCCCCTGGCTAGGGTCTGCAGCCCCACACACCGGAGACGAACTCCGGGAGCGCCCAGAAGGTGCCTGACAGACGTCATTTCCCTAGTGCTCTCCTTAACTGAAGAGACGTGGGCAGGTGGTTGGGGCCTGCCTCTGCGTGTCTAGGCTCCCGTCCACCGCCTCAGCTCAGGGAAGCAGCTCCTGAGCCAAGACCTGTGTGAGGCGCAGGGGGCCCCGCCTGGAAGCCTAGTTGACAGCATGCGGGAAGCGAGCCTCCTTGGGAGAAGGTGAGGCATCCCAGCTGCGTGCGACTGCAATCACTGCTTTGGCGGATCCGAATGCCCCTCCATTACGGCAGAGCTCCAGCTCTGCTCAGAGACCCGATCTGGCAGAGTTGCTGGCGTGAGGCTGCTCAGCCCTGGGCAAGCCTTGCCCATACTTGCCGCACGTTAGGCTTCCAGTCCAGATAGGAGCGGGCTGCGTGAGACAGGGAGATGCTACTGGCGCCTTCCTTGCCTCAGCTCCACTCCTGCCTTGCCTTTACACCTAGTCCCCAGGCGTTCTTGTGAAAGGCTTAGTTGCCGGTGGGTTGCACACTGCCAAGCGCTCCAGCCGTGAGGGCTCTATTAGAGGCAAAGGGAGGGATACTGCAAGTCGCCTCTTGCGTTTGCTTGACTGCCCAGACTCTGCACAGCACGGAAAGCACAAGGCTCAAGGGGCGCCTGGGTGGGGTCTGCAGCCCCACACACGCAGAGGCTGACTAGGTGAGCGCCCAGAAGGTGCCTGCCAGACGTCATTTCCCTAGTGCTCTCCTCCCCAGCAGAGACGTGTGCAGGTGGTTGGGGCCTGCCCCTGAGTGTCTGGGCTCCCGTCCACAGCCCCAGCTCAGGGAAGCAGCTCCTCAGCCAAGACCTGTAGGAGGCGCAGGGGGCCCAGCATGGAAGCCTAGTTTACAGCATTTGGGACTCGAGCCTCCTCGGGAGAAGAGAAGGCAGCCCTGCTGTGTGCGGCTGCATTCACTGCTTTGCCAGAGCCGAGTGCGCCTCCATTACGGCAGAGCTCCAGCTCTGCTCAGAGGCCCGATCGGGCAGAGGTGCAGGCGTGAGGCTGCTCTGCCCTGGGCGAGCCTTGCCCAGACTTGCCTCGCGGCTAGGCTTCCAGTCCTGGAAGGAGCAGGCTGCGCGAGACTGGGAGATGCTACTGGCACCTTCCTGGCCTCAGCTCCACTCCTGCCTTGCCTTTGCACCTAGTCCCCAGGCGTTCTTGTGGAGGGCTTAGTTGCCGGTGGGTTGCACACTGCCAAGCGCTCCAGCAGTGAGGGCTCTATTAGAGGCAATGGGAGTGCAACTGCAGGGCGCCTCTAGCGGTTGCTTGACCGCCCAGACTCAGCACAGCACGGAGAGCACAAGGCTCACAGGGCCCCTGGCTGGGGTCTGCAGCCCCACACACGCGGAGGCTGACACGGTGAGCGCCCAGAAGTTGCCTGACAGACGTCATTTCCCTAGGGCTCCCCACCCCAGCAGAGAAATGTGCAGGTGGTTTGGGCCTGCCCCTGCATGTCTGGGCTCCCGTCCACAGCCCCAGCTCAGGGAAGCAGCTCCTCAGCCAAGACCTGACGGGAGCGCGCGGCGCCCTCGCCTGGAAGCCTAGTGCACAGCATGCATGAAGCGACCCTCCTTGGGAGAAGAGGAGGCAGCCCAGATGCGTGCGGCTGCAATCACTGCTTGGGCGGAGCCTAGAGCGCCTCCAGTACAGCAGAGCTCCAGTTCCGCTCAAAGGCCCGATCGGGCAGAGTTGCTGGCGTGAGGCTGCTTTGCCCTGGGCGAGCCTTGCCCAGACTTGCCTCGTTACTAGGCCTCCAGTCCAGGAAGGAGCAGGCTGCGTGAGACTGCGAGATGCTACTGGCACCTTTCTGGCCTCAGCTCCACTCCTGCCTTACCTTTGCACTTAGTCTCCAGGCGTTCTTGTGGAGGGTTTAGTTGCCAGTGGGTTGCACACTGCTAAGCGTTCCAGCAGTGAGGGCACTATTAGATGCAATGGGAGGGCAACTACAGGGCTCCTCCAGCGGTTGCTTGACCGCCCAGACTCAGCACAGCATGGAGAGCACAAGGCTCTCAGGGCCCCTGGCTGGGGTCTACAGCCCCACACACGCTGAGGCTGACTCGGTGAGCGCCCAGAATGTGCCGAACAGACGTCATTTCCCTAGTGCTCTCCTCCCCAGCAGAGACGTGTGCAGGTGGTTGGGGCCTGCCCCTGTGTGTTTGGGCTCCCGTCCACAGCCCCAGCTCAGGGAAGCAGCTCCTGAGCCAAGACCTGTGGGAGGGGCAGGGGGCCCCGCCTGCAAGCCTAATTTACAGCATGCGGGAAGCGAGTCTCCTCGGGAGAAGAGGAGCCAGCCCAGCTGCGTGCGGCTGCAATCACTGCTTTGACGGAGCCGAGTGCCCCTCCAGTACGGCAGAGCTCCAGCTCTGCTCAGAGGCCCGATCTGACAGAGTTGCTGGCGTAAGGCTGCTCTGTCCTGGGGGAGCCTTTCCCAGACTTGCCTCACACATAGGCTTCCAGTCCAGGAAGGAGCGAGCTGCGCGAGACTGGGAGATGCTACTGGCGCCTTCCTGGCCTCAGCTCCACTCCTGCCTTGCCTTTGCACATAGTCCCCAGGCGTTCTTGTGAACGGCTTAGTTGCCGGTGGGTTGCACACTGCCAAGCGCTCCAGGCGTGAGGGCTCTATTAGAGGCAAAGGGAGGGCTAATGCAAGTCGCCTCTTGCGTTTGCTTGACCGCCCAGACTCTGCACAGCACGTAAAGCACAAGGCTCACAGGGCCCCTGGCTGGGGTCTGCAGCCCCACACACGCGGAGGCTGACTCGGTGAGCGCCCAGAAGGTGCCTGACAGACGTCATTTCCCTAGTGCTCTCCGCCCTAGCAGAGACGTGTGCAGGTGGTTTGGGCCTGCCCCTGCGTGTCTGGGCTCCCGTCCACAGCCCCAGCTCAGGGAAGCAGCTCCTGAGCCAAGACCTGTGGGAGGCGTAGGGGGCCCCGCCTGTAAGCCTAGTTAAAGCATGCGGGAAGCGAGCCTCCTCGGGAGAAGAGAAGGCAGCCCTACTGTGTGCGGCTGCATTCACTGCTTTGGCGGAGCCGAGTGCGCCTCCAGTACGGCAGAGCTCCAGCTCTGCTCAGAGGCCCGATCTGGCAGAGCTGCTGGCGTGAAGGTGCTCTGCCCTGGGCGAGCGTTGCCTCGACTTGCCTCGCGGCTATGCTTCCAGTCCAGGAAGGAGCAGGCTGCGCGAGACTGGGAGATGCTCCTGGCGCATTCCTGGCCTCAGCTCCACTCCTGCCTTGCCTTTGCACCTAGTCCCCAGGCGTTCTTGTGGAGGGCTTAGTTGCCTGTGGGTTGCACACTGCCAAGCGCTCCAGCAGTGAGGGCTCTATTAGAGGCAATGGGAGGGCAACTGCAGGGCTCCTCCAGCGGTTGCTTGACCGCCCAGACTCAGCACAGCACGGAGAGCACAAGGCTCACAGGGCCCCTGGCTGGGGTCTGCAGCCCCACACACGCGGAGGCTGACTCGGTGAGCGCCCAGAAGGTGCCTGACAGACGTCATTTCTCTAGTGCTCTCCTCCCCAGCAGAGACGTGTGCAGGTGGTTGGGGCCTGCCCTTGATTGTCTGGACTCCCTTCCACAGCCCCAGCTCAGGGAAGCAGCTCCTCAGCTAAGACCTGTAGGAGGCGCGGGGCGCCCCCGCCTGGAAGCCCAGTTTATTGCATGCCGGAAGCGAGCCTCCTCAGTACAAGAGAAGGCAGCCCAGCTGCGTGCGGCTGCAATCAGTACTTTGGCGGAGCCGAGTGCCCCTCCAGTACGGCAGAGCTCCAGCTCTGCTCAAAGTCCCGATCTCTCATAGTTGCTGGCGTGAGGCTGCTGTGCCCTGGGCGAGCCTTGCCCAGACTTGCCTCGCGTTAGGCTTCCAGTCCAGAAAGGAGCGGGCTTCGCGAGACTGGGAGATGTTACTCGCGCCTTCTTGGCCTCAGTTCCACTCCTGCCTTGCCTTTGCACCTAGTCCCCAGGCGTTCTTGTGGAGGGCTAAGTTGCCGGTGGGTTGCACACTGCCAAGTGCTCCAGCAGTTAGGGCTCTATTAGAGGCAAAGTGAGGGCAACTGGAAGTCTATTCTTACGGTTGCTTGACCGCCGAGACTCAGCACAGCACGGAGAGCAAAAGGATCACAGGGCCACTGGCTGGGGTCTGCAGCCCCACACACGCGGAGGCTGACTCGGTGAGCGCCCAGAAGGAGCCTGACAGACGTCATTTCCCTAGTGCTCTCCTCCCCAGCAGAGACGTGTGCAGGTGGTTAGGGCCTGCCCCTGAGTTTCTGGGCTCCCGTCCACAGCCCCAGCTCAGGGAAGCAGCTCCTCAGCTAAGACCTGTAGGAGGCGGGGGGCGCCCCCGCCTGGAAGCCCAGTTTATAGCATGCCGGAAGCGAGCCTCCTCAGTACAAGAGAAGGCAGCCCAGCTGCGTGCGGCTGCAATCAGTACTTTGGCGGAGCCGAGTGCCCCTCCAGTACGGCAGAGCTCCAACTCTGCTCAGAGGCCCGATCTGGCAGAGCTGCTGGCGTGAGGCTGCTCTGCACTGGGCGAGCCTTGCCCAGACTTGCCTCGCGGCTAGGCTTCCAGTCCAGGAAGGAGCACCCTGCGCGAGACTGGGAGATTCTACTGGCGCCATCCTGGCCTCAGCTCCACTCCTGCCTTGCCTTTGCACCTAGTCCCCAGGCGTTCTTGTGGAGGGCTTAGTTGCCGGTGGGTTGCACACTGCCAAGCGCTCCAGCAGTGAGGGCTCTATTAGAGGCAATGGGAGGGCAACTGCAGGGCTCCTCCAGCGGTTGCTTGACCGCCCAGACTCAGCACAGCACGGAGAGCACAAGGCTCACAGGGCCCCTGGCTGGGGTCTGCAGCCCCACACACCAGAGTTGAACTTCGGGAGCGCCCAGAAGGTGCCTGACAGACGTCATTTCCCTAGTGCTCTCCTCTCCAGCAGAGACGTGTGCAGGTGGTTGGGGCCTGCCCCTGCGTGTCTGGGCTCCCGTCCACAGCCCCAGCTCAGGGAAGCAGCTCCTCAGCTAAGACCTGTAGGAGGCGCGGGGAGCCCTCGCCGGGAAGCCTAGTTTACAGCATGCCGGAAGCGAGCCTCCTCAGTACAAGAGAAGGCAGCCCAGCTGCGTGCGGCTGCAATCAGTACTTTGGCGGAGCCGAGTGCCCCTCCAGTACGGCAGAGCTCCAGCTCTGCTCGAAGGCCCGATCTCTCATAGTTGCTGGCGTGACGCTGCTTTGCCCTGGGCGAGCCTTGCCCAGACTTGCCTCGCGTTAGGCTTCCAGTCCAGAAAGGAGCGGGCTGTGCGGGACTGGGAGATGCTCGTGGCGCCTTCCTGGCCTCAGCTCCACTCATGCCTTGCCTTTCAACTTAGTCCCCAGGCGTTCTTGTGGAGGGCTTAGTTGCCGGTGGGTTGCACATAGCCAAGCGCTCCAGCTTGAGGGCTCTATTAGAGGCAAAGTGAGGGCAAATGGAAGTCTATTCTTACGGTTGCTTGACCGCCCAGACTCAGCACAGCACGGAGAGCACAAGGCTCACAGGGCCCCTGGCTGGGGTCTGCAGCCCCACACACGCGGAATCTGACTCGGTGAGCGCCCAGAAGGTGCCTTAGAGACGTCATTTCCCTATTGCTCTCCTCCCCAGCAGAGACGTGTGCAGGTGGTTTGTGCCGGCCCCTGCGTGTCTGGGCTCCCGTCCACAGCCCCAGCTCAGGGAAGCAGCTCCTGAGCCAAGACCTGTGGGAGGCGCAGGGGGCCCCGCCTGGAAGCCTAGTTTACAGCATGCGGGAAGCGAGCCTCCTCGGGAGAAGGGAAGGCAGCCCTGCTGTGTGCGGCTGCATTGACTGCATTGGCGGAGCCGAGTGTGCCTCCAGTACGGCAGAGCTCCAGCTCTGCTCAGAGGCCCGATCTGGCAGAGCTGCTGGCGTGAGGCTGCTCTGCCCTGGGCTAGCCTTGCCCAGACTTGCCTCGCGGCTAGGCTTCCAGTCCAGGAAGGAGCATGCTGTGCAAGACTGGGAGATGCTACTGGCGCCTTCCTGGCCTCAGCTCCACTCCTGCCTTGCCTTTGCACCCAGTCCCCAGGCGTTCTTGTGGAGGGCTTAGTAGCCGGTGTGTTGCACACTGCCAAGCGCTCCAGCAGTGAGGGCTCTATTAGAGGCAAAGGGAGGGCTACTGCAAGTCGCCTCTTGCGTTTTGCTTGACCGCCCAGACTCAGCACAGCACGGAAAGTACAAGGCTCACAGGGCCCCTGGCTGTGGTCTGCAGCCCCACACAAGGGAGGCGAACTCCGGGAGCACCCAGAAGGTGCCTGACAGACGTCATTTCCCTAGTGCTCTCCTCCGCAGCAGAGACGTGTGCAGGTGGCTGGGGCCTGCCCTTGAGTGTCTGGACTCCCTTCCACAGCCCCAGCTCAGGGAAGCAGCTCCTCAGCTAAGACTTGTAGGAGGAGCGGGGCGCCCCCGCCTGGAAGCCTAGTGCACAGCATGCGGGAAGCGAGCCTCCTCGGTAGAAGAGAAGGCAGCCCAGCTGCGTGCGGCTGCAATCACTGCTTTGGCGGAGCCGAGTGCACTTCCAGTACGGCAGAGCTCCAGCACTGCTCAGAGGCCCGATCTGACAGAGTTGCTGGCGTAAGGCTGCTCTGTCCTGGGGGAGCCTTTCCCAGACTTTCCTCACACATAGGCTTCCAGTCCAGGAAGCAGCGGGCTGCGCGAGACTGGAAGATGCTACTCGCGCCTTCCTGGCCTCAGCTCCACTCCTGCCTTGCCTTTGCACCTAGTCCCCAGGCGTTCTTGTGAACGGCTTAGTTGCCGGTGGGTTGCACACTGCCAAGCGCTCCAGGCGTGAGGGCTCTATTAGAGGCAAAGGGAGGGCTACTGCAAGTCGCCTCTTGCGTTGGCTTGACCGCCCAGACTCTGCACAGCACGGAAAGCACAAGGCTCACAGGGCTCCTGGCTGGGGTCTGCAGCCCCACACACGCGGAGGCTGACTCGGTGAGCGCCCAGAAGGTGCCTGACAGACGTCATTTCCCTAGTGCTCTCCTCCCCAGCAGAGACGTGTGCAGGTGGTGTGGGCCTGCCCCTGCGTGTCTGGGCTCCCGTCCACAGCCCCAGCTCAGGGAAGCAGCTCCTGAGCCAAGACCTGTGGGAGGCGCAGGGGGCCCCGCCTGGAAGCCTAGTTAAAGCATGCGGGAAGCAAGCCTCCTCGGGAGAAGAGAAGGCAGCCCTACTGTGTGCGGCTGCATTCACTGCTTTGGCAGAGCCGAGTGCGCCTCCAGTACGGCAGAGCTCCAGCTCTGCTCAGAGGCCCGATCTGGCAGAGCTGCTGGCGTGAAGGTGCTCTGCCCTGGGCGAGCCTTGCCCAGACTTGCCTCGCGGCTAGGCTTCCAGTCCAGGAAGGAGCAGGCTGCGCGAGACTGGGAGATGCTCCTGGCGCCTTCCTGGCCTCAGCTCCACTCCTACCTTGCCTTTGCACCTAGTCCCCAGGCGTTCTTGTGGAGGGCATAGTAGCCGGTGTGTTGCACACTGCCAAGCGCTCCAGCAGTGAGGGCTCTATTAGAGGCAAAGGGAGGGCTACTGCAAGTCGCCTCTTGCGTTTTGCTTGACCGCCCAGACTCAGCACAGCACGGAAAGTACAAGGCTCACAGGGCCCCTGGCTGGGGTCTGAAGCCCCACACACCAGAGGCGAACTCCGGGAGCACCCAGAAGGTGCCTGACAGACGTCATTTCCCTAGTGCTCTCCTCCCGAGCAGAGACGTGTGCAGGTGGCTGGGGCCTGCCCTTGAGTGTCTGGACTCCCTTCCACAGCCCCAGCTCTGGGAAGCAGCTCCTCAGCTAAGACTTGTAGGAGGAGCGGTGCGCCCCCGCCAGGAAGCCTAGTGCACAGCATGCGGGAAGCGAGCCTCCTCGGTAGAAGAGAAGGCAGCCCAGCTGCGTGCGGCTGCAATCACTGCTTTGGCGGAGCCGAGTGCCATTCCAGTACGGCAGAGCTCCAGCTCTGCTCAAAGGCCCGATCTGGCAGAGTTGCTTCCTTGAGGCTGTTGTGCCCTGGGCGAGCCTTGCCCAGACTTGCCTCGCGTAGGCTTCCTGTCCAGAAAGGAGCGGGCTGCGCGAGACTGGGAGATGCTACTGGCGCCTTCCTGGCCTCAGGTCCACTCCTGCCTTGCCTTTGCACCTAGTCCCCAGGCGTTCTTGTGGACGTCTTAGTTGCCGGTGTGTTGCACACTGCCAAGCGCTCCAGCAGTGAGGGCTCTATTAGAGGCAAAGAGAGGGCATCTGAAAGTTTCCTCTTGCGGTTGCTTGACCGCCCAGACTCAGCACAGCACGGAGAGCCCAAGGCTCACAGGGCCCCTGGCTGGGGTCTGCAGCACCACACACGCGGAAACTGACTCGGTGAGCGCCCAGAAGGTGCCTGACAGACGTCGTTTCCCTAGTGCTCTCCTCCACAGCAGAGACGTGTGCAGGTGCTTAGGGCCTGCCCCTGCGTGTCTGGGCACCCGTCCACAGCCCCAGCTCAGGGAAGCAGCTCCTCAGCCAAGACCTGTGGGAGGCGCAGGGGGCCCTGCCTGGTAGCCTAGTTTACAGCATGCGGGAAGCGAGCCTGCTCGGGAGAAGAGAAGGCAGCCCTGCTGCGTGTGGATGCATTCACTGCTTTGGCGGAGCCGAGTGCGGCTCCAGTACGGCAGAGCTCCAGCTCTGCTCAGAGGCCCGATCTGGCAGAGCTGCTGGTGTGAGGCTGATCTGCCCTGGGCGAGCCTTGCCCAGACTTGCCTCGCGGCTAGGCTTCCAGTCCAGGAAGGAGCACCCTGCGCGAGACTGGGAGATTCTACTGGCGCCATCCTGGCCTCAGCTCCACTCCTGCCTTGCCTTTGCACCTAGTCCCCAAGCGTTCTTGTGGAGGGCTTAGTTGCCGGTGGGTTGCACACTGCCAAGCGCTCCAGCAGTGAGGGCTCTATTAGAGGAAATGGGAGGGCAACTGCCGGGCTCCTCCAGCGGTTGCTTGACCGCCCAGACTCAGCACAGCACGGAGAGCACAAGGCTCACAGGGACCCTGGCTGGGGTCTGCAGCCCCACACACGCGGAATCTGACTCGGTGAGTGCCCAGAAGGTGCCTTAGAGACGTCATTTCCCTATTGCTCTCCTCCCCAGCAGAGACGTGTGCAGGTGGTTTGTGCCGGCCCCTGCGTGTCGGGGCTCCCGTCCACAGCCCCAGCTCAGGGAAGCAGCTCCTGAGCCAAGACCTGTGGGAGGCGCAGGGGGCCCCGCCTGGAAGCCTAGTTTACAGCATGCGGGAAGCGAGCCTCCTCGGGAGAAGGGAAGGCAGCCCTGCTGTGTGCGGCTGCATTGACTGCTTTGGCGAAGCCGAGTGTGCCTCCAGTACGGCAGAGCTCCAGCTCTGCTCAGAGGCCCGATCTGGCAGAGCTGCTGGCGTGAGGCTGCTCTGCCCTGGGCTAGCCTTGCCCAGACTTGCCTCGCGGCTAGGCTTCCAGTCCAGGAAGGAGCATGCTGTGCAAGACTGGGAGATGTTACTGGCGCCTTCCTGGCCTCAGCTCCACTCCTGCCTTGCCTTTGCACCTAGTCCCCAGGCGTTCTTGTGGAGGGCTTAGTAGCCGGTGTGTTGCACACTGCCAAGCGCTCCAGCAGTGAGGGCTCTATTAGAGGCAAAGGGAGGGCTACTGCAAGTCGCCTCTTGCGTTTTGCTTGACCGCCCAGACTCAGAACAGCACGGAAAGTACAAGGCTCACAGGGCCCCTGGCTGGGGTCTGCAGCCCCACACACGGGAGGCGAACTCCGGGAGCACCCAGAAGGTGCCTGACAGACGTCATTTCCCTAGTGCTCTCCTCCCCAGCAGAGACGTGTGCAGGTGGCTGGGGCCTGCCCTTGAGTGTCTGGACTCCCTTCCACAGCCCCAGCTCAGGGAAGCAGCTCCTCAGCTAAGACTTGTAGGAGGAGCGGGGCGCCCCCGCCTGGAAGCCTAGTGCACAGCATGCGGGAAGCGAGCCTCCTCGGTAGAAGAGAAGGCAGCCCAGCTGCGTGCGGCTGCAATCACTGCTTTGGCGGAGCCGAGTGCCCTTCCAGTACGGCAGAGCTCCAGCTCTGCTCAGAGGCCCGATCTGACAGAGTTGCTGGCGTAAGGCTGCTCTGTCCTGGGGGAGCCTTTCCCAGACTTGCCTCACACATAGGCTACCAGTCCAGGAAGGAGCGGGCTGCGCGAGACTGGGAGATGCTACTCGCGCCTTCCTGGCCTCAGCTCCACTCCTGCCTTGCCTTTGCACCTAGTCCCCAGGCGTTCTTGTGAACGGCTTAGTTGCCGGTGGGTTGCACACTGCCAAGCGCTCCAGGCGTGAGGGCTCTATTAGAGGCAAAGGGAGGGCTACTGCAAGTCGCCTCTTGCGTTGGCTTGACCGCCAAGACTCTGCACAGCACGGAAAGCACAAGGCTCACAGTGCCCCTGGCTGGGGTCTGCAGCCCCACACACGCGGAGGCTGACTCGGTGAGCGCCCAGAAGGTGCCTGACAGACGTCATTTCCCTAGTGCTCTCCTCCCCAGCAGAGACGTGTGCAGGTGGTTTGGGCCTGCCCCTGCGTGTCTGGGCTCCCGTCCACAGCCCCAGCTCAGGGAAGCAGCTCCTGAGCCAAGACCTGTGGGAGGCGCAGGGGGCCCCGCCTGGAAGCCTAGTTAAAGTATGCGGGAAGCGAGCCTCCTCGGGAGAAGAGCAGGCAGCCCTACTGTGTGCGGCTGCATTCACTGCTCTGGCGGAGCCGAGTGCGCCTCCAGTACGGCAGAGCTCCAGCTCTACTCAGAGGCCCGATCTGGCAGAGCTGCTGGCGTGAAGGTGCTCTGCCCTTTGCGAGCCTTGCCCAGACTTGCCTCGCGGCTAGGCTTCCTGTCCAGGAAGGAGCAGGCTGCGCGAGACTGGGAGATGCTCCTGGCGCCTTCCTGGCCTCAGCTCCACTCCTGCCTTGCCTTTGCACCTAGTCCCCAGGCGTTCTTGTGGACGTCTTAGTTGCCGGTGTGTTGCACACTGCCAAGCGCTCCAGCAGTGAGGGCTCTATTAGAGGCAATGGGAGGGCAACTGCAGGGCTCCTCCAGCGGTTGCTTGACCGCCCAGACTCAGCACAGCACGGAAAGTACAAGGCTCACAGGGCCCCTGGCTGGGGTCTGCAGCCCCACACACCGGAGGCGAACTCCGGGAGCACCCAGAAGGTGCCTGACAGACGTCATTTCCCTAGTGCTCTCCTCCCGAGCAGAGACGTGTGCAGGTGGCTGGGGCCTGCCCTTGAGTGTCTGGACTCCCTTCCACAGCCCCAGCTCAGGGAAGCAGCTCCTCAGCTAAGACTTGTAGGAGGTGCGGGGCGCCCCCGCCTGGAAGCCTAGTGCACAGCATGCGGGAAGCGAGCCTACTCGGTAGAAGAGAAGGCAGCCCAGCTGCGTGCGGCTGCAATCACTGCTTTGGCGGAGCCGAGTGCCCTTCCAGTACGGCAGAGCTCCAGCTCTGCTCAAAGGCCCGATCTGGCAGAGTTGCTTCCTTGAGGCTGTTGTGCCCTGGGCCAGCCTTGCCCAGACTTGCCTCGCGTAGGCTTCCTGTCCAGAAAGGAGCGGGCTGCGCGAGACTGGCAGATGCTACTGGCGCCTTCCTGGCCTCAGCTCCACTCCTGCCTTGCCTTTGCACCTAGTCCCCAGGCGTTCTTGTGGACGTCTTAGTTGCCGGTTGTTGCACACTGCCAAGCGCTCCAGCAGTGAGGGCTCTATTAGAGACAAAGAGGGGGCATCTGCAAGTTTCCTCTTTCGGTTGCTTGACCGCCCAGACTCAGCACAGCACGGAGAGCCCAAGGCTCACAGGGCCCCTGGCTGGGGTCTGCAGCACCACACACGCGGAAACTGACTCGGTGAGCGCCCAGAAGGTGCCTGATAGACGTCGTTTCCCTAGTGCTCTCCTCCACAGCAGAGACGTGTGCAGGTGCTTGGGGCCTGCCCCTGCGTGTCTGGGCTCCCGTCCACAGCCCCAGCTCAGGGAAGCAGCTCCTCAGCCAAGACCTGTGGGAGCCGCAGGGGGCCCTGCCTGGTAGCCTAGTTTACAGCATGCGGGAAGCGAGCCTGCTCGGGAGAAGAGAAGGCAGCCCTGCTGCGTGGGGATGCATTCACTGCTTTGGCGGAGCCGAGTGCGGCTCCAGTACGGCAGAGCTCCAGCTCTGCTCAGAGGCCCGATCTGGCAGAGCTGCTGGTGTGAGGCTGATCTGCCCTGGGCGAGCCTTGCCCAGACTTGCCTCGCGGCTAGGCTTCCAGTCCAGGAAGGAGCACCCTGCGTGAGACTGGGAGATTCTACTGGCGCCATCCTGGCCTCAGCTCCACTCCTGCCTTGCCTTTGCACCTAGTCCCCAGGCGTTCTTGTGGAGGGCTTAGTTGCCGGTGGGTTGCACACTGCCAAGCGCTCCAGCAGTGAGGGCTCTATTAGAGGCAATGGGAGGGCAACTGCAGGGCTCCTCCAGCGGTTGCTTGACCACCCAGACTCAGCACAGCACGGAGAGCACAAGGCTCACAGGGCCCCTGGCTGGGGTCTGCAGCCCCACACACGCGGAGGCTGACTCGGTGAGCGCCCAGAAGGTGCCTGACAGACGTCATTTCCCTAGTGCTCTCCTCCCCAGCAGAGTCGTGTGCAGGTGGTTTGGGCCTGCCCCTGCGTGTCTGGGCTCCCGTCCACAGCCCCAGCTCAGGGAAGCAGCTCCTGAGCCAAGACCTGTGGGAGGCGCAGGGTGCCCCGCCTGGAAGACTAGTTTACAACATGCGGGAAGCGAGACTCCTCGGGAGAAGAGAAGGCAGCCCTGCTGTGTGCGGCTACATTCACTGCTTTGGCGGAGCCGAGTGCGCATCCAGTACGGCAGAGCTCCAGCTCTGCTCAGAGGCCTGATCTGGCAGAGTTGCTGGCGTGAGGCTGCTCTGCCCTGGGCGAGCCTTGCCCAGACTTGCCTTGCGGCTAGGCTTCCAGTCCAGGAAGGAGCAGGCTGCGCGAGACTGGGAGATTCTCCTGGCGCATTCCTGGCCTCAGCTCCACTCCTGCCTTGCCTTTGCACCTAGTCCCCAGGCGTTCTTGTGGAGGGCTTAGTTGCCGGTTGGTTGCACACTGCCAAGCGCTCCAGCAGTGAGGGCTCTATTAGAGGCAATGAGAGGGCAACTGCAGGGCTCCTCCAGCGGTTGCTTGACCGCCCAGACTCAGCACAGCACGGAGAGCACAAGGCTCACAGGGCCCCTGGCTGGGGTCTGCAGCCCCACACACGCGGAGGCTGACTCGGTGAGCGCCCAGAAGGTGCCTGACAGACGTCATTTCTCTAGTGCTCTCCTCCCCAGCAGAGACGTGTGCAGGTGGTTGGGGCCTGCCCTTGATTGTCTGGACTCCCTTCCACAGCCCCAGCTCAGGGAAGCAGCTCCTCAGCTAAGACCTGTAGGAGGCGCGGGGCGCCCCCGCCTGGAAGCCCAGTTTATTGCATGCCGGAAGCGAGCCTCCTCAGTACAAGAGAAGGCAACCCAGCTGCGTGCGGCTGCAATCAGTACTTTGGCGGAGCCAAGTGCCCCTCCAGTACGGCAGAGCTCCAGCTCTGCTCAAAGTCCCGATCTCTCATAGTTGCTGGCGTGAGGCTGCTGTGCCCTGTGCGAGCCTTGCCCAGACTTGCCTCGCGTTAGGCTTCCAGTCCAGAAAGGAGCAGGCTTCGCGAGACTGGGAGATGCTACTCGCGCCTTCCTGGCCTCAGTTCCACTCCTGCCTTGCCTTTGCACCTAGTCCCCAGGCGTTCTTGTGGAGGGCTTAGTTGCCGGTGGGTTGCACACTGCCAAGCGCTCCAGCAGTGAGGGCTCTATTAGAGGCAAAGTGAGGGCAACTGGAAGTCTATTCTTACGGTTGCTTGACCGCCGAGACTCAGCACAGCACGGAGAACACAAGGATCACAGGGCCACTGGCTGGGGTCTGCAGCCCCACACACGCGGAGGCTGACTCGGTGAGCGCCCAAAAGGTGCCTGACAGACGTCATTTCCCTAGTGCTCTCCTCCCCAGCAGAGACGTGTTCAGGTGGTTAGGGCCTGCCCCTGCGTTTCTGGGCTCCCGTCCACAGCCCCAGCTCAGGGAAGCAGCTCCTCAGCTAAGACCTGTAGGAGGCGCGGGGCGCCCCCGCCTGGAAGCCCAGTTTATAGCATGCCGGAAGCGAGCCTCCTCAGTACAAGAGAAGGCAGCCCAGCTGCGTGCGGCTGCAATCAGTACTTTGGCGGAGCCGAGTGCCCCTCCAGTACGGCAGAGCTCCAGCTCTGCTCAGAGGCCCGATCTGGCAGAGCTGCTGGTGTGAGGCTGCTCTGCCCTGGGCGAGCCTTGCCCAGACTTGCCTCGCGGCTAGGCTTCCAGTCCAGGAAGGAGCACCCTGCGCGAGACTGGGAGATTCTACTGGCCCCATCCTGGCCTCAGCTCCACTCCTGCCTTGCCTTTGCACCTAGTCCCCAGGCGTTCTTGTGGAGGGCTTAGTTGCCGGTGGGTTGCACACTGCCAAGCGCTCCAGCAGTGAGGGCTCTATTAGAGGCAATGGGAGGGCAACTGCAGGGCTCCTCCAGCGGTTGCTTGACCGCCCAGACTCAGCACACCACGGAGAGCACAAGGCTCACAGGGCCCCTGGCTGGGGTCTGCAGCCCCACACACCGGAGTTGAACTTCGGGAGCGCCCAGAAGGTGCCTGACAGACGTCATTTCCCTAGTGCTCTCCTCTCCAGCAGAGACGTGTGCAGGTGGTTGGGGCCTGCCCCTGCGTGTCTGGGCTCCCGTCCACAGCCCCAGCTCAGGGAAGCAGCTCCTCAGCTAAGACCTGTAGGAGGCGCGGGGAGCCCCCGCCGGGAAGCCTAGTTTACAGCATGCCGGAAGCGAGCCTCCTCAGTACAAGAGAAGGCAGCCCAGCTGCGTGCGGCTGCAATCAGTACTTTGGCGGAGCCGAGTGCCCCTCCAGTACGGCAGAGCTCCAGCTCTGCTCGAAGGCCCGATCTCTCATAGTTGCTGGCGTGAGGCTGCTTTGCCCTGGGCGAGCCTTGCCCAGACTTGCCTCGCGTTAGGCTTCCAGTCCAGAAAGGAGCGGGCTGCGCGAGACTGGGAGATGCTCGTGGCGCCTTCCTGGCCTCAGCTCCACTCCTGCCTTGCCTTTCAACTTAGTCCCCAGGCGTTCTTGTGGAGGGCTTAGTTGCCGGTGGGTTGCACATAGCCAAGCGCTCCAGCTTGAGGGCTCTATTAGAGGCAAAGTGAGGGCAAATGGAAGTCTATTCTTACGGTTGCTTGACCGCCCAGACTCAGCACAGCACGGAGAGCACAAGGCTCACAGGGCCCCTGGCTGGGGTCTGCAGCCCCACACACGCGGAATCTGACTCGGTGAGCGCCCAGAAGGTGCCTTAGAGACGTCATTTCCCTATTGCTCTCCTCCCCAGCAGAGACGTGTGAAGGTGGTTTGTGCCGGCCCCTGCGTGTCTGAGCTCCCGTCCACAGCCCCAGCTCAGGGAAGCAGCTCCTGAGCCAAGACCTGTGGGAGGCGCAGGGGGCCCCGCCTGGAAGCCTAGTTTACAGCATGCGGGAAGCGAGCCTCCTCGGGAGAAGGGAAGGCAGCCCTGCTGTGTGCGGCTGCATTGACTGCATTGGCGGAGCCGAGTGTGCCTCCAGTACGGCAGAGCTCCAGCTCTGCTCAGAGGCCCGATCTGGCAGAGCTGCTGGCGTGAGGCTGCTCTGCCCTGGGCTAGCCTTGCCCAGACTTGCCTCGCGGCTAGGCTTCCAGTCCCGGAAGGAGCATGCTGTGCAAGACTGGGAGATGCTACTGGCGCCTTCCTGGCCTCAGCTCCACTCCTGCCTTGCCTTTGCACCTAGTCCCCATGCGTTCTTGTGGAGGGCTTAGTAGCCGGTGTGTTGCACACTGCCAAGCGCTCCAGCAGTGAGGGCTCTATTAGAGGCAAAGGGAGGGCTACTGCAAGTCGCCTCTTGCGTTTTGCTTGACCGCCCAGACTCAGCACAGCACGGAAAGTACAAGGCTCACAGGGACCCTGGCTGTGGTCTGCAGCCCCACACACGGGAGGCGAACTCCGGGAGCACCCAGAAGGTGCCTGACAGACGTCATTTCCCTAGTGCTCTCCTCCCCAGCAGAGACGTGTGCAGGTGGCTGGGGCCTGCCCTTGAGTGTCTGGACTCCCTTCCACAGCCCCAGCTCAGGGAAGCAGCTCCTCAGCTAAGACTTGTAGGAGGAGCGGGGCGCCCCCGCCTGGAAGCCTAGTGCACAGCATGCGGGAAGCGAGCCTCCTCGGTAGAAGAGAAGGCAGCCCAGCTGCGTGCGGCTGCAATCACTGCTTTGGCGGAGCCGAGTGCCCTTCCAGTACGGCAGAGCTCCAGCTCTGCTCAGAGGCCCGATCTGACAGAGTTGCTGGCGTAAGGCTGCTCTGTCCTGGGGGAGCCTTTCCCAGACTTGCCTCACACATAGGCTTCCAATCCAGGAAGGAGCGGGCTGCGCGAGACTGGGAGATGCTACTCGCGCCTTCCTGGCCTCAGCTCCACTCCTGCCTTGCCTTTGCACCTAGTCCCCAGGCGTTCTTGTGGAGGGCTTAGTTGCCGGTGGGTTGCACACTGCCAAGCGCTCCAGCAGTGAGGGCTCTATTAGAGGCAATGGGAGGACAACTGCAGGGCTCCTCCAGCGGTTGCTTGACCGCCCAGACTCAGCACAGCACGGAGAGCACAAGGCTCACAGTGCCCCTGGCTGGGGTCTGCAGCCCCACACACCGGAGGGGAACTCCGGGAACGCCCAGAAGGTGCCTGACAGACGTCATTTCCCAAGTGCTTTCCTCCCCTGCAGAGACGAGTGCAGGTGGTTGGGGCCTGCCCTTGAGTGTCTGGACTCCCTTCCACAGCCCCAGCTCAGGGAAGCAGCTCCTCAGCTAAGACCTGTAGGAGGCGCGGGGCGCCCCCGCCGGGAAGCCTAGTTTACAGCATGCCGGAAGCGAGCCTCCTCAGTACAAGAGAAGGCAGCCGAGCTGCGTGCGGCTGCAATCAGTACTTTGGCGGAGCCGAGTGCCCCTCCAGTAGGGCAGAGCTCCAGCTCTGCTCAAAGGCCCGATCTCTCAGAGTTGCTGGCGTGAGTCTGCTGTGCCCTGGGCGAGCCTTGCCAGACTTGAATCGCGTTAGGCTTCCAGTCCAGAAAGGAGCGGGCTGCGCGAGACTGGGAGATGCTACTGGCGCCTTCCTGGCCTCAGCTCCACTCCTGCCTTGCCTTTGCACCTAGTCCCCAGGCGTTCTTGTGGAGGGCTTAGTTGCCGGTGGGTTGCACACTGCCAAGCGCTCCAGCAGTGAGGGCTCTATTAGTGGTAATGGGAGGGCAACTGCAGGGCTCCTCCAGTGGTTGCTTGACCGCCCAGACTCAGCAGAGCACGGAGAGCACAAGGCTCACAGGGCCACTGGCTGGGGTCTGCAGCCCCACACACGCGGAAGCTGACTCGGTGAGTGCCCAGAAGGTGCCTGACAGACGTCATTTCCCTAGTGCTCTCCTCCCCAGCAGAGACGTGTGCAGGTGGTTGGGGCCTTCCCCTGCGTGTCTGGGCTCCCGTCCACAGCCCCACCTCAGGGAAGCAGCTCCTCAGCCAAGACCTGTGGGAGTTGCAGGGGGCCCCGCCTGGAAGACTAGTTTACAGCATGCAGGAAGCGAGTCTCCTCGGGAGAAGAGGAGCCAGCCCAGCTGCGTGCGGCTACAATCACTGCTTTGGCGGAGCCGAGTGCCCCTCCAGTACGGCAGAGCTCCAGCTCTGCTCAGAGACCCGATCTGGCAGAGTTGCTGGCGTGAGGCTGCTCTGCCCAGGGCGAGCTTTGCCCAGACTTGCCTCGCGGCTAGGCTTCCAGTCAAGGAAGGAGCAGGCTGCGCGAGACTGGGAGATGCTACTGGCGCCTTCCTGGCCTCAGCTCCACTCCTGCCTTGCCTTTGCACCTAGTCCCCAGGCGTTCTTGTGAAAGGCTTAGTTGCCGGTGGGTTGCAAACTGCGAAGCGCTCCCGCCGTGAGGGCTCTATTAGAGGCAAAGGGAGGGCTACTGCAAGTCGCCTCTTGCGTTTGCTTGACCGCCCAGACTCAGCACAGCACGGAAAGTACAAGGCTCACAGGGCCCCTGGCTGGGGTCTGCAGCCCCTCACACCGGAGGGAAACTCCGGGAGCGCCCAGAAGGTGCCTGACAGATGTCATTTCCCTAGTGCTCTCCTCCCCATCAGAGACGTGTGCAGGTGGTTGGGGCCTGCCCTTGAGTGTCTGGACTCCCTTCCACAGCCCCAGGTCAGGGAAGCAGCTCCTCAGCTAAGACCTGTAGGAGGCGCGGGGCGCCACCGCCCGGAAGCCTAGTTTACAGCATGACGGAAGCGAGCCTCCTCAGTACAAGAGAGGCAGCCCAGCTGCGTGCGGCTGCAATCAGTACGTTGGTGGAGCCGAGTGCCCCTCCAGTACGGCAGAGCTCCAGCTCTGCTCAATGGCCCGATCTCTCACAGTTGCTTTCGTGAGGCTGCTGTGCCCTGGGCGAGTCTTGCCCAGACTTGCCTCGCGTTAGGCTTCCAGTCCAGGAAGGAGCAGGCTGCGCGAGACTGGGAGATGCTACTTGCGCCTTCCTGGCCTCAGCTCCACTCCTGCCTTGCCTTTGCACCTAGTCCCCAGGCGTTCTTGTGGAGGGCTTAGTTGCCGGTGGGTTGCACACTGCCAAGCGCTCCAGCAGTGAGGGCTCTATTAGACGCAATGGGAGGGCAACTGCAGGGATACTCCAGCGGTTGCTTGACCGCCCAGACTCAGCACAGCACGGAGAGCACAAGGCTCATAGGGCCCCTGGCTGGTGTCTGCAGCCCCACACAACGGAGGTGAACTCCGGGAGCTCCCAGAAGGTGCCTGAGTGCCGTCATTTCCCTAGTGCTCTCCTCCCAGGCAGAGACGTGTGCAGGTGGTTGGGGCCTGCCCCTGCGTGCCTGGGCTCCCATCCACAGCCCCAGCTCAGGGAAGCAGCTCCAGAGCCAAGACCTGTGGGAGGTACAGGGGGCCCCGCCTGGAATCCTAGTTTACAGCATGCGGGAAGCGAGCCTCCTCCTGAGAAGAGAAGGGAGCCCTGCTGTGTGCGGCTGCATTCACTGCTTTGGCAGAGCCGAGTGCGCCTCCAGTACGGCAGAGATCCAGCTCTGCTAAGAGGCCCGATCTGGCAGTGTTGCTGGCGTGAGGCTGCTCTGCCCAGGGCAAGTTTGCCCAGACTTGCCTTGCGGCTAGGCTTCCAGTCCAGGAAGGAGCAGGCTGCGCGAGACTGGGAGATGCTACTGGCGCCTTCCTGGCCTCAGCTCCACTCCTGCCTTGCCTTTGCACCTAGTCCCCAGGCGTTCTTGTGAAAGGCTTAGTTGCCGGAGGGTTGCACACTGCCAAGCGCTCCAGCAGTGAAGGCTCTATTAGAGGCAAAGGGAGGGCAACTTCAAGATTCCTTGTGCGGTTGCTTGACCGCCCAGACTCAGCACAGCACGGAGAGCACAAGGCTCACAGGGCCCCTGGCTGTGGTCTGCAGCCCCACACACGGGAGGCGAACTCCGGGAGCACCCAGAAGGTGCCTGACAGACGTCATTTCCCTAGTGCTCTCCTCCCCAGCAGAGACGTGTGCAGGTGGCTGGGGCCTGCCCTTGAGTGTCTGGACTCCCTTCCACAGCCCCAGCTCAGGGAAGCAGCTCCTCAGCTAAGACTTGTAGGAGGAGCGGGGCGCCCCCGCCTGGAAGCCTAGTGCACAGCATGCGGGAAGCGAGCCTCCTCGGTAGAAGAGAAGGCAGCCCAGCTGCGTGCGGCTGCAATCACTGCTTTGGCGGAGCCGAGTGCCCTTCCAGTACGGCAGAGCTCCAGCTCTGCTCAGAGGCCCGATCTGACAGAGTTGCTGGCGTAAGGCTGCTCTGTCCTGGGGGAGCCTTTCCCAGACTTGCCTCACACATAGGCTTCCAATCCAGGAAGGAGCGGGCTGCGCGAGACTGGGAGATGCTACTCGCGCCTTCCTGGCCTCAGCTCCACTCCTGCCTTGCCTTTGCACCTAGTCCCCAGGCGTTCTTGTGGAGGGCTTAGTTGCCGGTGGGTTGCACACTGCCAAGCGCTCCAGCAGTGAGGGCTCTATTAGAGGCAATGGGAGGACAACTGCAGGGCTCCTCCAGCGGTTGCTTGACCGCCCAGACTCAGCACAGCACGGAGAGCACAAGGCTCACAGTGCCCCTGGCTGGGGTCTGCAGCCCCACACACCGGAGGGGAACTCCGGGAACGCCCAGAAGGTGCCTGACAGACGTCATTTCCCAAGTGCTTTCCTCCCCTGCAGAGACGAGTGCAGGTGGTTGGGGCCTGCCCTTGAGTGTCTGGACTCCCTTCCACAGCCCCAGCTCAGGGAAGCAGCTCCTCAGCTAAGACCTGTAGGAGGCGCGGGGCGCCCCCGCCGGGAAGCCTAGTTTACAGCATGCCGGAAGCGAGCCTCCTCAGTACAAGAGAAGGCAGCCGAGCTGCGTGCGGCTGCAATCAGTACTTTGGCGGAGCCGAGTGCCCCTCCAGTAGGGCAGAGCTCCAGCTCTGCTCAAAGGCCCGATCTCTCAGAGTTGCTGGCGTGAGTCTGCTGTGCCCTGGGCGAGCCTTGCCAGACTTGAATCGCGTTAGGCTTCCAGTCCAGAAAGGAGCGGGCTGCGCGAGACTGGGAGATGCTACTGGCGCCTTCCTGGCCTCAGCTCCACTCCTGCCTTGCCTTTGCACCTAGTCCCCAGGCGTTCTTGTGGAGGGCTTAGTTGCCGGTGGGTTGCACACTGCCAAGCGCTCCAGCAGTGAGGGCTCTATTAGTGGTAATGGGAGGGCAACTGCAGGGCTCCTCCAGTGGTTGCTTGACCGCCCAGACTCAGCAGAGCACGGAGAGCACAAGGCTCACAGGGCCACTGGCTGGGGTCTGCAGCCCCACACACGCGGAAGCTGACTCGGTGAGTGCCCAGAAGGTGCCTGACAGACGTCATTTCCCTAGTGCTCTCCTCCCCAGCAGAGACGTGTGCAGGTGGTTGGGGCCTTCCCCTGCGTGTCTGGGCTCCCGTCCACAGCCCCACCTCAGGGAAGCAGCTCCTCAGCCAAGACCTGTGGGAGTTGCAGGGGGCCCCGCCTGGAAGACTAGTTTACAGCATGCAGGAAGCGAGTCTCCTCGGGAGAAGAGGAGCCAGCCCAGCTGCGTGCGGCTACAATCACTGCTTTGGCGGAGCCGAGTGCCCCTCCAGTACGGCAGAGCTCCAGCTCTGCTCAGAGACCCGATCTGGCAGAGTTGCTGGCGTGAGGCTGCTCTGCCCAGGGTGAGCTTTGCCCAGACTTGCCTCGCGGCTAGGCTTCCAGTCCAGGAAGGAGCAGGCTGCGCGAGACTGGGAGATGCTACTGGCGCCTTCCTGGCCTCAGCTCCACTCCTGCCTTGCCTTTGCACCTAGTCCCCAGGCGTTCTTGTGAAAGGCTTAGTTGCCGGTGGGTTGCAAACTGCGAAGCGCTCCCGCCGTGAGGGCTCTATTAGAGGCAAAGGGAGGGCTACTGCAAGTCGCCTCTTGCGTTTGCTTGACCGCCCAGACTCAGCACAGCACGGAAAGTACAAGGCTCACAGGGCCCCTGGCTGGGGTCTGCAGCCCCTCACACCGGAGGGAAACTCCGGGAGCGCCCAGAAGGTGCCTGACAGATGTCATTTCCCTAGTGCTCTCCTCCCCATCAGAGACGTGTGCAGGTGGTTGGGGCCTGCCCTTGAGTGTCTGGACTCCCTTCCACAGCCCCAGGTCAGGGAAGCAGCTCCTCAGCTAAGACCTGTAGGAGGCGCGGGGCGCCACCGCCCGGAAGCCTAGTTTACAGCATGACGGAAGCGAGCCTCCTCAGTACAAGAGAGGCAGCCCAGCTGCGTGCGGCTGCAATCAGTACGTTGGTGGAGCCGAGTGCCCCTCCAGTACGGCAGAGCTCCAGCTCTGCTCAATGGCCCGATCTCTCACAGTTGCTTTCGTGAGGCTGCTGTGCCCTGGGCGAGTCTTGCCCAGACTTGCCTCGCGTTAGGCTTCCAGTCCAGGAAGGAGCAGGCTGCGCGAGACTGGGAGATGCTACTTGCGCCTTCCTGGCCTCAGCTCCACTCCTGCCTTGCCTTTGCACCTAGTCCCCAGGCGTTCTTGTGGAGGGCTTAGTTGCCGGTGGGTTGCACACTGCCAAGCGCTCCAGCAGTGAGGGCTCTATTAGACGCAATGGGAGGGCAACTGCAGGGATACTCCAGCGGTTGCTTGACCGCCCAGACTCAGCACAGCACGGAGAGCACAAGGCTCATAGGGCCCCTGGCTGGTGTCTGCAGCCCCACACAACGGAGGTGAACTCCGGGAGCTCCCAGAAGGTGCCTGAGTGCCGTCATTTCCCTAGTGCTCTCCTCCCAGGCAGAGACGTGTGCAGGTGGTTGGGGCCTGCCCCTGCGTGTCTGGGCTCCCATCCACAGCCCCAGCTCAGGGAAGCAGCTCCAGAGCCAAGACCTGTGGGAGGTACAGGGGGCCCCGCCTGGAATCCTAGTTTACAGCATGCGGGAAGCGAGCCTCCTCCTGAGAAGAGAAGGGAGCCCTGCTGTGTGCGGCTGCATTCACTGCTTTGGCGGAGCCGAGTGCGCCTCCAGTACGGCAGAGATCCAGCTCTGCTAAGAGGCCCGATCTGGCAGTGTTGCTGGCGTGAGGCTGCTCTGCCCAGGGCAAGTTTGCCCAGACTTGCCTTGCGGCTAGGCTTCCAGTCCAGGAAGGAGCATGCTGCGCGAGACTGGGAGATGCTACTGGCGCCTTCCTGGCCTCAGCTCCACTCCTGCCTTGCCTTTGCACCTAGTCCCCAGGCGTTCTTGTGAAAGGCTTAGTTGCCGGAGGGTTGCACACTGCCAAGCGCTCCAGCAGTGAAGGCTCTATTAGAGGCAAAGGGAGGGCAACTTCAAGATTCCTTGTGCGGTTGCTTGACCGCCCAGACTCAGCACAGCACGGAGAGCACAAGGCTCACAGGGCCCCTGGCTGGGGTCTGCAGCCCCACACACGCGGAGGCGAACTCCGGGAGCGCCCAGAAGGTGCCTGACAGACGTCATTTCCCTAGTGCTCTCCTCCCCAGCAGAGACGTGTGCAGGTGGTTTGGGCCTGCCCCTGCGTGTCTGGGCTCCCGTCCACAGCCCCAGCTCAGGGAAGCAGCTCCTGATCCAAGACCTGTGGGAGGCGCACGGGGCCCCGCCTGGAAGCCTAGTTTACAGCATGCGGGAAGCGAGCCTCCTCAGGAGGAGAGAAGGCAGCCCTGCTGTTTGCGGCTGCATTCACTGCTTTGGCGGAGCCGAGTGCGCCTCCAGTACGGCAGAGCTCCATCTCTGCTCAGAGGCCCAATCTGGCAGAGTTGCTGGCGTGAGGCTGCTCTGCCCTGGGCGAGCCTTGCCCAGACTTGCCTCGAGGCTAAGCTTCCAGTCCAGGTAGGAGCAGGCTGCGCGAGACTGGGAGATGCTACCGGCGCCTTCCTGGCCTCAGCTCCACTCCTGCCTTGCCTTTGCACCTAGTCCCCAGGCGTTCTTGTGGAGGGCTTAGTTGCCAGTGGGATGCACACTGCCAAGCGCTCCAGCAGTGAGGGCTCTATTAGAGGCAATGGGAGGGCAACTGCAGGGTTCCTCCAGCGGTTGCTTGACCGCCCAGACTCAGCACAGCACCGAAAGTACAAGGCTCACAGGGCCCCTGGCTGGGGTCTGCAGCCCCATACACCGGAGGGGAACTCCGTGAACGCCCAGAAGGTGCCTGACAGACGTCATTTCCCTAGTGATCTCCTCCCCAGCAGAGACGTGTGCAGGTGGTTGGGGCCTGCCCCTGCGTGTCTGGGCTTCCGAACACAGCCCCAGCTCAGGGAAGCAGCTCCTCCGCCAAGACCTGTAGGAGGTGTGGGGAGCCCCCGCCTGGAAACCTAGTGCACAGCATGCGGGAAGCGAGCCTCCTTGGGAGAAGAGGAGGCAGCCCAGATGCGTGCGGCTGCAATCACTGCTTTGGCGGAGCGGAGTTTGCCTCCAGTACGAGAGAGCTCCAGCTCTGCTCAGAGGCCCGATCTGGCAGAGTGCTGATGTGAGGCTGTCTGCCCTTGGCGAGCCGTGCCCAGACTTGCCTCGCGGCTAGGCTTCCAGTCCAGAAAGGAGGGGGCTGCGCGAGACTGGGAGATGCTACTGGCGCCTTCCTGGCCTCAGCTCCACTCCTGCCTTGCCTTTGCATCTAGTCCCCAGGTGTTCTTGTGGTGGGCTTAATTGCCCGGGGGTTGCACACTGCCAAGCCCTCCAGCAGTGAGGGCTCTATTAGTGGCAATGGGAGGGCAACTGCAGGGCTCCTCCAGCGGTTGCTTGACCGCCCAGACTCAGCACAGCACGGAGAGCACAAGGCTCACAGGGCCCCTGGCTGGGGTCTGCAGCCCCACACACGCGGAGGCTGACTCGGTGAGCGCCCAGAAGATGCCTGACAGACGTCATTTCCCTAGTGCTCTCCTCCCCAGCAGAGACGTGTGCAGGTGGTTGGGCCCTGCCCCTGCGTATCTGGGCTCCCGTCCACAGCCCCAGCTCAGGGAAGCAGCTCCTGAGCCAAGACATGTGGGAGGCGCAGGGAGCGCCGCCTTGAAGCCTAGTTTACAGCATGCGGGAAGCGAGCCTCTTCGGGAGAAGAGGAGGCAGCCCTGCTGTGTGCGGCTGCATTCACTGCTTTGGCGTAGCCGAGTGCACCTCCAGTACGGCAGAGCTCCAGCTCTGCTCAGAGGTCCGATCAGGCAGAGTTGCTGGCGTGAGGCTGCTCTGCCCTGGGAGACTTGCCCAGATTTGCCTCGCGGCTAGGCTTACAGTCCATGAAGGAGCAGGCTGCGCGAGACTGGGAGATGCTACTGAGGCCTTCCTGGCCTCAGCTCCCCTCCTGCCTTGCCTTTGCAGCTACTCCCCAGGCGTTCTTGTGGAGGGCTTAGTTGCCGGTGGGTTTCACACTGCCAAGCGCTCCAGCAGTGAGGGCTCTATTAGAGGCAATGGGAGGGCAACTGCAGGGCTCCCCCAGCGGTTGCTTGACCGCCCAGACTCAGCACAGGACGGAGAGCACAAGGCTCTCAGGGCCCCTGGCTGGGGTCTGCAGCCCCACACACCGGAGGCGAACTCCAGGAGCTCCCAGAAGGTGCCTGACAGACGTCATTTCCCTAGTGCTCTCCTTGCCTGCAGAGACGTGGGCAGGTGGTTGGGGCCTGCCTCTGCGTGTCTGGGCTCCCGTCCACAGCCTCAGCTCAGGAAAGCAGTTCCTGAGTCAAGACCTGTGGGAGGCGCGGGGGGCCCCACCTGGAAGCCTAGTTTACAGCATGTGGGAAGCGAGCCTCCTCGGGAGAAGAGAAGGCAGCCCTGCTGTGTGCGGCTGCATTCACTGCTTTGGCGGAGCCGAGTGCGCCTCCAGTACGGCAGAGCTCCAGCTCTGCTCTGAGTCCCAATCTGGCAGAGTTGTTGGCGTCAGACTGCGCTGCCCTGGGCGAGCCTTGCCCAGAGATGCCTCGTGACTAGGCTTCCAGTCCAGGAAGGAGAAGGCTGCGTGTGACTGCGAGATGCTACTGGCGCCTTCCTGGCCTCAGCTCCACTCCTGCCTTACCTTTTCACTTAGTCTCCAGGCGTTCTTGTGGAGGGCTTAGTTGCCAGTGGGTTGCACACTGCTAAGCGTTCCAGCAGTGAGGGCTCTTTTAGATGCAATGGGAGGGCAACTACAGGGCTCCTCCAGCGGTTGCTTGACCGACCAGACTCAGCACAGCACGGAGAGCACAAGGCTCTCACGGCCACTGGCTGGGGTCTACAGCCCCACACATGCGGAGGCTGACTCGGTGAGCGCCCAGAAAGTTCCTGACAGACGTCAATTCCCTAGTACTCTCCTCCCCAGCAGAGACGTGTGCAGGTGGTTGGGGCCTGCCATTGAGAGTCTGGACTCCCTTCCACAGCCCCAGCTCAGGGAAGCAGCTCCTAAGCTAAGACCTGTAGGAGGCGCGGGGCGCCCACCCCGGGAAGCCTAGTTTACAGCATGCCGGAAGCGTGCCTCCTCAGTACAAGAGAAGGCAGCCCAGCTGCGTGCGGCTGCAATCAGTACTTTGGCGGAGCCGAGTGCCCCTCCAGTATGGCAGAGCTTCAGCTCTGCTCAAAGGCCCGTTCTCTCAGAGTTGCTGGCGTGAGGCTGCTGTGCCCTGGGCCAGCCTTGCCCAGACTTGCCTCGCGTTAGGATTTCAGTCCAGAAAGGAGCGGGCTGCGCGAGACTGGGAGATGCTACTGGCAACTTCCTGGCCTCAGCTTCACTCCTGCCTTGCCTTTGCACCTAGTCCCCAGGCGTTCTTGTGGAGGGCTTAGTTGCCGGTGGGTTGCACACTGCCACGCGCTCCAGCAGTGAGGGCTCTATTAGTGGTAATGGGAGGGCAACTGCAAGTCGCCTCTTGCGTTTGCTTGACGCCCAGACTCAGCACAGCACGGAAAGCACAAGGCTTACAGGGCCCCTGGCTGGGGTCTGCAGCCCCACACACCGGAGTCGAACTCCTGGAGCACCCAGAAGGTGCCTGACAGACGTCATTTCCCTAGTGCTCTCCTCCCCAGCAGAGACGTGTGCAGGTGGTTGGCGCCCGACCTTGAGTGTCTGGACTCCCTTCCACAGCCCCAGCTCAGGGAAGCAGCTCCTCAGCTAAGATCTTTGGAGGCGCGGGGCGCCCCCACCGGGAAGCCTAGTTTACAGCATGCCGGTAGCGACCCTCCTCAGTACAAGAGAAGGCAGCCCAGCTGCGTGCTGCTGCAATCAGTACTTTGGCAGAGCCGAGTGCCCCTCCAGTACGGCAGAGCTCCAGCTCTGCTCAAAGGCCCGATCTCTCAGAGTTGCTGGCGTGAGGCTGCTGTGCCCTGGGCGAGCCTTGCCCAGACTTGCCTCGTGTTAGGCTTCCAGTCCAGAAAGGAGCAGGCTGCGCTAGACTGGGAGATGTTACGGGCGCCTTCCTGGCCTCAGCTCCACTCCTGCCTTGCCTTTGCACTTTGTCCCCAGGCGTTCTTGTGGAGGGCTTAGTTGCCGGTGGGTTGCACACTGCCACGAGCTCCAGCAGTGAGGGCTCTATTAGTGGTAATGGGAGGGCAACTGCAGGGCTCCTCCAGCGGTTGCTTGACCGCCCAGACTCAGCACAGTACGGAGAGCACAAGGCTCACAGGGCCACTGGCTGGGGTCTGCAGCCCCACACACGCGGAGGCTGACTCGGTGAGCGCCCAGATGGTGCCTGACAGACGTCATTTCCCTAGTGCTCTCCTCCCCAGCAGAGACGTGTGCAGGTGGTTAGGGCCTGCCCCTGCGTTTCTGGGCTCCCGTCCACAGCCCCAGCTCAGGGAAGCAGCTCCTAAGCCAAGACCTGTTTGAGGCGCAGGGGGCCCCGTCTGGAAACCTAGTTTACAGCATGCGGGAAGCGAGCCTCCTTGAGAGAAGGGGAGGCAGCCCAGCTGCGTGCAGCTGCAATCACTGCTTTGGGGGAGCCGAGTGCCCCTCCATTTCGGCAGAGCTCCAGCTCTGCTCAGAGGCCCGATCTGGCAGAGTTGCTGGCGTGAGGCTGTTGTGCCCAGGGCAAGCTTTGCCCAGACTTGCCTTGCGGTTAGGCTTCCAGTCCAGGAAGGAGTAGGCTGCGCGAGACTGGGAGATGCTACTGAGGCCTTCCTGGCCTCAGCTCCACTCCTGCCTTGCCTTTGCACCTAGTCCCCAGGCGTTCTTGTGAAAGGCTTAGTTGCCGGTGGGTTGAACACTGCCAAGCGCTCCAGCAGTGAGGGCTCTATTAGAGGCAAAGGGAGGGCAACTTAAAGTTTCCTTATGCGGTTGCTTGACCGCCCAGACTCAGCACAGCACGGAAAGCACAAGGCTTACAGGGCCCCTGGCTGGGGTCTGCAGCCCCACACACGCGGAGGATGACTCGGTGAGCGCCCAGAAGTTGCCTGACAGACGTCATTTCCCTAGTGCTCTTCTCCCCAGCAGAGACATGTGCAGGTGGTTTGGGCCTACCCCTGCGTGTCTGGGCTCCCGTCCACAGCCCCAGCTCAGGGAAGCAGCTCCTGAGCCAAGACCTGTGGGAGGCGCAGGGGGCCCCGCCTGGAAGCCTAGTTTACAGGATGTGGGAAGCGAGCCTCCTCGGAAGAAGAGAAGGCAGCCCTGCTGTGTGTGGCTGCATTCACTGCTTTGGTGGAGCCGAGTGCGCCTCCAGTACGGCAGAGCTCCAGCTCTGCTCAGAGGCCCGATCTGGCAGAGTTGCTGGCGTGAGGCTGCTCTGCCCTGGGCGAGCCTTGCCCAGACTTGCCTCGCGGCTAGGCTTCCAGTCCAGGAAGGAGCAGGCTGCGGGAGACTGGGAGATGCTCCGGGCGCCTTCCTGGCCTCAGCTCCACTCCTGCCTTGCCTTTGCACCTAGTCCCCAGGCGTTCTTGTGGAGGGGTTAGTTGCCAGTGGGTTGCACATTGCCAAGCGCTCCAGCCGTGAGGGCTCTATTAGAGGCAATGGGAGGGCAACTGCAGGGCTCCTCCAGCGGTGGCTTGACCGCCCAGACTCAGCACAGCATGGAGACCAGAAGGCTCACAGGGCCCCTGGCTGGGGTCTGCAGTCCAACACACGCGGAGGCTGACTCGGTGAGCGCCCAGAAGGTGCCTGACAGACGTCATTTCCCTAGTGCTCTCCTCCCCAGCAGAGACATGTGCAGGTGGTTGGGGCCTGCCCCTGCGTGTCTGGGCTCCCGTCCACAGCCCCACCTCAGGGAAGCAGCTCCTCAGCCAAGACCTGTGGGAGGCGCAGGGTCCCCGCCTGGAAGCCCAGTTTACAGCATGCGGGAAGCGAACGTCCTTGGGAGAAGGGGAGGCAGCCCAGCTGTGTGCAGCTGCATCACTGCTTCGGCGGAGCCGAGTACCCCTCCAGTACGGCAGAGCTCCAGCTATGCTCAAGGCCAGATCTGGCAGAGCTGCTGGCGTGAGGCTGCTCTGCCCTGGGCGAACCTTGCCCAGACTTGCCTCGCGGCTAGGCTTCCAGTCCAGGAAGGAGCAGGCTGCACGAGACTGGAAGATGCTACTGGCGCCTTCCTGGCCTCAGCTCCACTCCTGCCTTGCCTTTGCACCTAGTCCCCAGGCGTTCTTGTGGAGGGCTTAGTTGCCGGTGGGTTGCACACTGCCAAGCGCTCCAGCAGTGAGGGCTCTATTAGAGGCAATGGGAGGGCAACTGCATGGCTCCTCCAGCGGTTGCTTTACCGCCCAGACTCAGCACAGCACAGAGAGCACAAGGCTCACAGGGCCCCTGGCTGGGGTCTGCAGCCCCACACACCGGAGGTGAACTCCGGGAGCGCCCAGAAGGTGCCTGAGTGCCGTCATTTCCCTAGTGCTCTCCTCCCAGGCAGAGACGTGTGCAGGTGGTTAGGGCCTGCCCCTGCGTGTCTGAGCTCCCGTACACAGCCCCAGCTCCGGGAAGCAGCTCCTGAGCCAAGACCTGTGGGAGGCGCAGGGGGCCCCGCCTGGAAGCCCAGTTTACAGCATGCGGGAAGCGAGTCTCCTCGGGAGAAGAAGAGCCAGCCCAGCTGCGTGCGGCTGCAATCACTGCTTTGGCGGAGCCGAGTGCCCCTCCAGTACGGCAGAGCTCCAGCTCTGCTCAGAGGCCCGATCTGGCAGAGTTGCTGGCGTGAGGCTGCTCTGCCCAGGGCGAGCCTTGCCCAGACTTGCCTCGCGGCTAGGCTTCCAGTCCAGGAAGGAGCAGGCTGCGCGAGAGTGGGAGATGCTACTGGCGCTTTCCTGGCCTCAGCTCCACTCCTGCCTTGCCTTTGCACCTAGTCCCCAGGCGTTCTTGTGGAGGGCTTAGTTTCCGGTGGGTTGCACACTGCCAAGCGCTCCAGCCGTGAGGGCTCTATTAGAGGCAAAGGGAGGGCTAATGCAAGTCGCCTCTTGCGTTTGCTTGACCAAAAAGACTCAGCACAGCACGTAAAGTACAAGGCTTACAGGGCCCCTGGCTGGGGTCTGCAGCCCCACACACCGGAGGGGAACTCCGGGAGCGCCCAGAAGGTGCCTGACATACGTCATTTCCCTAGTGCTCTCCTCCCCAGCAGAGACGTGTGCAGGTGGTTGGGGCCTGCCCTTGAGTGTCTGGACTCCCTTCCACAGCCCCAGCTCAGGGAAGCAGCTCCTCAGCTAAGACCTGTAGGAGGCGCGGGACGCCCCCGTCGGGAAGCCTAGTTTACAGCATGCCGGAAGCGAGCCTCCTCAGTACAAGAGAAGGCAGCCGAGCTGCGTGCGGCTGCAATCAGTACTTTGGCGGAGCCGAGTGCCCCTCCAGTATGGCAGAGCTCCAGCTCTGCTCCAAGGCCCGATCTCTCAGAGTTACTGGCGTGAGGCTGCTGTGCCCTGGGCGAGCCTTGCCCAGACTTGCCGCATGTTAGGGTTCCAGTCCCGAAAGGAGCGGGCTGCGTGAGACTGGGAGATGCTACTGGCGCCTTCCTGGCCTCAGCTCCACTCCTACCTTGCCTTTGCACCTAGTCCCCAGGCGTTCTTGTGGAGGGCTTAGTTGCCATTGGGTTGCACACTGCCAAGCGCTCCAGCAGTGAGGGCTCTATTAGAGGCAATGGGAGGGCAACTGCAGGGCTCCTCCAGCGGTTGCTTGACCGCCCAGACTCAGCACAGCACGGAGAGCACAAGGCTCACAGGGCCCCTGGCTGGGGTCTGCAGCCCCACACACCGAAGTTTAACTCCGGGAGCGCCCAGAAGGTGCCTGACAGACCTCATTTCCCTAGTGCTCTCCTCCCCAGCAGAGACGTGTGCAGGTGGTTGGGGCCTGCCCCTGCGTGTCTGGGCTCCCCACCACAGCCCCAGCTCATGGAAGCAACTCCTGAGCCAAGACCTGTGGGAGGCGCAGGGGGCCCCGCCTGGAAGCCTAGTTTACAGCATGCGGGAAGCGAGCCTCCTCGGGAGAAGAGAAAGCAGCCCTGCTGTGTGCGGCTGCATTCACTGCTTTGGCGGAGCCGAGTGCGCCTCCAGTACAGCAGAGCTCCAGCTCTGCTCAGAGGCCCGATCTGGCAGAGTGCTGGCGTGAGGCTGCTCTGGCCTGGGCGAGCCTTGCCCAGACTTGCCTCGAGGCTCGGCTTCCAGTCCAGAAAGGAGCGGGCTGCGCGAGACTGGGAGATGCTACTGGCGCCTTCCTGGCCTCAGCTCCACTCCTGCCTTGCCTTTGCACCTAGTCCCCAGGCGTTCTTGTGGAGGGCTTAGTTGCCGGTGTGTTGCACACTGCCAAGCGCTCCAGCAGTGAGGGCTCTATTAGAGGCCATGGGAGGGAAACTGCAGGGCTCCTCCAGCGGTTGCTTGACCGCCCAGACTCAGCACAGCACGGAGAGCACAAGGCTCACAGGGCTCCTGGCTGGGGTCTGCAGCCCCACACACGCGGAGGCTGACTCGGTGAGCGCCCAGAAGGTGCCTGACAGACGTCATTTCCCTAGTGCTCTCCTCCCCAGCAGAGACGTGTGCAGGTGGTTTGGGCCTGCCCCTGCGTGTCTGGGCTCCTGACCACAGCCCCAGCTCAGGGAAGCAGCTCCTCAGCCAAGACCTGTAGGAGGCGCGGGGCGCCCCCGCCTGGAATCCTAGTGCACAGCATGTCGGAAGCGAGCCTCCTTGGGAGAGGTTGAGGCAGCCCAGATGCTTTGGGCTGCAATCACTGCTTGGGCGGAGCCGAGTGCGCTTCCACTACGTCAGAGTTCCAGCTCTGCTCAGAGGCCCGATCTGGCAGAGTGCTGGCGTGAGGCTGCTCTGCCCTGGGCGAGCCTTGCCCAGACTTGCCTCGCGGATAGGCTTCCAGTCCAGAAAGGAGCGGGCTGCGCGAGACTGGGAGATGCTACTGGCGCCTTCCTGGCCTCAGCTCCACTCCTGCCTTGCGTTTGCACCTAGACCCCAGGAGTTCTTGTGGAGGACTTAGTTGCCGGTGGGTTGCACACTGCCAAGCGCTCCAGCTTGAGGGCTCTATTAGAGGCCAAGTGAGGGCAACTGGAAATCTATTCTTACGGTTGCTTGACCGCCCAGACTCAGCACAGCACGGAGAGCACAAGGATCACAGGGCCCCTGGCTGGGGTCTGCAGCCCCACACACGCGGAGGCTGACTCGGTGAGCGCCCAGAAGGTGCCTGACAGACGTCATTTCCCTAGTGCTCTCCTCCCCAGCAGAGACGTGTGCAGGTGGTTGGGGCCTGCCCCTGCGTGTCTGGGCTCCCGTCCACAGCCCCACCTCAGGGAAGCAGCTCCTCAGCCAAGACCTGTGGAAGTTGCAGGGGGCCCCGTCTGGAAGACTAGTTTACAGCATGCAGGAAGCGATTCTCCTCGGGAGAAGAGGAGCCAGCCCAGCTGCGTGCGGCTGCAATCACTGCTTTGGCGGAGCCGAGTGCCCCTCCAGTACGGCAGAGCTCCAGCTCTGCTCAGAGGCCCGATCTGGCAGAGTTGCTGGCGTGAGGCTGCTCTGACCAGGGCGAGCTTTGCCCAGACTTGCCTCGCGGCTAGGCTTCCAGTCCAGGAAGGAGCAGGCTGCGCGAGACTGGGCGATGCTCCGGGCGCCTTCCTGGCCTGAGCTCCACTCCTGCCTTGCCTTTGCACCTAGTCCCCAGGCGTTCTTGTGGAGGGGTTAGTTGCCAGTGGGTTGCACATTGCCAAGCGCTCCAGCAGTGAGGGCTCTATTAGAGGCAATGGGAGGGCAACTGCAGGGCTCCTCCAGCGGTAGCTTGACCGCCCAGACTCAGCACAGCATGGAGACCAGAAGGCTCACAGGGCCCCTGGCTGGGGTCTGCAGTCCAACACACGGGGAGGCTGACTCGGTGAGCGCCCAGAAGGTGCCTGACAGACGTCATTTCCCTAGTGCTCTCCTCCCCAGCAGAGACATGTTCAGGTGGTTGGGGCCTGCCCCTGCGTGTCTGGGCTTCCGAACACAGCCCCAGCTCACGGAAGCAGCTCCTCAGCCAAGACATGTAGGAGGCTTGGTGCGCCCCCGCCTGGAAGCCTAGTGCACAGCATGCGGGAAGCGAGCCTCCTTGGGATAAGAGGAGGCAGCCCAGATGCGTGCGGCTGCAATCACTGCTTTGGTGGAGCCGAGTGCACCTCCATTACGGCAGACCTCCAGCTCTGCTCAGAGGCCCGATCTGGCAGAGTGCTGGCGTGAGGCTGCTCTGCCCTGGGCGAGCCTTGCCCAGACTTGCCTCGCGGCTAGTCTTCTAGTCCAGAAAGGAGCGGGCTGTGCGAGACTGGGAGATTCTCCTGGCGCCTTCCTGGCCTCAGCTCCACTCCTGCCTTGCCTTTGCACCTAGTCCCCAGGAGTTCTTGTGGAGGGTTTAGTTGCCAGTGTGTTGCACACTGCCAAGGGCTCCAGCTTGATGGCTCTATTAGAGGCAAAGTGAGGGCAACTGGAAGTGTATCCTTACAGTTACCTGACCGCCCAGACTCAGCCTAGCAGGGAGAGCACAAGGCTCACAGGGCCCCTGGCTGGGGTCTGCAGCCCCACACACGCGGAGGCTGACTCGGTGAGTGCCCAGAGGCTGCCTGACAGACGGCATTTCCCTAGTGCTCTCCTCCCCAGCAGAGACGTGTGCAGGTGGTTGGGGCCTTCCCCTGCGTGTCTGGGCTCCCGTCCACAGCCCCAGCTCAGGGATGCAGCTCCTCAACCAAGACCTTTAGGAAGCGCGGGGCGCCCCCGTCTGGAAGCCTAGTGCACAGCATGCGGGAAGCGAGCCTCCTCGGGAGAAGAGAAGGCAGCCCTGATGTGTGCAGCTGCGTTCACTGCTTTGCCGAGCCGAGTGCGCCTCCAGTACGGCAGAGCTCCAGCTCTGCTCAGAGGCCCGATCTGGCAGATTTGCTGGCGAGAGTCTGCTCTGCCCTGGGCGAGCCTTGCCCAGACTTGCTGCTGCTAGGCTTCCAGTCCAGGAAGGAGCGGGCTGCGCGAGACTGGGATATGCTACTGGCGCCTTCCTGGCCTCAGCTCCACTCCTGCCTTGCCTTTGCACCTAGTCCCCAGGCGTTCTTGTTGAGGGCTTAGTTGCCGGTGGGTTGCACACTGCCAAGCGCTCCAGCAGTGAGGGCTCTATTAGAGGCAATGGGAGGGCAACTGCAGGGCTCCTCCAGCGGTTGCTTGACCGCCCAGACTCAGCACAGCACGGAGAGCACAAGGCTCACAGGGCCCCTGGCTGGGGTCTGCAGCCCCACACACGCGGAGGATGACTCGGTGAGCGCCCAGAAGGTGCCTGACAGACGTCATTTCCCTAGTGCTCTCCTCCCCAGCAGAGATGTGTGCAGGTGGTTGGGGCCTGCCCCTGCGTGTCTGGGCTCCCGTCCACAGCCCCAGCTCAGGGAAGCAGCTCCTCAGCCAAGACCTGTAGGAGGCGCGGGGCGCCCCCGCCTACAAACCTATTGCACATCATGCGGGAAGCGAGCCTCCTTGGGAGAGGAGGAGGCATCCCAGACCCGTGTGCCTGCAATCACTGCTTGGGGGAGCCGAGTGCGCCTCCACTACGGCAGAGTTCCAGCTCTGCTCAGAGGCCCGATCTGGCAGAGTGCTGGCGTGAGGCTACTCTGCCCTGGGCGAGCCTTGCCCAGACTTGCCTCGCGGCTAGGCTTCCAGTCCAGAACGGAGCGGGCTGCGAGAGACTGGGAGATGCTACTGGCGCCTTCCTGGCCTCAGCTCCACTCCTGCCTTGCCTTTGCACCTAGTCCCCAGGCGTTCTTGTGGAGGGCTTAGTTGCCGGTGGGTTGCACACTGCCAAGCGCTCCAGCAGTGAGGGCTCTATTAGAGGCAATGGGAGGGCAAATGCAGGGCTCCTCCAGCGGTTGCTTGACCGCCCAGACTCAGCACAGCACGGAGAGCACAAGGCTCACAGGGCCCCTGGCTGGGGTCTGCAGCCCCACACACGCGGAGGCTGACTCGGTGAGCGCCCAGAAGGTACCTGACAGACGTCATTTCCCTAGTGCTCTCCTCCCCAGCAGAGACGTGTGCAGGTGGTTGGGGCCTGCCCCTGAGTTTCTGGGCTCCCGTCCACAGCCCCAGCTCAGGGAAGCAGCTCCTCAGCCAAGACCTGTAGGAGGCGCGGGGCGCCCCCTCCTGGAAGCCTAGTGCACAGCATGCGGGAAGCGAGCCTCCTTGGGAGAAGAGGAGGCAGCCCAGATGCGTGCGGCTGCAATCACTGCTTGGGCGGACCCGAGTGCGCCTCCAGTACGGCAGAGCTTCAGCTCTGCTCAGAGGCCCGATCTGGCAGAGTGCGGGCGTGAGGCTGCTCTGCCCTTGGCGAGCCTTGCGCAGACTTGCCTCGTGGCTAGGTTTCCAGTCCTGAAAGGAGCGGGCTGCGCGAGACTGGGAGATGCTACTGGCGCCTTCCTGGCCTCAGCTCCACTCCTGCCTTGCCTTTGCACCTAGTCCCCAGGCGTTCTTGTGGAGGGCTTAGGTGTCGGTGGGTTGCACACTGCCAAGCGCTCCAGCTTGAGGGCTCTATTAGAGGCAAAGTGAGCGCAACTGGAAGTCTGTACTTACGGTTGCTTGACCGCCCAGACTCAGCAGAGCAGGGAGAGCACAAGGCTCACAGGGCCCCTGGCTGGGGTCTGCAGCCCCACACACGCGGAGGCTGACTCGGTGAGCGCCCAGAAGGTGCCTGACAGACGTCATTTCCCTAGTGCTCTCCTCCCCAGCAGAGACGTGTACAGGTGCTTGGGGCCTGCCCCTGCGTGTCTGGGCTCCCGTCCACAGCCTCAGCTCAGGGAAGCAGCTCCTGAGCCAAGACCTGTGGGAGGCGCAGGGGGCCCCGCCTAGAAGCCTAGTTTACAGCATGCGGGAAGCGAGCCTCCTTGGGAGAAGAGAAGGCAGCCCTACTGTGTGCGGCTACATTCACTGCTTTGGCAGAGCCGAGTGCGCCTCCAGTAAGGCAGAACTCCAGCTCTGCTCAGAGGCCCGATCTGGCAGAGTTGCTGGCGTGAGGCTGCTCTGCCCTGGCGAGCCTTGCCCCGACTTGCTTCGCGGCTAAGCTTCCAGTCCAGGAAGGAGCAGGCTGCGCGAGACTGGGAGATGCTCCTGGCGCCTTCCTGGCCTCAGCTCCACTCCTGCCTTGCCTTTGCACCTAGTCCCCAGGCGTTCTTGTGGAGGGCTTAGTTGCCGGTGGGTTGCACACTGCCAAGCGCTCCAGCAATGATGGCTCTATTAGAGGCAATGGGAGGGCAACTGCAGGGCTCCTCCAGCGGTTGCTTGACCGCCCAGACTCAGCACAGCACGGAGAGCACAAGGCTCACAGGGACCCTGGCTGTGGTCTGTAGCCCCACACACGCGGAGCCTGCCTCGGTGAGCGCCCAGAAGGTGCCTGACAGACGTCATTTCCCTAGTGCTCTCCGCCCCAGCAGAGACGTGTGCAGGTGGTTTGGGCCTGCCCCTGCGTGTCTGGACTCCCGTCCACAGCCCCAGCTCAGGGAAGCAGCTCCTGAGCCAAGACATGTGGGAGGCGCAGGTGGCCCCGCCTGGAAGCCTAGTTTACAGCATGCGGGAAGCGAGCCTCCTCGGGAGAAGAGAAGGCAGCCCTGCTGTGTGTGGCTGCATTCACTGCTTTGGCGGAGCCGAGTGCGCCTCCAGTACGGCAGAGCTCCAGCTCTTATCAGAGGCCCGATCTGGCAGAGTTGCTGGCGTGAGGCTGCTCTGCCCTGGGTGAGCCTTGCCCAGACTTGCCTCGCGGCTAGGCTTCCAGTCCAGGAAGGTGTAGGCTGCGCGAGACTGGGAGATGCTCCTGACGCCTTTCTGGCCTCAGCTCCACTCCTGCCTTGCCTTTGCATCTAGTCCCCAGGCGTTCTTGTGGAGGGCTTAGTTGCCGGTGGGTTGCACACTGCCAAGCGCTCCAGCAGTGAGGGCTCTATTAGAGGCAATGGGAGGGCAACTGCAGGGCTCCTCCAGCGGTTGCTTGACCGCCCAGACTCAGCACAGCACGGAGAGCACAAGGCTCACAGGGCCCCTCGCTGGGGTGTGCAGCCCCACACACGCGGAGGCTGACTCGGTGAGCGCCCTGAAGGTGCCTGACAGACGTCATTTCCCTAGGGCTCCCCACCCCAGCAGAGAAATGTGCAGGTGGTTTGGGCCTGCCCCTGCATGTCTGGGCTCCCGTCCACAGCCCCAGCTCAGGGAAGCAGCTCCTCAGCCAAGACCTGAAGGAGGCGCGCGGCGCCCTCGCCTGGAAGCCTAGTGCACAGCATGCGGGAAGCGACCCTCCTTGGGAGAGGAGGAGGCAGCCCAGATGCGTGCGGCTGCAATCACTGCTTGGGCGGAGCCGAGAGCGCCTCCAGTACGGCAGAGCTCCAGT
This sequence comes from Capricornis sumatraensis, assembly GCF_032405125.1. NCBI lineage: Eukaryota > Metazoa > Chordata > Mammalia > Artiodactyla > Bovidae > Capricornis > Capricornis sumatraensis. Next base: position 849,488 of record NW_027184618.1, read on the forward strand.
TCCGCTCAGAGGCCCGATCGGGCAGAGTTGCTGGCTTGAGGCTGCTTTGCCCTGGGCGAGCCTTGCCCAGACTTGCCTCGTGACTAGGCTTCCAGTCCAGGAAGGAGCAGGCTGCGTGAGAGTGCGAGATGCTACTGGAGCCTTCCTGGCCTCAGCTCCACTCCTGCCTTACCTTTGCACTTAGTCTCCAGGCGTTCTTGTGGAGGGCTTAGTTGCCAGTGGGTTGCACACTGCTAAGCGTTCCAGCAGTGAGGGCTCTATTAGATGCAATGGGAGGGCAACTACAGGGCTCCTCCAGCGGTTGCTTGACCGCCCAGACTCAGCACAGCACGGAGAGCACAAGGCTCTCAGGGCCCCTGGCTGAGGTCTACAGCCCCACACACGCGGAGGCTGACTCGGTGAGCGCCCAGAAAGTGCCTGACAGACGTCATTTCCCTAGTGCTCTCCTCCCCAGCAGAGACGTGTGCAGGTGGTTGGGGCCTGCCATTGAGTGTCTGGACTCCCTTCCACAGCCCCAGATCAGGGAAGCAGCTCCTCAGCTAAGACCTGTAGGAGGCGCGGGGCGCCCCCGCCGGGAAGCCTAGTTTACAGCATGCGGGAATCGAGCCTCCTTGGGAGAAGGGGAGGCAGCCCAGCTGCGTGCAGCTGCAATCACTGCTTTGGCGGAGCCGAGTGCCCCTCCAGTACGGCAGAGCTCCAGCTCTGCTCAGAGGCCGGATCTGGCAGAGTTGCTGGCGTGAGGCTGCTTTTCCTTGGGCGAGCCTTTCACAGACTTGCCTCGTGTCTTGGCTTCCAGTCCAGGAAGGAGCAGGCTGCGTGAGACTGCGAGATGCTACTGGCGCCTTCCTGGCCTCACCTCCACTCCTGCCTTACCTTTGCACTTAGTCTCCAGGCGTTCTTGTGGAGGGCTTAGGTGCCAGTGGGTTGCACACTGCTAAGCGCTCCAGCAGTGAGGGCTCTATTAGATGCAGCGGGAGGGTAACTTCAGGGCTCCTCCAGCGGTTGCTTGACCGCCCAGACTGAGCACAGCACGGAGAGCACAAGGCTCTCAGGGCCCCTGGCTGGGGTCTACAGCCCCACACACGCGGAGGCTGACTCGGTGAGCGCCTAGAAAGTGCCTGACAGACGTCATTTCCCTAGTGCTCTCCTCCCAAGCAGAGACGTGTGCAGGTGGTTGGGGCCTGCCCCTGTGTGTCTGGGCTCCCGTCCACAGCCCCAGCTCAGGGAAGCAGCTCCTGAGCCAAGACATGTGGGAGGTGCAGGGGGCCCCGCCTGGAAGCCTAGTTTACAGCATGCGGGAAACGAGTCTCTTCGGGAGAAGAGGAGCCAGCCAAGCTGCGTGCGGCTGCAATCACTGCTTTGGCGGAACCGAGTGCCCCTCCAGTACGGCAGAGCTCCAGCTCTGCTCAGAGGCCCGATCTGGCAGAGTTGCTGGCGTGAGGCTGCTCTGCCCAGGGCGAGCTTTGCCCAGACTTGCCTCGCGGCTAGGCTTCCAGTCCAGGAAGGAGCAGGCTGGGCGAGACAGGGAGATGCTACTGGCGCCTTCCTGGCCTCAGCTCCACTCCTGCCTTGCCTTAGCACCTAGTCCCCAGGCTTTCTTGTGAAAGGCTTAGTTGCCGGTGGGTTGCACACTGCCAAGCGCTCCAGATTGAGGGCTCTATTAGAGGCAATGGGAGGGCTACTGCAAGTCGCCTCTTGCGTTTGCTTGACCGCCCAGACTCAGCACAGCACGGAAAGTACAAGGCTCACAGGGCCCCTGCCTGGGGTCTGCAGCCCCACACACCGGAGGGGAACTCCGGGAGCGCCCAGAAGGTGCCTGACAGACGTCATTTCCCTAGTGCTCTCCTCCCCAGCAGAGACGTGTGCAGGTGGTTTGGGCCTGCCCCTGCGTGTCTGGGCTCCCGTCCACAGCCCCAGCTCAGGGAAGCAGCTCCTGAGCCAAGACATGTGGAAGGCGCAGGGGGCCCCGACTTTAAGCCTAGTTTACAGCATTTGGCAAGCGAGCCTCCTCAGGAGAAGAGAAGGCAGCCCTGCTGTGTGCGGCTGCATTCACTGCTTTGGCGGAGCCTAGTGCGCCTCCAGTTCGGCAGAGCTCCAGCTCTGCTCAGAGGCCCGATCTGGCAGAGTTGCTGGCGTGAGGCTGCTCTGCCCTGGGAGACTTGCCCAGACTTGGCTCGCGGCTAGGCTTCCAGTCCAGGAAGGAGCAGGCTGCGCGATACTGGGAGATGCTCCTGGCGCCTTCCTGGCCTCAGCTCCACTCCTGCCTTGACTTTGCACCTAGACCCCAGGCTTTCTTCTGGAGGGCTTAATTGCCCGTTGGTTGCACACTGCCAAGCGCTCCAGCAGTGAGGGCTCTATTAGAGGCAAAGGGAGGGCAACTTCAAGTTTCCTTGTGCGGTTGCTTGACCGCCCAGACTCAGCACAGCACGGAAAGCACAAGGCTCACAGGGCCCCTGGCTGTGGTCTGCAGCCCCACACACGCGGAGGCTGACTCGGTGAGCGCCCAGAAGTTGTCTGACAGACGTCATTTCCCTAGGGCTCCCCAACCCAGCAGAGAAATGTGCAGGTGGTTTGGGCCTGCCCCTGCATGTCTGGGCTCCCGTCCACAGCCCCAGCTCAGGGAAGCAGCCCCTCAGCCAAGACCTGAAGGAGGCGCGCGGCGCCCTCGCCTGGAAGCCTAGTGCACAGCATGCGGGAAGCGACCCTCCTTGGGAGAAGAGGAGGCAGCCCAGATGGGTGCGGCTGCAATCACTGCTTGGGCGGAGCCGAGAGCGCCTCCAGTACGGCAGAGCTCCAGTTCCGATCAGAGGCCCGATCGGGTAGAGTTACTGGAGTGAGGCTGCTTTGCCATGGGCGAGCCTTGCCCAGACTTGCCTCGTGACTAGGCTTCCAGTCCAGGAAGGAGCAGGCTGCGTGAGACTGCGAGATGCTACTGGCGCCTTCCTGGCCTCAGCTCCACTCCTGCCTTACCTTCGCACTTAGTCTCCAGGCGTTCTTGTGGAGGGCTTAGTTGCCAGTGGGTTGCACACTGCTAAGCGTTCCAGCAGTGAGGGCACTATTAGATGCAATGGGAGGGCAAATACAGGGCTCCTCCAGCGGTTGCTTGACCGCCCAGACTCAGCACAGCACGGAGAGCACAAGGCTCTCAGGGCCCCTGGCTGGGGTCTACAGCCCCACACACGCGGAGGCTGACTCGGTGAGCACCCAGAAAGTGCCTGACAGACGTCATTTCCCTAGTGCTCTCCTCCCCAGCAGAGACGTGTGCAGGTGCTTGGGGCCTGGCCCTGCGTGTCTGGGCTCCCGACCACAGCCCCAGCTCAGGGAAGCAGCTCCTCAGCCAAGACCTGTAGGAGGCGCGGGGCGCCCCCTCCTGGAAGCCTAGTGCACAGCATGAGGGAAGCGAGCCTCCTTGGGAGAAGAGGAGGCAGCCCAGATGCGTGCGGCTGCAATCACTGCTTAGGCGGAGCCGAGTGGGCCTCCAATACTGCCTAGCTCCAGCTCTGCTCAGAGGCCTGATCTGGCAGAGTGCTGGCGTGAGGCTGCTCTGCCCTGGGCGAGCCTTGCCCAGACTTGCCTCGAGGCTAGGCTTCCAGTCCAGAAAGGAGCGGGCTGCGCGAGACTGGGAGATGCTACTGGCGCCTTCCTGGCCTCAGCCCCACTCCTGCCTTGCCTTTGCACCTAGTTCCCAGGCGTTCTTGTGGAGGGCTTAGTTGCCCGTGGGTTGCACACTGCCAAGCGCTCCAGCAGTGAGAGCTCTATTAGAGGCAAAGAGAGGGCAACTGGAAGTCTATTCTTACGGTTGCTTGACCGCCCAGACTCAGCACAGCACGGAGAGCACAAGGCTCACAGGGCCCCTGGCTGGGGTCTGCAGCCCCACACACGAGGAGGCTGAGTCGGTGAGCGCCCAGAAGGTGCCTGACAGAAGTCATTTCCCTAGTGCTCTCCTCCCCAGCAGAGACGTGTGCAGGTGGTTTGGGCCTGCCCCTGCGTGTCTGGGCTCCCGTCCACAGCCCCAGCTCAGTGAAGCAGCTCCTGAGCCAAGACCTGTGGGAGGCGCAGGGGGCCCCGCCTGGAAGCCTAGTTTACAGCATGCGGGACGCGAGCCTCCTCGGGAGAAGAGAAGGCAGGCCTGCTGTGTGCGGCTGCATTCACTGCTTTGGCGGAACCTAGTGCGCCTCCATTATGGCAGAGCTCCAGCTCTGCTCAGAGGCCCGATCTTACAGAGTTGCTGGCGTGAGGCTGCTCTGCCCTGGGCGAGCCTTGCCCAAACTTGCCTCGCGGCTAGGCTTCCAGTCCAGGAAGGAGCAGGCTGCGCGAGACTGGGAGATGCTACTGGCGCCTTCCTGGCCTCAGCTCCACTCCTGCCTTGCCTTTGCACCTAGTCCCCAGGCATTCTTGTGGAGAGCTTAGTTGCCGGTGGGTTGCACACTGGGAAACGCTCCAGCAGTGAGGGCTCTATTAGAGGCAATGGGAGGGCAACTGCAGGGCTCCTCCAGCGGTTGCTAGACCGCCCAGACTCAGCACAGCATGGAGAGCACAAGGCTCACAGGGCCCCTGGCTGGGGTCTGCAGCCCCACACACGCGGAGGCTGACTCGGTGAGCACCCAGAAGGTACCTGACAGACGTCATTTCCCTAGTGCTCTCCTCCCCAGCAGAGACGTGTGCAGGTGGTTGGGGCCTGCCCCTGAGTTTCTGGGCTCCCGTCCACAGCCCCAGCTCAGGGAAGCAGCTCCTCAGCCAAGACCTGTAGGAGGCGCGGGGCGCCCCCTCCTGGAAGCCTAGTGCACAGCATGCGGGAAGCGAGCCTCCTTGGGAGAAGAGGAGGCAGCCCAGATGCGTGGGGCTGCAATAACTGCTTGGGCGGACCCGAGTGCGCCTCCAGTACGGCAGAGCTTCAGCTCTGCTCAGAGGCCCGATCTGGCAGAGTGCTGGCGTGAGGCTGCTCTGCCCTTGGCGAGCCTTGCCCAGACTTGCCTCGTGGCTAGGCTTCCAGTCCTGAAAGGAGCGGGCTGCGCGAGACTGGGAGATGCTACTGGCGCCTTCCTGGCCTCAGCTCCACTCCTGCCTTGCCTTTGCACCTAGTCCCCAGGCGTTCTTGTGGAGGGCTTAAGTGTCGGTGGGTTGCACACTGCCAAGCGCTCCAGCTTGAGGGCTCTATTAGAGGCAAAGTGAGGGCAACTGGAAGTCTGTACTTACGGTTGCTTGACCGCCCAGACTCAGCACAGCAGGGAGAGCACAAGGCTCACAGGGCCCCTGGCTGGGGTCTGCAGCCCCACACACGCGGAGGCTGACTCGGTGAGCGCCCAGAAGGTGCCTGACAGACGTCATTTCCCTAGTGCTCTCCTCCCCAGCAGAGATGTGTGCAGGTGGTTGGGGCCTTCCCCTGCGTGTCTGGGCTCCCGTCCACAGCCCCAGCTCAGGGAAGCAGCTCCTCAGCCAAGACCTGTAGGAGGCGCGGGGCGCCCCTGCCTACAAACCTATTGCACATCATGCGGGAAGCGAGCCTCCTTGGGAGAGGAGGAGGCATCCCAGACCCGTGTGCCTGCAATCACTGCTTGGGGGAGCCGAGTGCGCCTCCACTACGGCAGAGTTCCAGCTCTGCTCAGAGGCCCGATCTGGCAGAGTGCTGGCGTGAGGCTGCTCTGCCCTGGGCGAGCCTTGCCCAGACTTGCCTAGCGGCTAGGCTTCCAGTCCAGAACGGAGCGGGCTGCGTGAGACTGGGAGATGCTACTGGCGCCTTCCTGGCCTCAGCTCCACTCCTGCCTTGCCTTTGCACCTAGTCCCCAGGCGTTCCTGTGGAGGGCTTAGTTGCCGGTGGGTTGCACACTGCCAAGCGGTCCAGCAGTGAGGGCTCTATTAGAGGCAATGGGAGGGCAACTGCAGGGCTCCTCCAGCGGTTGCTAGACCGCCCAGACTCAGCACAGCATGGAGAGCACAAGGCTCACAGGGCCCCTGGCTGGGGTCTGCAGCCCCACACACGCGGAGGCTGACTCGGTGAGCACCCAGAAGGTACCTGACAGACGTCATTTCCCTAGTGCTCTCCTCCCCAGCAGAGACGTGTGCAGGTGGTTGGGGCCTGCCCCTGAGTTTCTGGGCTCCCGTCCACAGCCCCAGCTCAGGGAAGCAGCTCCTCAGCCAAGACCTGTAGGAGGCGCGGGGCCCCCCCTCCTGGAAGCCTAGTGCACAGCATGCGGGAAGCGAGCCTCCTTGGGAGAAGAGGAGGCAGCCCAGATGCGTGGGGCTGCATTCACTGCTTTGGCGGAGCCGAGTGCGCCTCCAGTACGGCAGAGCTCCAGCTCTTCTCAGAGGCCCGATCTGGCAGAGTTGCTGGCGTGAGGCTGCTCTGCCCTGGGTGAGCCTTGCCCAGACTTGCCTCTCGGCTAGGCTTCCAGTCCAGGAAGGAGTAGGCTGCGCGAGACTGGGAGATGCTCCTGGCGCCTTTCTGGCCTCAGCTCCACTGCTGCCTTGCCTTTGCATCTACTCCCCAGGCGTTCTTGTGGAGGGCTTAGTTGCCGGTGGGTTGCACACTGCCAAGCGCTCCAGCAGTGAGGGCTCTATTAGAGGCAATGGGAGGGCAACTGCAGGGCTCCTCCAGCGGTTGCTTGACCGCCCAGACTCAGCACAGCACGGAGAGCACAAGGCTCACAGGGCCCCTGGCTGGGGTGTGCAGCCCCACACACGCGGAGGCTGACTTGGTGAGCGCCCAGAAGGTGCCTGACAGACGTCATTTCCCTAGGGCTCCCCACCCCAGCAGAGAAATGTGCAGGTGGTTTGGGCCTGCCCCTGCATGTCTGGGCTCCCGTCCACAGCCCCAGCTCAGGGAAGCAGCTCCTCAGCCAAGACCTGAAGGAGGCGCGCGGCGCCCTCGCCTGGAAGCCTAGTTTACAGCATGCGGGAAGCGACCCTCCTTGGGAGAAGAGGAGGCAGCCCAGATGCGTGCGGCTGCAATCACTGCTTGGGCGGAGCCGAGAGCGCCTCCAGTACGGCAGAGCTCCAGTTCCGCTCAGAGGCCCGATCGGGCAGAGATGCTGGCTTGAGGCTGCTTTGCCCTGGGCGAGCCTTGCCCAGACTTGCCTCGTGACTAGGCTTCCAGTCCAGGAAGGAGCAGGCTGCGTGAGACTGCGAGATGCTACTGGCGCCTTCCTGGCCTCAGCTCCACTCCTGCCTTACCTTTGCACTTAGTCTCCAGGCGTTCTTGTGGAGGGCTTAGTTGCCAGTGGGTTGCACACTGCTAAGCGTTCCAGCAGTGAGGGCTCTATTAGATGCAATGGGAGGGCAAATACAGGGCTCCTCCAGCGGTTGCTTGACCGCCCAGACTCAGCACAGCACGGAGAGCACAAGGCTCTCAGGGCCCCTGGCTGAGGTCTACAGCCCCACACACGCGGAGGCTGACTCGGTGAGCGCCCAGAAAGTGCCTGACAGACGTCATTTCCCTAGTGCTCTCCTCCCCAGTAGAGACGTGTGCAGGTGGTTGGGGCCTGCCATTGAGTGTCTGGACTCCCTTCCACAGCCCCAGATCAGGGAAGCAGCTCCTCAGCTAAGACCTGTAGGAGGCGCGGGGCGCCCCTGCCTACAAACCTATTGCACATCATGCGGGAAGCGAGCCTCCTTGGGAGAGGAGGAGGCATCCCAGACCCGTGTGCCTGCAATCACTGCTTGGGGGAGCCGAGTGCGCCTCCACTACGGCAGAGTTCCAGCTCTGCTCAGAGGCCCGATCTGGCAGAGTTGCTGGCGTGAGGCTGCTCTGCCCTGGGTGAGCCTTGCCCAGACTTGCCTCTCGGCTAGGCTTCCAGTCCAGGAAGGAGTAGGCTGCGCGAGACTGGGAGATGCTCCTGGCGCCTTTCTGGCCTCAGCTCCACTGCTGCCTTGCCTTTGCACCTAGTCCCCAGGCGTTCCTGTGGAGGGCTTAGTTGCCGGTGGGTTGCACACTGCCAAGCGCTCCAGCAGTGAGGGCTCTATTAGAGGCAATGGGAGGGCAACTGCAGGGCTCCTCCAGCGGTTGCTAGACCGCCCAGACTCAGCACAGCATGGAGAGCACAAGGCTCACAGGGCCCCTGGCTGGGGTCTGCAGCCCCACACACGCGGAGGCTGACTCGGTGAGCACCCAGAAGGTACCTGACAGACGTCATTTCCCTAGTGCTCTCCTCCCCAGCAGAGACGTGTGCAGGTGGTTGGGGCCTGCCCCTGAGTTTCTGGGCTCCCGTCCACAGCCCCAGCTCAGGGAAGCAGCTCCTCAGCCAAGACCTGTAGGAGGCGCGGGGCGCCCCCTCCTGGAAGCCTAGTGCACAGCATGCGGGAAGCGAGCCTCCTTGGGAGAAGAGGAGGCAGCCCAGATGCGTGGGGCTGCAATAACTGCTTGGGCGGACCCGAGTGCGCCTCCAGTACGGCAGAGCTTCAGCTCTGCTCAGAGGCCCGATCTGGCAGAGTGCTGGCGTGAGGCTGCTCTGCCCTTGGCGAGCCTTGCCCAGACTTGCCTCGTGGCTAGGCTTCCAGTCCTGAAAGGAGCGGGCTGCGCGAGACTGGGAGATGCTACTGGCGCCTTCCTGGCCTCAGCTCCACTCCAGCCTTGCCTTTGCACCTAGTCCCCAGGCGTTCTTGTGGAGGGCTTAGGTGTCGGTGGGTTGCACACTGCCAAGCGCTCCAGCTTGAGGGCTCTATTAGAGGCAAAGTGAGGGCAACTGGAAGTCTGTACTTACGGTTGCTTGACCGCCCAGACTCAGCACAGCAGGGAGAGCACAAGGCTCACAGGGCCCCTGGCTGGGGTCTGCAGCCCCACACACGCGGAGGCTGACTCGGTGAGCGCCCAGAAGGTGCCTGACAGACGTCATTTCCCTAGTGCTCTCCTCCCCAGCAGAGACGTGTGCAGGTGCTTGGGGCCTGCCCCTGCATGTCTGGGCTCCCGTCCACAGCCTCAGCTCAGGGAAGCAGCTCCTGATCCAAGACCTGTGGGAGGCGCAGGGGGCCCCGCCTGGAAGCCTAGTTTACAGCATGCGGGAAGCGAGCCTCCTTGGGAGAAGAGAAGGCAGCCCTGCTGTGTGCGGCTACATTCACTGCTTTGGCAGAGCCGAGTGCGCCTCCAGTACGGCAGAACTCCAGCTCTGCTCAGAGGCCCGATCTGGCAGAGTTGCTGGCGTGAGGCTGCTCTGCCCTGGCGAGCCTTGCCCCGACTTGCTTCGCGGCTAAGCTTCCAGTCCAGGAAGGAGCAGGATGCGCGAGACTGGGAGATGCTCCTGGCGCCTTCCTGACCTCAGCTCCACTCCTGCCTTGCCTTTGCACCTAGTCCCCAGGCGTTCTTGTGGAGGGCTTAGTTGCCGGTGGGTTGCACACTGCCAAGCGCTCCAGCAATGATGGCTCTATTAGAGGCAATGGGAGGGCAACTGCAGGGCTCCTCCAGCGGTTGCTTGACCGCCCAGACTCAGCACAGCACGGAGAGCACAAGGCTCACAGGGCCCCTGGCTGGGGTCTGTAGCCCCACACACGCGGAGGCTGACTCGGTGAGCGCCCAGAAGGTGCCTGACAGACGTCATTTCCCTAGTGCTCTCCGCCCCAGCAGAGACGTGTGCAGGTGGTTTGGGCCTGCCCCTGCGTGTCTGGACTCCCGTCCACAGCCCCAGCTCAGGGAAGCAGCTCCTGAGCCAAGATATGTGGGAGGCGCAGGTGGCCCCGCCTGGAAGCCTAGTTTACAGCATGCGGGAAGCGAGCCTCCTCGGGAGAAGAGAAGGCAGCCCTGCTGTGTGTGGCTGCATTCACTGCTTTGGCGGAGCCGAGTGCGCCTCCAGTACGGCAGAGCTCCAGCTCTTCTCAGAGGCCCGATCTGGCAGAGTTGCTGGCGTGAGGCTGCTCTGCCCTGGGTGAGCCTTGCCCAGACTTGCCTCTCGGCTAGGCTTCCAGTCCAGGAAGGAGTAGGCTGCGCGAGACTGGGAGATGCTCCTGGCGCCTTTCTGGCCTCAGCTCCACTCCTGCCTTGCCTTTGCATCTACTCCCCAGGCGTTCTTGTGGAGGGCTTAGTTGCCGGTGGGTTGCACACTGCCAAGCGCTCCAGCAGTGAGGGCTCTATTAGAGGCAATGGGAGGGCAACTGCAGGGCTCCTCCAGCGGTTGCTTGACCGCCCAGACTCAGCACAGCACGGAGAGCACAAGGCTCACAGGGCCCCTGGCTGGGGTGTGCAGCCCCACACACGCGGAGGCTGACTTGGTGAGCGCCCAGAAGGTGCCTGACAGACGTCATTTCCCTAGGGCTCCCCACCCCAGCAGAGAAATGTGCAGGTGGTTTGGGCCTGCCCCTGCATGTCTGGGCTCCCGTCCACAGCCCCAGCTCAGGGAAGCAGCTCCTCAGCCAAGACCTGAAGGAGGCGCGCGGCGCCCTCGCCTGGAAGCCTAGTTTACAGCATGCGGGAAGCGACCCTCCTTGGGAGAAGAGGAGGCAGCCCAGATGCGTGCGGCTGCAATCACTGCTTGGGCGGAGCCGAGAGCGCCTCCAGTACGGCAGAGCTCCAGTTCCGCTCAGAGGCCCGATCGGGCAGAGATGCTGGCTTGAGGCTGCTTTGCCCTGGGCGAGCCTTGCCCAGACTTGCCTCGTGACTAGGCTTCCAGTCCAGGAAGGAGCAGGCTGCGTGAGACTGCGAGATGCTACTGGCGCCTTCCTGGCCTCAGCTCCACTCCTGCCTTACCTTTGCACTTAGTCTCCAGGCGTTCTTGTGGAGGGCTTAGTTGCCAGTGGGTTGCACACTGCTAAGCGTTCCAGCAGTGAGGGCTCTATTAGATGCAATGGGAGGGCAAATACAGGGCTCCTCCAGCGGTTGCTTGACCGCCCAGACTCAGCACAGCACGGAGAGCACAAGGCTCTCAGGGCCCCTGGCTGAGGTCTACAGCCCCACACACGCGGAGGCTGACTCGGTGAGCGCCCAGAAAGTGCCTGACAGAGGTCATTTCCCTAGTGCTCTCCTCCCCAGTAGAGACGTGTGCAGGTGGTTGGGGCCTGCCATTGAGTGTCTGGACTCCCTTCCACAGCCCCAGATCAGGGAAGCAGCTCCTCAGCTAAGACCTGTAGGAGGCGCGGGGCGCCCCCGCCGGGAAGCCTAGTTTACAGCATGCGGGAAGCGAGCCTCCTTGGGAGAAGGGGAGGCAGCCCAGCTGCGTGCAGCTGCAATCACTGCTTTGGCGGAGCCGAGTGCCCCTCCATTACGGCAGAGCTCCACCTCTGCTCAGAGGCCCGATCTGGCAGAGTTGCTGGCGTGAGGCTGCTCTGCCCAGGGCAAGCTTTGCCCAGACATGCCTTGCGGTTAAGCTTCCATTCCAAGAAGGAGCAGGCTGCGCGAGACTGGGAGATGCTACTGGCGCCTTCCTGGCCTCAGCTCCACTCCTGCCTTGCCTTTGCACCTAGTCCCCAGGCGTTCTTGTGAAAGGCTTAGTTGCCGGTGGGATGCACACTGCCAAGCGCTCCAGCAGTGAGGGCTCTATTAGAGGAAATGGGAGGGCAACTTCAAGTTTCCTTGTGCGGTTGCTTGACCGCCCAGACTCAGCACAGCACGGAAAGCACAAGGCTCACAGGGCCCCTGGCTGGGGTCTGCAGCCCCACACACGCAGAGGCTGACTCGGTGAGTGCCCAGAAGGTGCCTGACAGACGTCATTTCCCTAGTGCTCTCCTCCCCAGCAGAAACGTGTTCAGGTGGTTTGGCCTGCCCCTGTGTGTCTGGTCTCCCGTCCACAGCCCCAGCTCAGGGAAGCAGCTCCTGAGCCAAGACCTGTGGGAGGCGCAGGGGCCCCCGCCTGGAAGCCTAGTTTACAGCATGCGGGAAGCGAGCCTCCTCGGGAGAAGAGAAGGCAGCCCAGATGCGTGCGGCTGCAATTACTGCTTTGGCGGAGCCGAGTGCGCCTCCAGTATGGCAGAGCTCCAGCTCTGCTCAGAGGCCCGATCTGGCAGAGTTGCTGGAGTAAGGCTGCTCTGCCCTGGGCGAGCCTTGCCCAGACTTGCTTCGCGGCTAGGCTTCCAGTCCAGGAAGGAGCAGGCTGCCTGAGACTGGGAGATGCTCCTGGCGCCTTCCTGGCCTCAGCTCCACTCCTGCCTTGCCTTTGCACTTAGTCCCCAGGCGTTCTTGTGGAGGGCTTAGTTGCCGGTGGGTTGGACACTGTCAAGCGCTCCAGCAGTGAAGGCTCTATTAGAGGCAATGGGAGTGCAACTGCAGGGCTCATCCAGCGGTTGCTTGACCGCCCAGACTCAGCACAGCATGGAGAGCACAAGACTCACAGGGCCCCTGGCTGGGGTCTGCAGCCCCACGCACCGGAGGGGAACTCCGGGAGCGCCCAGAAGGTGCCTGACAGACGTCATTTCTCTAGTGCTCTACTCCCCAGCAGAGACGTGTGCAGGTGGTTGGGGCCTGCCCTTGAGTGTCCGGACTCCTTTCCACAGCCCCAGCTCAGGGAAGCAGCTCCTCAGCCAAGACCTGTAGGAGGTGCGGGGCGCCCACGCCGGGAAGCCTAGTTTACAGCATGCCAGAAGCGAGCCTCCTCAGTACAAGAGAAGGCAGCCCAGCTGCGTGCGGTTGCAATCAGTACTTTGGCGGAGCCGAGTGCCCCTCCATTACGGCAGAGCTCCAGCTCTGCTCAAAGGCCCGATCTCTCATAGTTGCTGGCGTGAGGCTGCTGTACCCTGGGCGAGTCTTGCCCAGACTTGCCTCGCGTTAGGCTTCCAGTCCAGAAAGGAGCGGGCTGCGCAAGACTGGGAGATGCTACTGGCGCCTTCCTGGCCTCAGCTCCACTCCTGCCTTGCCTTTGCACCAAGTCCCCAGCCGTTCTTGTGGAGGGCTTAGTTGCCGGTGGGTTGCACACTGCCAAGCGCTCCAGCAGTGAGGGCTCTATTAGAGGCAAAGGGAGAGCAACTTCAAGTTTCCTTGTGCGGTTGCTTGACCGCCCAGACTCAGCACAGCACGGAAAGCACAAGGCTCACAGGGCCCCTGGCTGGGGTCTGCAGCCCCACACACGCGGAGGCTGACTCGGTGAGCGCCCAGAAGGTGCCTGACAGACGTCATTTCCCTAGGGCTCCCCACCCCAGCAGAGAAATGTGCAGGTGGTTTGGGCCTGCCCCTGCATGTCTGGGCTCCCGTCCACAGCCCCAGCTCAGGGAAGCAGCTCCTGAGCCAAGACCTGTAGGAGGCGCGCGGCGCCCCCGCCTGGAAGCTTAGTGCACAGCATGGGGGAAGCGAGCCTCCTTGGGAGAAGAGGAGGCAGCCCAGATGCGTGCGGCTGCAATTACTGCTTGGGCGGAGCCGAGAGCCCCTCCAGTACGGCAGAGCTCCAGCGCCGCTCAGAGGCCCGATCTGGCAGAGTTGCTGGCGTGAGGCTGCTTTTCCTTGGGCGAGCCTTTCCCAGACTTGCCTCGTGTCTAGGCTTCCAGTCCAGGAAGGAGCAGGCTGCGTGAGACTGCGAGATGCTACTGGCGCCTTCCTGGCCTCACCTCCACTCCTGCCTTACCTTTGCACTTCGTCTCCAGGCGTTCTTGTGGAGGGCTTAGTTGCCAGTGGGTTGCACACTGCTAAGAGTTCCAGCAGTGAGGGCTCTATTAGATGCAGAGGGAGGGCAACTACAGGGCTCCTCCAGCGGTTGCTTGACCGCCCAGACTCAGCACAGCACGGAGAGCACAAGGCTCTCAGGGCCCCTGGCTGGGGTCTGTAGCCCCACACACGCGGAGGCTGACTCGGTGAGCGCCTAGAAAGTGCCTGACAGACGTCATTTCCCTAGTGCTCTCCTCCCCAGCAGAGACGTGTGCAGGTGGTTGGGGCCTGCCCCTGTGTGTCTGGGCTCCCGTCCACAGCCCCAGCTCAGGGAAGCAGCTCCTGAGCCAAGACCTGTGGGAGGTTCAGGGGGCCCCGCCTGGAAGCCTAGTTTACAGCATGCGGGAAGCGAGTCTCCTCGGGAGAAGAGGAGCCAGCCAAGCTGCGTGCGGCTGCAATCACTGCTTTGGCGGAACCGAGTGCCCCTCCAGTACGGCAGAGCTCCAGCTCTGCTCAGAGGCCCGATCTGGCAGAGTTGCTGGCGTGAGGCTGCTCTGCCCAGGGCGAGCTTTGCCCAGACTTGCATCGCGACTAGGCTTCCAGTCCAGGAAGGAGCAGGCTGGGCGAGACTGGGAGATGCGACTGGCGCCTTCCTGGCCTCAGCTCCACTCCTGCCTTGCCTTTGCACCTAGTCCCCAGGCTTTCTTGTGAAAGGCTTAGTTGCCGGTGGGTTGCACACTGCCAAGCGCTCCAGCCGTGAGGGCTCTATTAGAGGCAAAGGGAGGGCTACTGCAAGTCGCCTCTTGCGTTTGCTTGACCGCCCAGACTCAGCACAGCACGGAAAGTACAAGGCTCACAGGGCCCCTGCCTGGGGTCTGCAGCCCCACACACGCGGAGGCTGACTCGGTGAGCGCCTAGAAAGTGCCTGACTGACGTCATTTCCCTAGTGCTCTCCTCCCAAGCAGAGACGTGTGCAGGTGGTTGGGGCCTGCCCTTGAGTGTCCGGACTCCCTTCCACAGCCCCAGCTCAGGGAAGCAGCTACTCAGCTAAGACCTGTAGGAGGTGCGGGGCGCCCACGCCGGGAAGCCTAGTTTACAGCATGCCGGAAGCGAGCCTCCTCAGTACAAGAGAAGGCAGCCCAGCTGCTTGCGGCTGCAATCAGTACTTTGGCGGAGCCGAGTGCCCCTCCAGTACGGCAGAGCTCCAGCTCTGCTCAAAGGCCCGATCTCTCATAGTTGCTGGCGTGAGGCTGCTGTGCCCTGGGCGAGCCTTGCCCAGACTTGCTTCGCGTTAGGCTTCCAGTCCAGAAAGGAGCGGGCTGCGCGAGACTGGGAGATGCTACTGGCGCCTGACTGGCCTCAGCTCCACTCCTGCCTTGCCTTTGCACCAAGTCCCCAGGCGTTCTTGTGGAGGGCTTAGTTGCCGGTGGGTTGCACACTGCCAAGCGCTCCAGCTTGAGGGCTCTATTAGAGGCAAAGTGAGGGCAACTGGAAGTCTATTCTTCCGGTTGCTTGACCGCCCAGACTCAGCACAGCACGGAGAGCACAAGGCTCACAGGGCCACTGGCTGGGGTCTGCATCCCCACACACGCAGAGGCTGACTCGGTGAGCGCCCAGAAGGTGCCTGACAGACGTCATTTCCCTAGTGCTCTCCTCCCCAGCAGAGACGTGTGCAGGTGGTTGGGGCCTGCCCCTGCGTTTCTGGGCTCCCGTCCACAGCCCCAGCTCAGGGAAGCAGCTCCTGAGCCAAGACCTGTGGGAGGTTCAGGGGGCCCCGCCTGGAAGCCTAGTTTACAGCATGCGGGAAGCGAGCCTCCTTGGGAGAAGGGGAGGCAGCCCAGCTGCGTGCGGCTGCAATCACTGCTTTGGTGGAGCCTAGTGCCCCTCCAGTACGGCAGAGCTCCAGCTCTTCTCAGCGTCCCGATCTGGCAGAGTTGCTGGCGTGAGGCTGCTCTGCCCTGGCTGAGCCTTGCCCAAACTTGCCTCAAGTTAGGCTTCCAGTCCAGAAAGGAGCGGGCTGCGCTAGACTGGGAGATGCTAATGGCGCCTTCCTGGCTTCAGCTCCACTCCTGCCTTGCCTTTGCACTTAGTCCCCAGGCGTTCTTGTGGAGGGCTTAGTTGCCGGTGGGTTGCACACTGCCAAGCGCTCCAGCAGTGAGGACTCTATTAGAGGCAATGTGAGGGCATCTGCAGGGCTCCTCCAGCGGTTGCTTGACCGCCCAGACTCAGCACAGCACGGAGAGCACAAGGCTCACAGGGCCCCTGGCTGGGGTCTGCAGCCCCACACACGCGGAGGCTGACTCGGTGAGCGCCCAGAATGTGCCTGACAGACGTCATTTCCCTATTGCTCTCCTCCCCAGCAGAGACGTGTGCAGCTGGTTTGGGCCGGCCCCTGCGTGTCTGGGCTCCCGTCCCCAGCCCCAGCTCAGGGAAGCAGCTCCTGAGCCAAGACATGTGGGAGGCGCAAGGGGCCCCCCCTGGAAGGCTAGTTTACGGCATGCGGGAAGCGAGCCTCCTCGGGAGAAGGGAAGGCAGCCCTGCTGTGTGCGGCTGCATTGACTGCTTTGGCGGAGCCGAGTGTGCCTCCAGTATGGCAGAGCTCCAGCTCTGCTCAGAGGCCCGATCTGGCAGAGTGCTGGCGTGAGGCTGCTCTGCCCTTGGCGAGCCTTGCCCAGACTGGCCTCGAGGCTCGGCTTCCAGTCCAGAAAGGAGCGGGCTGCGCGAGCCTGGGAGATGCTACTGGCGCCTTCCTGGCCTCAGCTCCACTGCTGCCTTGCCTTTGCACCTAGTCCCCAGGCGTTCTTGTGGAGGGCTTAGTTGCCGGTGGGTTGCACACTTCGAAGCGCTCCAGCTTGAGGGCTCTATTAGAGGCAATGGGAGTGCAACTGCAGGGCGCCTCCAGCGGTTGCTTGACCGCCCAGACTCAGCACAGCATGGAGAGCACAAGGCTCACAGGGCCCCTGGCTGGGGTCTGCAGCCCCACACACGCGGATGCTGACTCGGTGAGCGCCCAGAAGGTGCCTGACAGACGTCATTTCCCTAGGGCTCCCCACCCCAGCAGAAAAATGTGCAGGTGGTTTGGGCCTGCCCCTGCATGTCTGGGCTCCCGTCCACAGCCCCAGCTCAGGGAAGCTGCTCCTCAACCAAGACCTGAAGGAGGCGCGCGGTGCCCTCGCCTGGAAGCCTAGTGCACAGCATGCGGGAAGCGACCCTCCTTGGGAGAAGAGGAGGCAGCCCAGATGGGTGCGGCTGCAATCACTGCTTGGGTGGAGCCGAGAGCGCCTCGAGTACGGCAGAGCTCCAGTTCCGCTCAGAGGCCTGATCGGGCAGAGTTACTGGCGTGAGGCTGCTCTGCCCTGGGCGAGCCTTGCCCAGACTTGCCTCGAGGCTAGGCTTCCAGTCCAGAAAGGAGCGGGCTGCGCGAGACTGGGAGATGCTACTGGCGCCTTCCTTGCCTCAGCTCCACTCCTGCCTTGCCTTTGCACCTAGTCCCCAGGCGTTCTTGTGGAGGGCTTAGTTGCCGGTGGGTTGCACACTGCCTAGCGCTCCAGCAGTGAGGGCTCTATTAGAAGCCATGGGAGGGCAACTGCAGGGCTCCTCCAGCGGTTGCTTGACCGCCCAGACTCAGCACAGCACGGAGAGCACAAGGCTCACAGGGCCCCTGGCTGGGGTCTGCAGCCCCACACACCGGAGGGGAACTCCTGGAGCGCCCAGAAGGTGCCTGACAGACGTCATTTCTCTAGTGCTCTACTCCCCAGCAGAGACGTGTGCAGGTGGTTGAGGCCTGCCCTTGAGTGTCCGGACTCCCTTCCACAGCCCCAGCTCAGCGAAGCAGCTCCTCAGCCAAGACCTGTAGGAGGCGCGGGGTGCCCCTGTCGGGAAGCCTAGTTTACAGCATGCGGGAAACTAGCCTCCTCAGTACAAGAGAAGGCAGCCCAGTTGCGTGCGGCTTCAATCAGTACTTTGGCGGAGCCGAGTGCCCCTCCAGTACGGCAGAGCTCCAGCTCTGCTCAAAGGCCCGATCTCTCAGAGTTGCTGGCGTGAGGTTGTTGTGCCCTGGGTGAGCCTTGCCCAGACTTGCCTCGCGTTTGGCTTCCAGTCCATAAAGGAGCGGGCTGCGCGAGACTGGAGATGCTACTGGCGCCTTCCTGGCCTCAGCTCCACTCCTGCTTTGCCTTTGAACCTAGTCCCCAGGCGTTCTTGTGGAGGGCTTAGTTGCCGGTGGGTTGCACACTGCCAAGCGCTCCAGCAGTGAGGGCTCTATTAGTGGTAATGGGAGGGCAACTGCAGGGCTCCTCGAGCGGTTGCTTGACCGCCCAGACTCAGCACAGCACGGAGAGCACAAGGCTCACAGGGCCACTGGCTGGGGTCTGCAGCCCCACACACGCGGATGCTGACTCGGTGAGCGCCCAGAAGGTGCCTGACAGACGTCATTTCCCTAGTGCTCTCCTCCCCAGCAGAGACGTGTGCAGGTGGTTAGGGCCTGCCCCTGCATTTCTGGGCTCCCGTCCACAGCCCCAACTCAGGGAAGCAGCTCCTGAGCCAAGACCTGTGGGAGGCGCAGGGGGCACCGCCTGGAAGCTTAGTTTACAGCATGCGGGAAGCGAGCCTCCTCGGGAGAAGAGAAGGCAGCCCTGCTGTGTGCGGCTGCATTCACTGCTTTGGCGGAGCCGATTGGGCCTCCAGTACGGCAGAGCTCCAGCTCTACTCAGAGGCCCGATCTGGCAGAGTTGCTGGCGTGAGGCTGCTCTGCCCTGGGCGAGCCTTGCCCAGACTTGCCGCACGTTAGGCTTCCAGTCCAGATAGGAGCGGGCTGCGTGAGACTGGGAGATGCTACTGGCGCCTTCCTGGCCTCAGCTCCACTCCTGCCTTGCCTTTGCACCTAGTCCCCAGGCGTTCTTGTGAAAGGCTTAGTTGCCGGTGGGTTGCACACTGCCAAGCGCACCAGCAGTGAGGGCTCTATTAAAGGCAAAGGGAGGCCTACTGCAAGTCGCCTCTTGCGTTTGCTTGACCGCCCATACTCTGCACAGCACGGAAAGCACAAGGCTCACAGGGCCCCTGGCTGGGGTCTGCAGCCCCACACACCGGAGGGGAACTCTGGGAGCGCCCAGAAGGTGCCTGCCAGACGTCATTTCCCTAGTGCTCTCATCCCCAGCAGAGACGTGTGCAGGTGGTTGGGGCCTGCCCTTGAGTGTCTGGACTCACTTCCACAGCCCCAGCTCAGGGAAGCAGCTCCTCAGCTAAGACCTGTAGGAGGCGCGGGGCGCCCCCGCCTGGAAGCCCAGTTTATAGCATGCCGGAAGCGAGCCTCCTGAGTACAAGAGAAGGCAGCCCATCTGCGTGCGGCTGCAATCAGTACTTTGGCGGAGCCGAGTGCCCCTCCAGGACGGCACAGCTCCAGCTCTGCTCAAAGGCCCGATCTCTCATAGTTGCTATCGTGAGGCTGCTGTGCCCTGGGCGAGCCTTGCCCAGACTTGCCTCGCGTTAGGCTTGCAGTCCAGAAAGGAGCGGGTTGCGCGAGACTGGGAGATGCTACTGGCGCCTTCCTGGCCTCAGCTCCACTCCTGCCTTGCCTTTGCACCTAGTCCCCAGGCGTTCTTGTGGAGGGCTTAGTTGCCGGTGGGTTGCACACTGCCAAGCGCTCCAGCAGTGAGGGCTCTATTAGAGGCAATGGGAGGGCAACTGCAGGGCTCCTCCAGCGGTTGCTTGACCGCCCAGACTCAGCACAGCACGGAGAGCACAAGGCTCACAGGGCCCCAGGCTGGGGTCTGCAGCCCCACACACGCGGAGGCTGACTCGGTGAGCGCCCAGAAGGTGCCTGACAGACGTCATTTCCCTAGTGCTCTCCTCCCCAGCAGAGACGTGTGCAGGTGGTTGGGGCCTGCCCTTGAGTGTCTGGACTCCCTTCCACAGCCCCAGCTCAGGCAAGCAGCTCCTCAGCTAAGACTTGTAGGAGGAGCGGGGCGCCACCGCCTAGAAGCCTAGTGCACAGCATGCGGGAAGCGAGCCTTCTCGGTAGAAGAGAAGGCAGCCCAGCTGCGTGTGGCTGCAATCACTGCTTTGGCAGAGCCGAGTGCCCTTGCAGTACGGCAGAGCTCCAGCTCTGCTCAAAGGCCCGATCTGGCAGAGTTGCTTCCGTGAGGCTGTTGTGCCCTGGGCGAGCCTTGCCCAGACTTGCCTCGCGTAGGCTTCCTGTCCAGAAAGGCGCGGGCTGCGCGAGACTGGGAGATGCTACTGGCGCCTTCCTGGCCTCAGCTCCACTCCTGCCTTGCCTTTGCACCTAGTCCCCAGGCGTTCTTGTGGACGTGTTAGTTGCCGGTGTGTTGCACACTGCCAACCGCTCCAGCAGTGAGGGCTCTATTAGAGGCAAAGGGAGGGCAACTGCAAGTTTCCTCTTGCGGATGCTTGACCGCCCAGACTCAGCACAGCACGGAGAGCCCAAGGCTCACAGGGACCCTGGCTGGGGTCTGCAGCCCCACACACGCGGAGGCTGACTCGGTGAGCGCCCAGAAGGTGCCTGACAGAAGTCGTTTCCCTAGTGCTCTCTTCCATAGCAGAGACGTGTGCAGGTGCTTGGGGCCTGCCCCTGCGTGTCTGGACTCCCGTCCACAGCCCCAGCTCAGGGAAGCAGCTTCTCAGCCAAGACCTGTGGGAGGACCAGGGGGCCCCGCCTGGAAGCCTAGTTTACAGCATGCGGGAAACGAGCCTCCTCGGGAGAAGAGAAGGCAGCCCTGCTGCGTGTGGCTGTATTCACTGCTTTGGCGGAGCCGAGTGCGGCTCCAGTACGGCAGAGCTCCAGCTCTGCTCAGAGGCCCGATCTGGCAGAGTTGCTGGCGTGAGGCTCTCTGCCCTGGGCGAGCCTTGCCCAGACTTGCCTCGCGGCTAGGCTTCCAGTCCAGGAAGGAGCAGGCTGCGCGAGACTGGGAGATGCTACTGGCGCCTTCCTGGCCTCAGCTCCACTCCTGCCTTGCCTTTGCACCTAGTCCCCAGACGTTCTTGTGGAGGGCTTAGTTGCCGGTGGGATGCACACTGCCAAGCGCTCCAGCAGTGAGGGCTCTATTAGAGGCAATGGGAGGGCAACTGCAGGGTTCCTCCAGCGGTTGCTTGACGCCCAGACTCAGCACAGCACGGAAAGTACAAGGCTCACAGGGCCCCTGGCTGGGGTCTGCAGCCCCACACACCGGAGGGGAACTCCGGGAACGCCCAGAAGGTGCCTGACAGACGTCATTTCCCTAGTGCTCTCCTCCCCAGCAGAGACGTGTGCAGGTGGTTGGGGCCTGCCCCTGCGTGTCTGGGCTACCGTCCACAGCCCCACCTCAGGGAAGCAGCTCCTCAGCCAAGACCTGTGGGAGTTGCAGGGGGCCCCGCCTGGAAGACTAGTTTACAGCATGCAGGAAGCGAGTCTCCTCGGGAGAAGAGGAGCCAGCCCAGCTGCGTGCGGCTGCAGTCACTGCTTTGGCGGGGCCGAGTGCCCCTCCAGTACTGCAGAGCTCCAGCTCTGCTCAGAGGCCCGATCTGGCAGAGTTGCTGGCGTGAGGCTGCTCTGCCCAGGGCGAGCTTTGCCCAGACTTGCCTCGCGGCTAGGCTTCCAGTCCAGGAAGGAGCAGGCTGCGCGAGACTGGGAGATGCTACTGGCGCCTTCCTGGCCTCAGCTCCACTCCTGCCTTGCCTTTGCACCTAGTCCCCAGGCGTTCTTGTGAAAGGCTTAGTTGCCGGTGTGTTGCACACTGCCAGGCGCACCAGCAGTGAGGGCTCTATGAAAGGCAAAGGGAGGCCTACTGCAAGTCGCCTCTTGCGTTTGCTTGACCGCCCATACTCTGCACAGCACGGAGAGCACAAGGCTCACAGGGCCCTGGCTGGGGTCTGCAGCCCCACACACCGGA
This sequence comes from Capricornis sumatraensis, assembly GCF_032405125.1. NCBI lineage: Eukaryota > Metazoa > Chordata > Mammalia > Artiodactyla > Bovidae > Capricornis > Capricornis sumatraensis. The sequence continues at coordinate 870,860 of NW_027184618.1, forward strand.
GGGGAACTCTGGGAGCGCCCAGAAGGTGCCTGCCAGACGTCATTTCCCTAGTGCTCTCCTCCCCAGCAGAGACGTGTGCAGGTGGTTGGGGCCTGCCCTTGAGTGTCTGGACTCACTTCCACAGCCCCAGCTCAGGGAAGCAGCTCCTCAGCTAAGACCTGTAGGAGGCGCGGGGCGCCCCCGCCTGGAAGCCCAGTTTATAGCATGCCGGAAGCGAGCCTCCTCAGTACAAGAGAAGGCGGCCCATCTGCGTGCGGCTGCAATCAGTACTTTGGCGGAGCCGAGTGCCCCTCCAGGACGGCAGAGCTCCAGCTCTGCTCAAAGGCCCGATCTCTCATAGTTGCTACCGTGAGGCTGCTGTGCCCTGGGCGAGCCTTGCCCAGACTTGCCTCGCGTTAGGCTTCCAGTCCAGAAAGGAGCGGGTTGCGCGAGACTGGGAGATGCTACTGGCGCCTTCCTGGCCTCAGCTCCACTCCTGCCTTGCCTTTGCACCTAGTCCCCAGGCGTTCTTGTGGAGGGCTTAGTTGCCGGTGGGTTGCACACTGCCAAGCGCTCCAGCAGTGAGGGCTCTATTAGAGGCAAAGTGAGGGCAACTGGAAATCTATTCTTATGGTTGCTTGACCGCCGAGACTCAGCACAGCACGGAGAGCACAAGGATCACAGGGCCACTGGCTGGGGTCTGCAGCCCCACACACGCGGAGGCTGACTCGGTGAGCGCCCAGAAGTTGCCTGACAGACGTCAGTTCCCTATTGCTCTCCTCCCCAGCAGAGACGTGTGCAGGTGGTTAGGGCCTGCCCCTGCATTTCTGGGCTCCCGTCCTCAGCCCCAGCTCAGGGAAGCAGCTCCTGAGCCCAGACCTGTGGGAGGCGCAGGGGGCCCCGCCTGGAAGCCTAGTTTACAGCATGCGGAAAGCGAGCCTCATTGGGAGAAGGGGCGCCAGCCCAGCTGTGTGCGGCTGCAATCACTGCTTTGGCGTAGTCGAGTGCCCCTCCATTACGGCAGAGCACCAGCTCTGCTCAAAGGCCCGATCTGGCAGAGTTGCTGGCGTGAGGCTGCTCTGCCCTGGGCGAGCCTTGCCCAGACTTGCCGCACGTTAGGCTTCCAGTCCAGAAAGGAGCGGGCTGCGTGAGACTGGGAGATGCTACTGGCGCCTTCCTGGCCTCAACTCCACTCCTGCCTTGCCTTTGCACCTAGTCCCAAGGCTTTCTTGTGGAGGGCTTAGTTGCCGGTGGGTTGCACACTGACAAGCGCTGCAGCAGTGAGGGCTCTATTAGAGGCAATGGGAGGGCAACTGCAGGGCTCCTCCAGCGGTTGCTTGACCGCCCAGACTCAGCACAGCACGGAGAGCACAAGGCTCACAGGGCCCCTGGCTGGGGTCTGCAGCCCCACACACCGGAGGTGAACTCCGGGAGCGCCCAGAAGGTGCCTGACAGACGTCATTTCCCTAGTGCTCTCCTCTCCAGCAGAGACGTGTGCTGGTGCTTGGGGCCTGCCCCTGCGTGTCTGGGCTCCCGTCCACAGCCCCAGCTCAGGGAAGCAGCTCCTGAGCCAAGACATGTGGGAGGCGCAGGTGGCCCCGCCTGGAAGCCTAATTTACAACATGCGGGAAGCGAGCCTCCTCCGGAGAAGAGAAGGCAGCCCTGCTGTGTGCGGCTGCATTCACTGCTTTGGCGGAGCCGAGTGCGTCTCCAGTTCGGCAGAGCTCCAGCTCTGCTCAGAGGCCCGATCTGACAGAGTTGCTGGCGTTAGGCTGCTCTGTCCTGGGCGAGCCTTGCCCAGACTTGCCTCACACATAGGCTTCCAGTCCAGGAAGGAGCGGGCTGCGTGAGACAGGGAGATGCTACTCGCGCCTTCCTGGCCTCAGTTCCACTCCTGCCTTGCCTTTGCACCTAGTCCCCAGGCGTTCTTCTGAACGGCTTAGTTGCCGGTGGTTTGCACACTGCCAAGCGCTCCAGCCGTGAGGGCTCTATTAGAGGCAATGGGAGGGCAACTGCAGGGCTCCTCCAGCGGTTGCTTGACCGCCCAGACTCAGCACAGCACGGAGAGCACAAGGCTCACAGGGCCCCAGGCTGGGGTCTGCAGCCCCACACACCGGAGGGGAACTCCGGGAACGCCCAGAAGGTGCCTGACAGACGTCATTTCCCTAGTGCTCTCCTCCCCAGCAGAGACGTGTGCAGGTGGTTGGGTTTCTGCCCTTGAGTGTCTGGACTCCCTTCCACAGCCCCAGCTCAGGGAAGCAGCTCCTCAGCTAAGACTTGTAGGAGGAGCGGGGCGCCACCGCCTAGAAGCCTAGTGCACAGCATGCGGGAAGCGAGCCTCCTCGGTAGAAGAGAAGGCAGCCCAGCTGCGTGTGGCTGCAATCACTGCTTTGGCAGAGCCGAGTGCCCTTGCAGTACGGCAGAGCTCCAGCTCTGCTCAAAGGCCCGATCTGGCAGAGTTGCTTCCGTGAGGCTGTTGTGCCCTGGGCGAGCCTTGCCCAGACTTGCCTCGCGTAGGCTTCCTGTCCAGAAAGGCGTGGGCTGCGCGAGACTGGGAGATGCTACTGGCGCCTTCCTGGCCTCAGCTCCACTCCTGCCTTGCCTTTGCACCTAGTCCCCAGGCGTTCTTGTGGACGTGTTAGTTGCCGGTGTGTTGCACACTGCCAAGCGCTACAGCAGTGAGGGCTCTATTAGAGGCAATGGGAGGGCAACTGCAAGTTTCCTCTTGCGGATGCTTGACCGCCCAGACTCAGCACAGCACGGAGAGCCCAAGGCTCACAGGGCCCCTGGCTGGGGTCTGCAGCCCCACACACGCGGAGGCTGACTCGGTGAGCGCCCAGAAGGTGCCTGACAGAAGTCGTTTCCCTAGTGCTCTCCTCCACAGCAGAGACGTGTGCAGGTGCTTGGGGCCTGCCCCTGCGTGTCTGGACTCCCGTCCACAGCCCCAGCTCAGGGAAGCAGCTCCTCAGCCAAGACCTGTGGGAGGCCCAGGGGGCCACGCCTGGAAGTCTAGTTTACAGCATGCGGGAAGCGAGCCTCCTCCTGAGAAGAGAAGGCAGACCTGCTGTGTGCGGCTGCATTCACTGCTTTGGCAGAGCCGTGTGCGCCTCCAGTACGGCAGAGATCCAGCTCTGCTAAGAGGCCCGATCTGGCAGTGTTGCTGGCGTGAGGCTGCTCTGCCCAGGGCAAGTTTGCCCAGACTTGCCTTGCGGCTAGGCTTCCAGTCCAGGAAGGAGCAGGCTGCGCGAGACTGGGAGATGCTACTGGCGCCTTCCTGGCCTCAGCTCCACTCCTGCCTTGCCTTTGCACCTAGTCCCCAGGCGTTCTTGTGAAAGGCTTAGTTGCCGGAGGGTTGCACACTGCCAAGCGCTCCAGCAGTGAAGGCTCTATTAGAGGCAAAGGGAGGGCAACTTCAAGATTCCTTGTGCGGTTGCTTGACCGCCCAGACTCAGCACAGCACGGAGAGCACAAGGCTCACAGGGCCCCTGGCTGGGGTCTGCAGCCCCACACACGCGGAGGCGAACTCCGGGAGCGCCCAGAAGGTGCCTGACAGACGTCATTTCCCTAGTGCTCTCCTCCCCAGCAGAGACGTGTGCAGGTGGTTTGGGCCTGCCCCTGCGTGTCTGGGCTCCCGTCCACAGCCCCAGCTCAGGGAAGCAGCTCCTGAGCCAAGACCTGTGGGAGGCGCACGGGGCCCCGCCTGGAAGCCTAGTTTACAGCATGCGGGAAGCGAGCCTCCTCAGGAGGAGAGAAGGCAGCCCTGCTATGTGCGGCTGCATTCACTGCTTTGGCGGAGCCGAGTGCGCCTCCAGTACGGCAGAGCTCCATCTCTGCTCAGAGGCCCAATCTGGCAGAGTTGCTGGCGTGAGGCTGCTCTGCCCTGGGCGAGCCTTGCCCAGACTTGCCTCGCGGCTAAGCTTTCAGTCCAGGTAGGAGCAGGCTGCGCGAGACTGGGAGATGCTACTGGCGCCTTCCTGGCCTCAGCTCCACTCCTGCCTTGCCTTTGCACCTAGTCCCCAGGCGTTCTTGTGGAGGGCTTAGTTGCCGGTGGGATGCACACTGCCAAGCGCTCCAGCAGTGAGGGCTCTATTAGAGGCCATGGGAGGGCAACTGCAGGGTTCCTCCAGCGGTTGCTTGACCGCCCAGACTCAGCACAGCACCGAAAGTACAAGGCTCACAGGGCCCCTGGCTGGGGTCTGCAGCCCCACACACCGGAGGGGAACTCCGGGAACGCCCAGAAGGTGCCTGACAGACGTCATTTCCCAAGTGCTCTCCTCCCCAGCAGAGACGTGTGCAGGTGGTTGGGGCCTGCCCTTGAGTGTCTGGACTCCCTTCCACAGCCACAGCTCAGGGAAGCAGCTCCTCAGCTAAGACCTGTAGGAGGCGCGGGGCGCCCCCGCCGGGAAGCATAGTTTACAGCATGCCGGAAGCGAGCCTCCTCAGTACAAGAGAAGGCAGCCGAGCTGCGTGCGGTTGCAATCAGTACTTTGGCGGAGCCGAGTGCCCCTCCAGTAGGGCAGAGCTCCAGCTCTGCTCAAAGGCCTGATCTCTCAGAGTTGCTGGCGTGAGTCTGCTGTGCCCTGGGCGAGCCTTGCCCAGACTTGAATCGCGTTAGGCTTCCAGTCCAGAAAGGAGCGGGCTGCGCGAGACTGGGAGATGCTACTGGCGCCTTCCTGGCCTCAACTCCACTCCTGCCTTGCCTTTGCACCTAGTCCCAAGGCGTTCTTGTGGAGGGCTTAGTTGCCGGTGGGTTGCACACTGACAAGCGCTCCAGCAGTGAGGGCTCTATTAGAGGCAATGGGAGGGCAACTGCAGGGCTCCTCCAGCGGTTGCTTGACCGCCCAGACTCAGCACAGCACGGAGAGCACAAGGCTCACAGGGCCCCTGGCTGGGGTCTGCAGCCCCACACACTGGAGGTGAACTCCGGGAGCGCCCAGAAGGTGCCTGACAGACGTCATTTCCCTAGTGCTCTCCTCTCCAGCAGAGACGTGTGCTGGTGCTTGGGGCCTGCCCCTGCGTGTCTGGGCTCCCGTCCACAGCCCCAGCTCAGGGAAGCAGCTCCTGAGCCAAGACATGTGGGAGGCGCAGGTGGCCCCGCCTGGAAGCCTAATTTACAACATGCGGGAAGCGAGCCTCCTCCGGAGAAGAGAAGGCAGCCCTGCTGTGTGCGGCTGCATTCACTGCTTTGGCGGAGCCGAGTGCGTCTCCAGTTCGGCAGAGCTCCAGCTCTGCTCAGAGGCCCGATCTGACAGAGTTGCTGGCGTTAGGCTGCTCTGTCCTGGGCGAGCCTTGCCCAGACTTGCCTCACACATAGGCTTCCAGTCCAGGAAGGAGCGGGCTGCGTGAGACAGGGAGATGCTACTCGCGCCTTCCTGGCCTCAGTTCCACTCCTGCCTTGCCTTTGCACCTAGTCCCCAGGCGTTCTTCTGAACGGCTTAGTTGCCGGTGGTTTGCACACTGCCAAGCGCTCCAGCCGTGAGGGCTCTATTAGAGGCAATGGGAGGGCAACTGCAGGGCTCCTCCAGCGGTTGCTTGACCGCCCAGACTCAGCACAGCACGGAGAGCACAAGGCTCACAGGGCCCCAGGCTGGGGTCTGCAGCCCCACACACCGGAGGGGAACTCCGGGAACGCCCAGAAGGTGCCTGACAGACGTCATTTCCCTAGTGCTCTCCTCCCCAGCAGAGACGTGTGCAGGTGGTTGGGTTTCTGCCCTTGAGTGTCTGGACTCCCTTCCACAGCCCCAGCTCAGGGAAGCAGCTCCTCAGCTAAGACTTGTAGGAGGAGCGGGGCGCCACCGCCTAGAAGCCTAGTGCACAGCATGCGGGAAGCGAGCCTCCTCGGTAGAAGAGAAGGCAGCCCAGCTGCGTGTGGCTGCAATCACTGCTTTGGCAGAGCCGAGTGCCCTTGCAGTACGGCAGAGCTCCAGCTCTGCTCAAAGGCCCGATCTGGCAGAGTTGCTTCCGTGAGGCTGTTGTGCCCTGGGCGAGCCTTGCCCAGACTTGCCTCGCGTAGGCTTCCTGTCCAGAAAGGCGTGGGCTGCGCGAGACTGGGAGATGCTACTGGCGCCTTCCTGGCCTCAGCTCCACTCCTGCCTTGCCTTTGCACCTAGTCCCCAGGCGTTCTTGTGGACGTGTTAGTTGCCGGTGTGTTGCACACTGCCAAGCGCTACAGCAGTGAGGGCTCTATTAGAGGCAATGGGAGGGCAACTGCAAGTTTCCTCTTGCGGATGCTTGACCGCCCAGACTCAGCACAGCACGGAGAGCCCAAGGCTCACAGGGCCCCTGGCTGGGGTCTGCAGCCCCACACACGCGGAGGCTGACTCGGTGAGCGCCCAGAAGGTGCCTGACAGAAGTCGTTTCCCTAGTGCTCTCCTCCCAGGCAGAGACGTGTGCAGGTGGTTGGGGCCTGCCCCTGCGTTTCTGGGCTCCCATCCACAGCCCCAGCTCAGGGAAGAAGCTCCTGAGCCAAGACCTGTGGGAGGCACAGGGGGCCCCGCCTGGAATCCTAGTTTACAGCATGCGGGAAGCGAGCCTCCTCCTGAGAAGAGAAGGCAGCCCTGCTGTGTGCGGCTGCATTCACTGCTTTGGCAGAGCCGAGTGCGCCTCCAGTACGGCAGAGATCCAGCTCTGCTAAGAGGCCCGATCTGGCAGTGTTGCTGGCGTGAGGCTGCTCTGCCCAGGGCAAGTTTGCCCAGACTAGCCTTGCGGCTAGGCTTCCAGTCCAGGAAGGAGCAGGCTGCGCGAGACTGGGAGATGCTACTGGCGCCTTCCTGGCCTCAGCTCCACTCCTGCCTTGCCTTTGCACCTAGTCCCCAGGCGTTCTTGTGAAAGGCTTAGTTGCCGGAGGGTTGCACACTTCCAAGCGCTCCAGCAGTGAAGGCTCTATTAGAGGCAAAGGGAGGGCAACTTCAAGATTCCTTGTGCGGTTGCTTGACCGCCCAGACTCAGCACAGCACGGAGAGCACAAGGCTCACAGGGCCCCTGGCTGGGGTCTGCAGCCCCACACACGCGGAGGCGAACTCCGGGAGCGCCCAGAAGGTGCCTGACAGACGTCATTTCCCTAGTGCTCTCCTCCCCAGCAGAGACGTGTGCAGGTGGTTTGGGCCTGCCCCTGCGTGTCTGGGCTCCCGTCCACAGCCCCAGCTCAGGGAAGCAGCTCCTGAGCCAAGACCTGTGGGAGGCGCAAGGGGCCCCGCCTGGAAGCCTAGTTTACAGCATGAGGGAAGCGAGCCTCCTCAGGAGGAGAGAAGGCAGCCCTGCTGTGTGCGGCTGCATTCACTGCTTTGGCGGAGCCGAGTGCGCCTCCAGTACGGCAGAGCTCCATCTCTGCTCAGAGGCCCAATCTGGCAGAGTTGCTGGCGTGAGGCTGCTCTGCCCTGGGCGAGCCTTGCCCAGACTTGCCTCGCGGCTAAGCTTCCAGTCCAGATAGGAGCAGGCTGCGCGAGACTGGGAGATGCTACTGGCGCCTTCCTGGCCTCAGCTCCACTCCTGCCTTGCCTTTGCACCTAGTCCCCAGGCGTTCTTGTGGAGGGCTTAGTTGCCGGTGGGATGCACACTGCCAAGCGCTCCAGCAGTGAGGGCTCTATTAGAGGCAATGGGAGGGCAACTGCAGGGTTCCTCCAGCGGTTGCTTGACCGCCCAGACTCAGCACAGCACCGAAAGTACAAGGCTCACAGGGCCCCTGGCTGGGGTCTGCAGCCCCACACACCGGAGGGGAACTCCGGGAACGCCCAGAAGGTGCCTGACAGAGGTCATTTCCCAAGTGCTCTCCTCCCCAGCAGAGACGTGTGCAGGTGGTTGGGGCCTGCCCTTGAGTGTCTCGACTCCCTTCCACAGCCACAGCTCAGGGAAGCAGCTCCTCAGCTAAGACCTGTAGGAGGCGCGGGGCGCCCCCGCCGGGAAGCCTAGTTTACAGCATGCCGGAAGCGAGCCTCCTCAGTACAAGAGAAGGCGGCCGAGCTGCGTGCGGCTGCAATCAGTACTTTGGCGGAGCCGAGTGCCCCTCCAGTAGGGCAGAGCTCCAGCTCTGCTCAAAGGCCCGATCTCTCAGAGTTGCTGGCGTGAGTCTGCTGTGCCCTGGGCGAGCCTTGCCCAGACTTGAATCGCGTTAGGCTTCCAGTCCAGAAAGGAGCGGGCTGCGCGAGACTGGGAGATGCTACTGGCGCCTTCCTTGCCTCAGCTCCACTCCTGCCTTGCCTTTGCACCTAGTCCCCAGGCGTTCTTGTGGAGGGCTTAGTTGCCGGTGGGTTGCACACTGCCAAGCGCTCCAGCAGTGAGGGCTCTATTAGAAGCCATGGGAGGGCAACTGCAGGGCTCCTCCAGCGGTTGCTTGACCGCCCAGACTCAGCACAGCACGGAGAGCACAAGGCTCACAGGGCCCCTGGCTGGGGTCTGCAGCCCCACACACGCGGAGGCTGACTCGGTGAGCGCCCAGAAGGTGCCTGACAGACGTCATTTCCCTAGTGCTCTCCTCCCCAGCAGAGACTTGTGCAGGTGGTTTGGGCCTGCCCCTGCGTGTCTGGGCTCCCGAACACAGCCCCAGCTCAGGGAAGCAGCTCCTCAGCCAAGACCCGTAGGAGGCGCGGTGCGCCCCCGCCTGGAAGCCTAGTGCACAGCATGCGGGATGCGAGCCTCCTTGGGAGAGGTTGAGGCAGCCCAGCTGCGTGCGGCTGCAATCACTGCTTGGGCGGAGCCGAGTGCGCTTCCACTACGTCAGAGTTCCAGCTCTGCTCAGAGGCCCGATCTGGCAGAGTGCTGGCGTGAGGCTGCTCTGCCCTGGGCGAGCCTTGCCCATATTTGCCTCGCGGCTAGGCTTCCAGTCCAGAAAGGAGCGGGCTGCGCGAGACTGGGAGATGCTACTGGCGCCTTCCTGGCCTCAGCTCCACTCCTGCCTTGCTTTTGCACCTAGTCCCCAGGCGTTCTTGTGGAGGGCTTAGTTGCCGGTGGGTTGCACACTGCCATGCGCTCCAGCAGTGAGGGCTCTATTAGAGGCAATGGGAGGGCAACTGCAGGGCTCCTCCAGCGGTTGCTTGACCGCCCAGACTCAGCACAGCACGGAGAGCACAAGGCTCACAGGGCCCCTGGCTGGGGTCTGCAGTCCAACACACACGGAGGCTGACTCCGTGAGCGCCCAGAAGGTGCCTGACAGACGTCATATCCCTAGTGCTCTCCTCCCCAGCAGAGACGTGTGCAGGTGGTTTGGGCCTGCCCCTGCGTGTCTGGGCTCCCGTCCACAGCCCCAGCTCAGGGAAGGAGTTCCTGAGCCAAGACCTGTAGGAGGCGCAGGGGGCCCCGCCTGGAAGCCTAGTTTACAGAATGCGGGAAGCGAGCCTCCTCAGGAGAAGAGAAGCCAAGCCGGCTGCGTGCGGCTGCATTCACTGCTTGGGCGGAGCCGAGTGCGCTTCCAGTACGGCAGAGCTCCAGCACTGCTCAGAGCCCCGATCTGGCAGAGTTCCTGGCGTGAGGCTGCTCTGCCCTGGGGGAGCCTTGCCCAGACTTGCCTCGCACATAGGCTTCCAATCCAGAAAGGAGCAGGCTGCGCGAGACTGGGAGATGCTACTGGCGCCTTCCTGACCTCAAGTCCACTCCTGCCTTGCCTTTGCACCTAGTCCCCAGGCGTTCTTCTGGAGGGCTTAGTTGCCGGTGGGTTGCACACTGCAAAGCGCTCCAGCAGTGAGGGCTCTATTAGAGGCAATGGGAGGGCAACTGCATGGCTCCTCCAGTGGTTGCTTGACCGCCCAGACAGCACAGTACGGAGAGCCCAAGGCTCACAGGGCCCCTGGCTGGGGTCTGCAGCCCCACACACCGGAGGGGAATTCCGGGAGCCCCCAGAAGGTGCCAGACAGACGAAATTTTCCTAGTGCTCTCCTCCCCAGCAGAGACGTGTTCAGGTGGTTGGGGCCTGCCCTTGAGTGTCTGGACTCCCTTCCACAGCCCCAGCTCAGGGAAGCAGCTCCTCAGCTAAGACCTGTAGGAGGCGCGGGGCGTCCCCGCCGGGAAGCCTAGTTTACAGCATGCCAGAAGCGAGCCTCCTCAGTACAAGAGAAGGCAGCCCAGCTGCGTGGGAATGCAATCAGTACTTTGGCGGAGCCGAGTGCCCCTCCAGTACGGCAGAGCTCCAGCTCTGCTCAAAGGCCCGATCTCTCAGAGTTGCTTTCGTGAGGCTGCTGTGCCCTGGGCGAGTCTTGCCGAGACTTGCCTCACGTTAGGCTTCCAGTCCAGAAAGGAGGGGGCTGCGCGAGACTGGGAGATGCTACTGGCGCCTTCCTGGCCTCATCTCCACTCCTGCCTTGCCTTTGCACCTAGTTCCCAGTCGTTCTTGTGGAGGGCTTAGTTACCGGTGGGTTGCACACTGCCAAGCGCTCCAGCAGTGAGCGCTCTATTAGAGGCAATGGGAGGGCAACTTCAGGGCTCCTCCAGCGGTTGCTTGACCGCCCAGACTCAGCACAGCACGGAGAGCACAAGGCTCACAGGGCCCCTGGCTGGGGTCTGCAGTCCAACACACGCGGTGGCTGACTCGGTGAGCGCCCAGAAGTTGCCTGACAGACGTCATTTCCCTAGTGCTCTCCTCCCCAGCAGAGATATGTGCAGGTGGTTGGGGCCTACCCTGCGTGTCTGTGCTCCCGTCCACAGCCCCACCTCAGGGAAGCAGCTCCTCAGTCAAGACCTGTGGGAGGCGCAGGGGTCCCCGCATGGAAGCCCAGTTTACAGCATGCGGGAAGCGAGCCTCCTTGGGATAAGGGGAGGCAGCACAGCTGTGTGCGGTGCAATCACTGCTTTGGCGGAGCCGAGTGCCCCTCCATTACGGCAGAGCTCCAGCTATGCTCAAGGCCAGATCTGGCAGAGCTGCTGGCGTGAGGCTGCTCTGCCCTGGGCGAACCTTGCCCAGACTTGCCTCGCGGCTAGGCTTCCAGTCCAGGAAGGAGCAGGCTGCGCGAAACTGGGAGATGCTACTGGCTCCTTCCTGGCCTCAGCTCCACTCCTTCCTTGCCTTTGCACCTAGTCCCCAGGCGTTCTTGTGGAGGGCTTAGTTGCCGGTGGGTTGCACACTGCCAAGCGCTCCAGCAGTGAGGGCTCTATCAGAGGCAATGGGAGGGCAACTGCAGGGCTCCTCCAGCGGTTGCTTTACCGCCCAGACTCAGCACAGCACGGAGAGCACAAGGCTCACAGGGCCCCTGGCTGGTGTCTGCAGCCCCACACAACGGAGGTGAACTCCGGGAGCTCCCAGAAGGTGCCTGAGTGCCGTCATTTCCCTAGTGCTCTCCTCCCAGGCAGAGACGTGTGCAGGTGGTTGGGGCCTGCCCCTGCGTTTCTGGGCTCCCATCCACAGCCCCAGCTCAGGGAAGCAGCTCTGAGCCAAGACCTGTGGGAGGCACAGGGGGCCCCGCCTGGAATCCTAGTTTACAGCATGCGGGAAGCGGGCCTCCTCCGGAGAAGCGAAGGCAGCCCTGCTGTGTGCGGCTGCATTCACTGCTTTGGCAGAGCCGAGTGCGCCTCCAGTACGGCAGAGATCCAGCTCTGCTCAGAGGCCCGATCTGGCAGTGTTGCTGGCGTGAGGCTGCTCTGCCCTGGCAAGCTTTGCCCAGACTTGCCTTGCGGCTAGGCTTCCAGTCCAGGAAGGAGCAGGCTGCGCGAGACTGGGAGATGCTACTGGTGCCTTCCTGGCCTCAGCTCCACTCCTGCCTTGCCTTTGCACGTAGTCCCCAGGAGTTCTTGTGAAAGGCTTAGTTGCCGGTGGGTTGCACACTGCCAAGCGCTCCAGCAGTGAAGGCTCTATTAGAGGCAAAGGGAGGGCAACTTAAAGTTTCCTTGTGCGGTTGCTTGACCGCCCAGACTCAGCACAGCACGGAAAGCACAAGGCTCACAGGGCACCTGGCTGGGGTCTGCAGCCCCACACACGCGGAGGATGACTCGGTGAGCTCCCAGAAGGTGCCTGAGTGCCGTCATTTCCCTAGTGCTCTCCTCCCAGGCAGAGACGTGTGCAGGTGGTTGGGGCCTGCCCCTGCGTGTCTGGGCTCCCGTCCACAGCCCCAGCTCAGGGTAGCAGCTCCTGAGCCAAGACCTGTGGGAGGCGCAGGGGGCCCCGCCTGGAAGCCTAGTTTACAGCATGCGGGAAGCGAGCCTCCTCGGAAGAAGAGAAGGCAGCCCTGCTGTGTGTGGCTGCATTCACTGCTTTGGCAGAGCCGAGTGCGCCTCCAGTACGGCAGAGCTCCAGCTCTGCTCAGAGGCCCGATCTGGCAGAGTTGCTGGCGTGAGGCTGCTCTGCCCTGGGCGAGCCTTGCCCAGACTTGCCGCACGTTAGGCTTCCAGTCCAGATAGGAGCGGGCTGCGTGAGACTGGGAGATGCTACTGGCGCCTTCCTGGCCTCAGCTCCACTCCTGCCTTGCCTTTGCACCTAGTCCCCAGGCGTTCTTGTGAAAGGCTTAGTTGCCGCTGGGTTGCACACTGCCAAGAGCTCCAGCAGTGAGGGCTCTATTAAAGGCAAAGGGAGGCCTACTGCAAGTCGCCTCTTGCGTTTGCATGACCGCCCAGACTCTGGACAGCACGGAAAGCACAAGGCTCACAGGGCCCCTGGCTGGGGTCTGCAGCCCCACACACCGCAGGGGAACTGCGGGAGCGCCCAGAAGGTGCCTGACAGACGTCATTTCCCTAGTGCTCTCCTCCCCAGCAGAGACGTGTGCAGGTGGTTGGGGCCTGCCCTTGAGTGTCTGGAATCCCTTCCACAGCCCCAGCTCAGGGAAGCAGCTCCTCAGCTAAGACCTGTAGGAGGCGCGGGGCGCCCCCGCCTGGAAGCCCAGTTTATAGCATGCCGGAAGCGAGCCTCCTCAGTACAAGAGAAGGCAGCCCAGCTGCGTGCGGCTGCAATCAGTACTTTGGCGGAGCCGAGTGCCCCTCCAGTACAGCAGAGCTCCAGCTCTGCTCAAAGGCCCGATCTCTCATAGTTGCTGGCGTGAGGCTGCTGTGCCCTGGGCGAGCCTTGCCCAGACTTGCCTCGCGTTAGACTTCCAGTCCAGAAATGAGCGGGCTGCGCGAGACTGGGAGATGCTACTGGCGCCTTCCTGGCCTCAGCTCCACTCCTGCCTTGCCTTTGCACCTAGCCCCAGGCGTTCTTGTGGAGGGCTTAGTTGCCGGTGGGTTGCACACTGCCAAGCGCTCCAGCAGTGAGGGCTCTATTAGAGGCAAAGTGAGGGCAACTGGAAGTCTATTCTTACGGTTGCTTGACCGCGGAGACTCAGCACAGCACGGAGATCACAAGGATCACAGCGCCACTGGCTGGGGTCTGCAGCCCCACACACGCGGAGGCTGACTCGGTTAGCGCCCAGAAGGTGCCTGACAGACGTCATTTTCCTAGTGCTCTCCTCCAGAGCAGAGACGTGTGCAGGTGGTTAGGGCCTGCCCCTGCATTTCTGGGCTCCCGTCCACAGCCCCAGCTCAGGGAAGCAGCTACTCAGCCATGACCTGTGGGAGGCGCAGGGGGCCCCGCCTGAAAGCCTAGTTTACAGCATGCGGAAAGCGAGCCTCATTGGGAGAAGGGGAGCCAGCCCAGCTGCGTGCGGCTGCAATCTCTACTTTGGCTGAGTCGAGTGCCCCTCCATTACGGCAGAGCTCCAGCTCTGCTCAGAGGCCCGATCTGGCAGAGTTGTGGGCATGAGGCTGCTCTGCCCTGGGCGAGCCTTGCCCAGACTTGCAGCACGTTAGGCTTCCAGTCCAGAAATGAGCGGGCTGCGTGAGACTGGGAGATGCTACTGGTGCCTTCCTGGCCTCAGCTCCACTCCTGCCTTGCCTTTGCACCTAGTTCCCAGGCGTTCTTGTGGAGGGCTTAGTTGCCAGTGGGTTGCACACTGCCAAGCGCTCCAGCAGTGAGGGCTCTATTAGAGGCAATGGGAGGGCAACTGCAGGGCTCCTCCAGTGGTTGCTTGACCGCCCAGACTCAGCACAGCACGGAGAGCACAAGGCTCTCAGGGCCCCTGGCTGGGGTCTACAGCCCCACACACGCGGAGGCTGACTCGGTGAGCGCCCAGCAGGTGCCTGACAGACGTCATTTTCCTAGTGCACTCCTCCCCAGCAGAGACATGTGCAGGTGGTTGGGGCCTGCCCCTGCGTGTCTGAACTAACGTCCACAGCCCCACATCAGGGAAGCAGCTCCTCAGCCAAGACCTGTGGGAGGCGCATGGGGCCCCGCCTGGAAACCCAGTTTACAGCATGCGGGAAGCGAGCCTCCTTGGGAGAAGTGGAGGCAGCCCAGCTGCGTGCGGCTGCAATCACTGCTTTGGCGGATCCGAGTGCCCCTCCTTTACGGCAGAGCTTCCGCTCTGCTCAGAGGCCCGATCTGGCAGAGATGCTGGCGTGAGGCTTTTCTGCCCTGGGCGAGCCTTGCCCAGACTTGGCTCGCGGCTAGGCTTCCAGTCCAGGAAGGAGCATGCTGTGCAAGACTGGGAGATGTTACTGGCGCCTTCCTGGCCTCAGCTCCACTCCTGCCTTGCCTTTGCACCTAGTCCCCAGGCGTTCTTGTGGAGGGCTTAATAGCCGGTGTGTTGCACACTGCCAAGCGCTCCAGCAGTGAGGGCTCTATTAGAGGCAAAGGGAGGGCTACTGCAAGTCGCCTCTTGCGTTTGCTTGACCGCCCAGACTCAGCACAGCACGAAAAGCAGAAGGCTCACAGGGCCCCTGGCTGGGGTCTGCAGCCCCACACACCGGAGTCGAACTCCTGGAGCACCCAGAAGGTGCCTGACAGACGTCATTTCCCTAGTGCTCTCCTCCCCAGCAGAGACGTGTGCAGGTGGTTGGGGCCTGCCCCTGCGTGTCTGGGCTCCCGTCCACAGCCCCAGCTCAGGGAAGCAGCTCCTCAGCCAAGACCTGTGGGAGGCGCAGGGGTGCCGCCTGGAAGCCTAGTTTACAGCATGCAGGAAGCGAGTCTCCTCGGGAGAAGAGGAGCCAGCCCAGCTGCGTGCGGCTGCAATCACTGCTTTGGCGGAGGCGAGTGCCCCTCCAGTACGGCAGAGCTCCAGCTCTGCTCAGAGGCCCTATCTGGCAGAGTTGCTGGCGTGAGACTGCTCTGCCCAGGGCGAGCTTTGTCCAGACTTGCCTCGCGGCTAGGCTTCCAGTCCAGGAAGTAGCAGGCTACGCGAGACTGTGAGATGCTACTGGCGCCTTCCTGGCCTCAGCTCCACTCCTGCCTTTCCTTTGCACCTAGTCCCCAGGCGTTCTTGTGGAGGGCTTAGTTGCCGGTGGGTTGCACACTGCCAAGCGCTCCAGCTTGAGGGCTCTATTAGAGGCAAAGGGAGGGCTACTGCAAGTCACCTCTTGCGTTTGCTTGACCACCCAGACTCTGCACTGCACGGAAAGCACAAGGCTCACAGGGCCCCTGGCTGGGGTCTGCAGCCCCACACACCGGAGGGGAAATCTGGGAGCGCCCAGACGGTGCCAGACAAACGTCATTTCCCTAGTGCTCTCCTCCCCAGCAGAGACGTTTGCAGGTGGTTGGGGCCTGCCCTTGAGTGTCTGGACTCCCATCCACAGCCCCAGCTCAGGGAAGCAGCTCCTCAGCTAAGACCTGTAGGAGGCGCGGGGCGCCCCCGCCTGGAAGCCCAGTTTATAGCATGCCGGCAGCGAGCCTCCTCAGTACAAGAGAAGGCAGCCCAGCTGCGTGCGGCTGCAATCAGTACTTTGGCGGAGCCGAGTGCCCCTCCAGTACGGCAGAGCTCTAGCTCTGCTCAAAGGCCCGATCTCTCATAGTTGCTGGTGTGAGGCTGCTGTGCCCTGGGCGAGCCTTGCCCAGACTTGCCTCGCGTTAGGCTTCCAGTCCAGAAAGGAGCGGGTTGCGCGTGACTGGGAGATGCTACTGGCGCCTTCCTGGCCTCAGCTCCACTCCTGCCTTGCCTTTGCACCTAGTCGCCAGGCGTTCTTGTTGAGGGCTTAGTTGCCGGTGGGTTGCACACTGCCAAGCGCTCCAGCAGTGAGGGCTCTATTAGAGGCAATGGGAGGGCAACTGCAGGGCTCCTCCAGCGGTTGCCTGATGGCCCAGACAGCACAGCACGGAGAGCCCAAGGCTCACAGGTCCCCTGGCTGGGGTCTGCAGCCCCACACACCGGAGGGGAATTCCGGGAGCACCCAGAAGATGCCAGACAGACGTCATTTTCCTACTGCTCTCCTCCCCAGCAGAGACGTGTGCAGGTGGTTGGTGCCTGCCCTTGAGTGTCTGGACTCCCTTCCACAGCCCCAGCTAAGGGAAGCAGCTCCTCAGCTAAGACCTGTAGGAGGCGCGGGGCGCCCCCGCCGGGAAGCCTAGTTTACAGCATGCCGGAAGCGAGCCTCCTCAGTACAAGAGAAGGCAGCCGAGCTGCGTGCGGCTGCAATCAGTACTTTGGCGGAGCCGAGTGCCCCTCCAGTACGGCAGAGCTCCAGCTCTGCTCAAAGGCCCGATCTCTCATAGTTGCTGTTGTGAGCCTCCTGTGCCCTGGGCGAGCCTTGCCCAGTCTTGCCTCGCGTTAGGCTTCCAGTCCAGAAAGGAGCGGGCTGCGCGAGACTGGGAGATGCTACTGGCGCCTTCCTGGCCTCAGCTCCACTCCTGCCTTGCCTTTGCACCTAGTCCCCAGGCGTTCTTGTGGAGGGCTTAGTTGCCGGTGGGTTGCACACTGCCAAGCGCTCCAGCAGTGAGGGCTCTATCAGAGGCAAAGGGAGGGCTACTGCAAGTCGCCTCTTGCGTTTGCTTGACCGCCCAGACGCAGCACAGCACGGAAAGCACAAGGCTCACAGGGCCCCTGGCTGGGGTCTGCAGCCCCACACACCGGAGGCGAACTCCGGGAGCGCACAGAAGGTGCCTGAAAGACGTCATTTCCCTATTGCTCTCCTCTCCAGCAGAGACGTGTGCAGGTGGTTTGGGCCTGACCCTGCGTGTCTGGGCTCCCGTCCACAGCCCCAGCTCAGGGAAGGAGTTCCTGAGCCAAGACCTGTAGGAGGCGCAGGGGGCCCCGCCTGGAAGCCTAGTTTACAGAATGCGGGAAGCGAGCCTCCTCAGGAGAAGAGAAGCCAAGCCGGCTGCGTGCGGCTGCATTCACTGCTTGGGCGGAGCCGAGTGCGCTTCCAGTACGGCAGAGCTCCAGCACTGCTCAGAGCCCCGATCTGGCAGAGTTGCTGGCGTGAGGCTGCTCTGCCCTGGGGGAGCCTTGCCCAGACTTGCCTCGCACATAGGCTTCCAGTCCAGAAAGGAGCAGGCTGCGCGAGACTGGGAGATGCTACTGGCGCCTTCCTGACCTCAGGTCCACTCCTGCCTTGCCTTTGCACCTAGTCCCCAGGCGTTCTTCTGGAGGGCTTAGTTGCCGGTGGGTTGCACACTGCCAAGCGCTCCAGCAGTGAGGGCTCTATTAGAGGCAATGGGAGGGCAACTGCATGGCTCCCCCAGCGGTTGCTTGACCGCCCAGACAGCACAGTACGGAGAGCCCAAGGCTCACAGGGCCCAAGGCTGGGGTCTGCAGCCCCACACACCGGAGGGGAATTCCGGGAGCCCCCAGAAGGTGCCAGACAGACGAAATTTTCCTAGTACTCTCCTCCCCAGCAGAGACGTGTTCAGGTGGTTGGGGCCTGCCCTTGAGTGTCTGGACTCCCTTCCACAGCCCCAGCTCAGGGAAGCAGCTCCTCAGCTAAGACCTGTAGGAGGCGCGGGGCGTCCCCGCCGGGAAGCCTAGTTTACAGCATGCCAGAAGCGAGCCTCCTCAGTACAAGAGAAGGCAGCCCAGCTGCGTGGGAATGCAATCAGTACTTTGGCGGAGCCGAGTGCCCCTCCAGTACGGCAGAGCTCCAGCTCTGCTCAAAGGCCCGATCTCTCATAGTTGCTGGCGTGAGCCTCCTGTGCCCTAGGCGAGCCTTGCCCAGACTTGCTTCGCGTAGGCTTGCTGTCCAGAATGCAGCAGGCTGCGCGAGACTGGGAGATGCTACTGGCGCCTTCCTGGCCTCAGCTCCACTCCTGCCTTGCCTTTGCAGCTAGTCCCCAGGCGTTCTTGTGGAGGGCTTAGTTGCCGGTGGGTTGCACACTGCCAAGCGCTCCAGCAGTGAGGGCTCTATTAGAGGCAATGGGAGGGCAACTGCAGGGCTCCTCCAGCAGTTGCTTGACCGTCCAGACTCAGCACAGCACGGAGAGCACAAGGCTCACAGGGCCCCTGGCTGGGGTCTGCAGCCCCACACACGCGGAGGCTGACTCCGTGAGCGCCCAGAAGTTGCCTGACAGACGTCATTTCCCTAGTGCTCTCCTCCCCAGCAGAGACGTTTGCAGGTGGTTTGGGCCTGCCCCTGCGTGTCTGGGCTCTCGTCCACAGCCCCAGCTCAGGGAAGCAGCTCCTGAGCCAAGACCTGTGTTAGGCGCAGGGGGCCCCGCCTGGAAGCATAGTTTACAGCATGCGGGAAGCGAGCCTCCTCGGGAGACGAGAAGGCAGCCCTGCTGTGTGCGGCTGCATTCACTGCTTTGGCAGAGCCGAGTGCGCCTCCAGTACGGCAGAGCTCCAGCTCTGCTCAGAGGCCCGATCTGGCAGAGCTGCTGGCGTGAGGCTACTCTGCCCTGGGCGACCTTGCCCAGACTTGCCTCGTGGTTAGGCTTCCAGTCCAGGAAGGAGCGGGCTGCGCGAGACTGGGAGATGCTACTGACGCCTTCCTGGCCTCAGCTCCACTCCTGCCTTGCCTTTGCACCTAGTCCCCAGGCGTTCTTGTGGAGGGCTTAGTTGCCGGTGGGTTGCACACTGCCAAGCGCTCCAGCAGTGAGGGCTCTATTAGAGGCAATGGGAGGACAACTGCAGGGCTCCTCCAGCGGTTGCTTTACCGCCTAGACTCAGCACGGCACGGAGAGCACAAGGCTCACAGGGCCCCTGGCTGGGGTCTGAAGCCCCACACACACGGAGGCTGACTCGGTGAGCGCCAAGAAGTTGCCTGAGAGATGTCATTTCCCTAGTGCTGTCCTCCCCAGCAGAGACGTGTGCAGGTGGTTGGGGCCTGCCCCTGCGTGTCTGGGCTCCCGTCCACAGCCCCAGCTCAGTGTAGCAGCTCCTGAGCCAAGACATGTGGGCGGCGAGGGGGGCCCTGCCTGGAAGGCTAGTTTACAGCATGCGGGAAGCGAGCCTCCTCGGGAGAAGAGAAGGCAGCCCTGCTGTGTGCGGCTGCATTCACTGCTTTGGCGTAGACGAGTGTGCCTCCAGTACGGCAGAGCTCCAGCTCTGCTCAGAGGCCTGATCTGGCAGAGTTGCTGGCGTGAGGCTGCTCTGCCCTGGGCGAGCCTTGCCCAGACTTGCCTCTCGGCTAGGCTTCCAGTCCAGGAAGGAGCAGGCTGCGCGATACTGGGAGATGATACTGGCGCTTTCCTGGCCTAAGCTCCACTCCTGCCTTGCCTTTGCACCTAGTCCCCAGGAGTTCTTTTGCAGGGCTTAGTTGCCGGTGGGTTGCACACTGCCAAGCGCTCCAGCAGTGAGCGCTCTATTAGAGGCAATGGGAGGGCAACTGCAGGGCTCCTCCAGCGGTTGCTTGACCGCCCAAACTCAGCACAGCACGGAGAGCACAAGGCTCACAGGGCCCCTGGCTGGGGTCTGCAGTCCCACACACGCGGAGGCTGACTCGGTGAGCGCCCAGAAGGTGCCTGACAGACATCATTTCCCTAGTGCTCTCCTCCCCAGCAGAGACATGTGCAGGTGGTTGGGGCCTGCCCCTGCGTGTCTGGGCTCCCGTCCACAGCCCCACCTCAGGGAAGCAGCTCCTCAGCCAAGACCTGTGGGAGGCGCAGGGGGCCCCGCCTGGAAGCCCAGTTTACAGCATGCGGGATTCGAGCCTCCCTGGGAGAAGGGGAGGCAGCCCAGCTGCGTGCGGCTGCAATCACTGCTTTGGCGGAGCCGAGTGCCCCTCCAGTACGGCAGAGCTCCAGCTATGCTCAAGGCCAGATCTGGCAGAGCTGCTGGTGTGAGGCTTCTCTGCCCTGGGCGAACCTTGCCCAGAATTGCCTCGCGGCTAGGCTTCCAGTCCAGGAAGGAGCTGGCTGCGCGCGACTGGGAGATGCTACTGGCGCCGTCCTGGCCTCAGCTTCACTCCTGCCTTGCCTTTGCACCTAGTCCCCAGGCGTTCTTGTGAAAGGCTTAGTTGCCGGTGGGTTGCACACTGCCAAGCGCTCCAGCCGTGAGGGCTCTATTAGAGGCAAAGGGAGGGCTACTGCAATTCGCCTCTTGCGTTTGCTTGACCGCCCAGAATCTGCACAGCACGGAAAGCACAAGGCTCACAGGGCCCCTGGCTGGGGTCTGCAGCCTCACACACCGGAGGGGAACTCCGGGAGCGCCCAGAAGGTGCCTGACAGACGTCATTTCCCTAGTGCTCTCCTCCCCAGCAGAGACGTGTGCAGGTGGTTGGGGCCTGCCCTTGAGTGTCTGGACTCCCTTCCTAAGCCCCAGCTCAGGGAAGCAGCTCCTCAGCTAAGACCTGTAGGACGCGCGGGGCGCCCCCTCCTGGAAGCCTAGTTTACAGCATACCGGAAGCGAGCCTCCTCAGTACAAGAGAAGGCAGCCCAGCGGCGTGCGGCTGCAATCACTACTTTGGCAGAGCCGAGTGCCCCTCCAGTACGGCAGAGCTCCAGCTCTGCTCAAAGGCCCGATCTCTCAGAGTTGCTGGCGTGAGGCTGCTGTGCCCTGGGCGAGCCTTGCCCAGACTTGCCGCACGTTAGGCTTCCAGTCCAGAAAGGAGCGGGCTGCGTGAGACTGGGAGATGCTACTGGCGCCTTCCTGGCCTCAGCTCCACTCCTGCCTTGCCTTTGCACCTAGTCCCCAGGCGTTCTTGTGGAGGGCTTAGTTGCCGGTGGGTTGCACACTGCCAAGCGCTCCAGCAGTGAGGGCTCTATTAGAGGCAATGGGAGGGCAACTGGAAGTCTATTCTTACGGTTGCTTGACCGCCGAGACTCAGCACAGCACGGAGAGCACAAGGATCACAGGGCCACTGGCTGGGGTCTGCAGCCCCACACAAGCGGAGGCTGACTCGGTGTGCGCCCAGAAGGTGCCTGACAGACGTCATTTCCCTAGTGCTCTCCTCTCCAGCAGAAACGTGTGCAGGTGGTTAGGGCCTGCCCCTGCGTTTCTGGGCTCCCGTCCAAAGCCCCAGCTCAGGGAAGCAGCTCCTCAGCCAAGACCTGTGGGAGGCGAAGGGGGCCCTGCCTGGAAGCCTCGTTTACAGCATGCGGGAAGCGAGCTTCCTCGGGAGAAGAGAAGGCAGCCCTGCTGTGTGCGGCTGCAATCACTGCTTTGGCGGAGTCGAGTGCCCCTCCATTACGGCAGACCTCCAGCTCTGCTCAGAGGCCCGATCTGGCAGAGTTGCTTGCGCGAGCCTGCTCTGTCCTGGGTGAGCCTTGCTCAGAATTGCCGCACGTTAGGCTTCCACTCCAGAAAGGAGCGGGCTGCGTGAGCCTGGGAGATGATACTGGCGCCTTCCTGGCCTCAGCTCCACTCCTGCCTTGCCTTTGCACCTAGTCCCCAGGCGTTCTTGTGGAGGGTTTAGTTGCCGGTGGGTTGCACACTGCCAAGTGCTACAGCAGTGAGGGCTCTATTAGAGGCAATGGGAGGGCAACTGCAGGGCTCCTCCAGCGGTTGCTTGACCGCCCAGACAAAGCACCTCACGGAGAGCACAAGGCTCACAGGGCCCCTGGCTGGGGTCTGCAGCCCCACACACCGGAGGGGAATTCCGGGAGCGCCCAGAAGGTGCCAGACAGACGTCATTTTCCTAGTGCTCTCCTCCCCAGCAGAGACGTGTGCAGGTGGTTGGGGCCTGCCCTTGAGTGTCTGGACTCCCTTCCACAGCCCCAGCTCAGGGAAGCAGCTCCTCAGCTAAGACATGTAGAAGGCGCGGGGCGACCCCGCCGGGAAGCCTAGTTTACAGCATGCCGGAAGCGAGCCTCCTCAGTACAAGAGAAGGCAGCCCAGCTGCGTGCGAATGCAATCAGTACTTTGGCGGAGCCGAGTGCCCCTCCAGTACGGCAGAGCTCCAGCTCTGCTCAAAGGCCCGATCTCTCATAGTTGCTGGCGTGAGCCTCCTCTGCCCTGGGCGAGCCTTGCCCAGACTTGCCTCGCGTAGGCTTCCTGTCCAGAAAGGAGCGGGCTGCGCGAGACTGGGAGATGCTACTGGCGCCTTCCTGGCCTCAGCTCCACTCCTGCCTTGCCTTTGCACCTAGTCCCCAGGCATTCTTGTGGAGGGATTAGTTGCCGGTGGGTTGCACACTGCCAAGCGCTCCAGCAGTGAGGGCTCTATTAGAGGCAAAGTGAGGGCAACTGGAAGTCTATTCTTACGGTTGCTTGACCGCCGAGACTCAGCACAGCACGGAGAGCACAAGGCTCACAGGGCCCCTGGCTGGGGTCTGCAGCCCCACACACTGGAGTTGAACTCCTGGAGCGCCCAGAAGGTGCCTGACAGACGTCATTTCCCTAGTGCTCTCCTCTCCAGCAGAGACGTGTGCAGGTGGTTGGGGCCTGCCCCTACGTGTCTGGGCTCCCGTCCACAGCCCCAGCTCAGGGAAGCAGCTCCTGAGCCAAGACCTTTGGGAGGCGCAGGGGGCCCCGCCTGGAAGCCTAGTTTACAGCATGCTTGAAGCGAGCCTCCTCGGGAGAAGAGAAGGCAGCCCTGCTGTGTGCGGCTCCATTCACTGCTTTGGCGGAGCCGAGTGTGCCTCCAGTACAGCAGAGCTCCAGCTCTGCTCAAGGCCAGATCTGGCCGAGCTGCTGGCGTGAGGCTGCTCTGCCCTGGGCGAGCCTTGCCAAGACTTGCCGCACGTTAGGCTTCCAGTCCAGATAGGAGCGGGCTGCGTGAGACTGGGAGATGCTACTGGCGCCTTCCTGGCCTCAGCTCCACTCCTGCCTTGCCTTTGCACCTAATCCCCAGGCGTTCCTGTGAAAGGCTTAGTTGCCGGTGGGTTGCACACTGCCAAGCGCTCCAGCAGTGAGGGCTCTATTAGAAGCAATGGGAGGGCAACTGCAGGGCTCCTCCAGCGGTTGCTTGACCGCCCAGACTCAGCACAGCACGGAGAGCACAAGGCTCACAGGGCCCCTGGCTGGGGTCTGCAGCCCCACACACGCGGAGGCTGACTCCTTGAGCGCCCAGAAGGTGCCTGACAGACGTCAATTCCCTAGTGCTCTCCTCCCCAGCAGAGACATGAGCAGGTGGTTGGGGCCTACCCCTGCGTGTCTGGGCTACCGTCCACAGCCCCACCTCATGGAAGCAGCTCCTGAGCCAAGACCTGTGGGAGGCGCAGGGGGCCCCGCCTGGAAGCCTTGTTTACAGCATGCGGTAAGCGAGCCTCCTCGGAAGAAGAGAAGGCAGCCCTGCTCTGTGCGGCTGCATTCACTGCTTTGGCGGAGCCGAGTGCGCCTCCAGTACGGCAGATCTCCAGCTCTGCTCAGAGGCCCGATCTGGCAGAGTTGCTGGCGTGAGGCTGCTCTGCCCTCGGCGAGCCTTGCCCAGACTTGCCGCACGTTAGGCTTCCAGTCCAGATAGGAGCAGGCTGCGTGAGACAGGGAGATGCTACGGGCGCCTTCCTGGCCTCAGCTCCACTCCTGCCTTGCCTTTGCACCTAGTCCCCAGGCGTTCTTGTGAAAGGCTTAGTTGCCGGTGGGTTGCAAACTGCCAAGCGCTCCAGCAGTGAGGGCTCTATTAAAGGCAAAGGGAGGGCTACTGCAAGTCGCCTCTTGCGTTTGCCTGACCGCCCAGACTCTGCACAGCACGGAAAGCACAAGGCTCACAGGGACCCTGGCGGTGGTCTGCAGCCCCACACACCGGAGGGGAACTCTGGGAGCGCCCAGAAGGTGCCTGACAGACGTCATTTCCCTAGTGCTCTCCTCCCCAGCAGAGACCTGTGCAGCTGTTTGGGGCCTGCCCTTGAGTGTCTGGACTCCCTTCCACAGCCCCAGCTCAGGGAAGCAGCTCCTCAGCTAAGACCTGTAGGAGGCGAGGGGCGCCCCCGCCTGGAAGCCCAGTTTATAGCATGCCGGAAGCGAGCCTCCTCAGTACAAGAGAAGGCAGCCCAGCTGCGTGCGGCTGCAATCAGTACTTTGGCGGAGCCGAGTGCCCCTCCAGTACGGCAGAGCTCCAGCTCTGCTCAAAGGCCCGATCTCTCATAGTTGCTGGCGTGAGGCTGCTGTGCCCTGGGCGAGCCTTGCCCAGACTTGCCTCGCGTTAGGCTTCCAGTCCAGAGAGGAGCGGGCTGCGCGTGACTGGGAGATGCTACTGGCGCCTTCCTGGCCTCAGCTCCACTCCTGCCTTGCCTTTGCAACTAGTCCCCAGGCGTTCTTGTGGAGGGCTTAGTTGCCGGTGGGTTGCACACTGCCAAGCGCTCCAGCAGTGAGGGCTCTATTAGAGGCAAAGTGAGGGCAACTGGAAGTCTATTCTTACGGTTGCTTGACCGCCGAGACTCAGCACAGCACGGAGAGCACAAGGATCACAGGGCCACTGGCTGGGTCTGCAGCCCCACACACGCTGAGGCTGACTCGGTGAGCGCCCAGAAGGTGCCTGACAGACGTCATTTTCCTAGTGCTCTCCTCCCCAGCAGAGACGTGTGCAGGTGGTTAGGTCCTGCCCCTGCGTGTCTGGGCTCCCGTCCACAGCCCCAGCTCAGGAAAGCAGCTCCTCAGCCAAAACCTGTGGGAGGCGCAGGGGGCCCCGCCTGGAAGCCTAGTTTACAGCATGCGGAAAGCGAGCCTCATTGGGAGAAGGGGAGCCAGCCCAGCTGCGTGCGGCTGCAATCACTGCTTTGTCGGAGTCGAGTGCCCCTACGTTACGGCAGAGCTCCAGCTCTGCTCAGAGGCCCGATCTGGCAGAGTTGCTGGCGTGAGGCTGCTCTGCCCTGGGCGAGCCTTGCCCAGACTTGCTGCACGTTAGGCTTCCAGTCCAGAAAGGAGCGGGCTGCGTGAGCCTGGGAGATGCTACTGGCGACTTCCTGGCCTCAGCTCCACTCCTGCCTTGCCTTTGCACCTAGTCCCCAGGCGTTCTTGTGGAGGGCTTAGTTGCCGGTTGGTTTCACACTGCCAAGCGCTCCAACAGTGAGGGCTCTATTAGAGGCAATGGGAGGGCAACTGCAGGGCTCCTCCAGCGGTTGCTTGACCGCCCAAACTTAGCACAGCACGGAGAGCACAAGGCTCACAGGGCCCCTGGCTGGGGTCTGCAGCCCCACACACCGGAGGTGAACTCCGGGAGCGCCCAGAAGGTGCCTGACAGACGTCATTTCCCTAGTGCTCTCCTCTCCAGCAGAGACGTGTGCAGGTGGTTGGGGCCTGCCCCTGCGTGTCTGGACTCCCGTCCACAGCCCCAGCTCAGGGAAGCAGCTCCTGAGCCAAGACCTTTGGGAGGCGCAGGGGGCCCCGCCTGGAAGCCTAGTTTACAGCATGCGGGAAGCGAGCCTCCTCCGGAGAAGAGAAGGCAGCCCTGCTGTGTGCGGCTGCATTCACTGCTTTGGCGGAGCCGAGTGTGCCTCCAGTACAGCAGAGCTCCAGCTCTGCTCAAGGCCAGATCTGGCCGAGCTGCTGGCGTGAGGCTGCTCTGCCCTGGGCGAACCTTGCCCAGACTTGCCTCGTTGCTAGGTTTCCAGTCCAGGAAGGAGCAGGCTGCGCGAGACTGGGAGATGCTCCTGGCGCCTTCCTGGCCTCAGCTCCACTCCTGCCTTGCCTTTGCACCTAGTCCCCAGGCGTTCTTGTGGAGGGCTTAGTTGCCGGTGGGTTGCACACTGCCAAGCGCTCCAGCAGTGAGGGCTCTATTAGAGGCAATGGGAGGGCAACTGCAGGGCTCCTCCAGCGGTTGTTTGACCGCCCAGACTCAGCACAGCACGGAGAGCACAAGGCTCACAGGGCCCCTGGCTGGGGTCTGCAGCCCCACACACGCGGAGGCTGACTTCTTGAGCGCCCAGAAGGTGCCTGACAGACGTCAATTCACTAGTGCTCTCCTCCCGGCAGAGACATGTGCAGGTGGTTGGGGCCTTCCCCTGCGTGTCTGGGCTACCGTCCACAGCCCCACCTCAGGGAAGCAGCTCCTCAGCCAAGACCTGTGGGAGGCGCAGGTGGCCCCGCCTGGAAGCCCAGTTTACAGCATGCGGGAAGCGAGCCTCCTTGTGAGAAGGGGAGGCAGCCCAGCTGCGTGCGGCTGCAATCTCTGCTTTGGCGGATCCGAGTGCCCCTCCATTACGGCAGAGCTCCAGCTCTGCTCAGAGGCCCGATCTGGCAGAGTTGCTGGCGTGAGGCTGCTCTGACCTGGGCGAGCCTTGCCCAGACTTGCCTCACGTTAGGCTTCCAGTCCAGAAAGTAGCGGTCTGCGCGAGACTGGGAGATGCTACTGGCGCCTTCCTGGCCTCAGCTCCACTCCTGCCTTGCCTTTGCACCTAGTCCCCAGGCGTTCTTGTGGAGGGCTTAGTTGCCGGTGGGTTGCACACTGCCAAGCGCTGCAGCAGTGTAGACTCTATTAGAGGCAATGGGAGGGCAACTGCAGGGCTCCTCCAGCGGTTGCTTGACCGCCCATCCTCAGCACAGCACGGAAAGCACAAGGCTCACAGGGCCCCTGGCTGGGCTCTGCAGCCCCACACACCGGAGGCGAACTCCGGGAGCACCCAGAAGGTGCCTGACAGACGTCATTTCCCTAGTGTTCTCCTCCCCAGCAGAGAAGTGTGCAGGTGGTTGGGGCCTGCCCTTGAGTGTCTGGACTCCCTTCCACAGCCCCAGCTCAGGGAAGCAGCTCCTCAGCTAAGACTTGTAGGAGGAGCGGGGCGCCCCCGCCTGGAAGCCTAGTGCACAGCATGCGGGAAGCGAGCCTCCTCGGTAGAAGAGAAGGCAGCCCAGCTGCGTGCGGCTGCAATCACTGCTTTGGCGGAGCCGATTGCTCTTCTAGTACGGCAGAGCTCCAGCTCTGCTCAAAGGCCCGATCTGGCAGAGTTGCTTCCATGAGTCTGCTGTGCCCTGGGCGAGCCTTGCCCAGACTTGACTCGCGTAGGCTTCCTGTCCAGAAATGAGCGGGCTGCGCGAGACTGGGAGATGCTACTGGCGCCTTCCTGGCCTCAGCTCCATTCCTGCCTTGCCTTTGCACCTAGTCCCCAGGCGTTCTTGTGGACGTGTTAGTTGCCGGTGTGTTGCACACTGCCAAGCGCTCCAGCAGTGAGGGCTCTATTAGAGGCAAAGGGAGGGCAACTACAAGTTTCCTCTTGCGGTTGCTTGACCGCCCAGACTCAACACAGAACGGAGAGCCCAAGGCTCACAGGGCCCCTGGCTGGGGTCTGCAGCCCCACACACGCGGAAACTGACTCGGTGAGCGCCCAGAAGGTGCCTGACAGACGTCGTTTCCCTAGTGCTCTCCTCCCCAGCAGAGACGTGTTCAGGTGGTTGGGGCCTGCCCCTGCGTGTCTGGGCTCCCGTCCACAGCCCCAGCTCAGGGAAGCAGCTCCTCAGCCAAGACCTGTGGGAGGTGCAGGGTGCCCCGCCTGGAAGCCTAGTTTACAGCATGCGGGAAGCCAGCCTCCTCGGGAGAAGAGAAGGCAGCCCTGCTGCGTGTGGCTGCATTCACTGCTTTGGCGGAGCCGAGTGCGGCTCCAGTACGGCAGAGCTCCAGCTCTGCTCAGAGGCCCAATCTGGCAGAGCTGCGGGCGTGAGGCTGCTCTGCCCTGGGCGAGCCTTGCCCAGACTTGCCTCGTGGTTAGGTTCCAGTCCAGGAAGGAGCAGGCTGCGCGAGACTGGGAGATGCTACTGGCGCCTTCCTGGCCTCAGCTCCACTCCTGCCTTTCCTTTGCACCTAGTCCCCAGGCGTTCTTGTGGAGGTCTTAGTTGCCGGTGGGTTGCACACTGCCAAGCGCTCCAGCAGTGAGGGCTCTATTAGAGGCAATGGGAGGGCAACTGCAAGTCACTTCTTGCGTTTGCTTTACCGCCCAGACTCTGCACAGCACGGAAAGCACAAGGCTCACAGGGCCCCTGGCTGGGGTCTGCAGCCCCACACACCGGAGGGGAACTCTGGGAGCGCCCAGAAGGTGCCTGACAGACGTCATTTCCCTAGTGCTCTCCTCCCCAGCAGAGACGTGTGCAGGTGGTTGGGGCCTGCCCTTGAGTGTCTGGTCTCCCTTCCACAGCCCCAGCTCAGGGAAGCAGCTCCTCAGCTAAGACCTGCAGGAGGCGCGGGGCGCCCCCGCCTGGAAGCCCAGTTTATAGCATGCTGGAAGTGAGCCTCCTCAGTACAAGAGAAGGCAGCCCAGCTGCGTGCGGCTGCAATCAGTACTTTGGCGGAGCCGAGTGCCCCTCCAGTAGGGCAGAGTTCCAGCTCTGCTCAAAGCCCCGATCTCTCATAGTTGCTGGCGTGAGGCTGCTGTGCCCTGGGCGAGCATTGCCCAGACTTGCCTCGTGGCTAGGCTTCCAGTCCAGAAAGGAGCGGGCTGCGCGAGACTGGGAGATGCTACTGGCGCCTTCCTGGCCTCAGCTCCACTCCTGCCTTGCCTTTGCACCTAGTCCCCAGGCGTTCTTTTGGAGGGCTTAGTTGCCGGTGTGTTGCACACTGCCAAGCGCTCCAGCAGTGAGGGCTCTATTAGAGGCAAAGTGAGGGCAACTGGAAGTCTATTCTTACGGTTGCTTAACCGCCGAGACTCAGCACAGCACGGAGAGCACAAGGATCACAGGGCCACTGGCTGGGGTCTGCAGCCCCACACACGTGGAGGCTGACTCGGTGAGCGCCCACAAGGTGCCTGACAGACGTCATTTCCCTAGTGCTCTCCTCCCCAGCAGAGACGTGTGCAGGTGGTTAGGTCCTGCCCATGCCTGTCTGGGCTCCCGTCCACAGCCCAATCTCAGGGAAGCAGCTCCTCAGCCAAGACCTGTGGGAGGCGCAGGGGGCCCCGCCTGGAAGCCTAGTTTACAGCATGCGGAAAGCGAGCCTCTTTGGGAGAAGGGGAGCCAGCCCAGCAGCGTGCGGCTGCAATCACTGCTTTGTCGGAGTCGAGTGCCCCTACATTACGGCAGAGCTCCAGCTCTGCTCAGAGGCCCGATCTGGCAGAGTTGCTGGCGTGAGGCTGCTCTGCCCTGGGCGAGCCTTGACCAGACTTGCCTCGCGGCTAGGCTTCCAGTCCAGGAAGGAGCATGCTGTGCAAGACTGGGAGATGCTACTGGCGCCTTCCTGGCCTCAGCTCCACTCCTGCCTTGCCTTTGCACCTAGTCCCCAGGCGTTCTTTTGGAGGGCTTAGTAGCCGGTTTCTTGCACACTGCCAAGCGCTCCAGCAATGAGGGCTCTATTAGAGGCAAAGGGAGGGCTACTAAAAGTCGCCTCTTGCGTTTGCTAGACCGCCCAGACTCAGCACAGCACGGAAAGCACAAGGCTCACAGGGCCCCTGGCTGGGGTCTGCAGCCCCACACACCGGAGGGGAACTCTGGGAGCGCCCAGAAGGTGCCTGACAGACGTCATTTCCCTATTGCTCTCCTCCCCAGCAGAGACGTGTGCAGGTGGTTGGGGCCTCTCCTTGAGTGTCTGGACTCCCTTCCACAGCCCCAGCTCAGGGAAGCAGCTCCTCAGCTAAGACCTGTAGGAGGCGCGGGGCGCCCCCGCCTGGAAGCCCAGTTTATAGCATGCTGGAAGCGAGCCTCCTCAGTACAAGAGAAGGCAGCCCAGCTGCGTGCGGCTGCAATCAGTACTTTGGCGCAGCCGAGTGCCCCTCCAGTACGGCAGTGCTCCAGCTCTGCTCAAAGGCCCGATATCTCATAGTTGCTGGCGTGAGGCTGCTGTGCCCTGTGCGAGCCTTGCCCAGACTTGCCTCGCGTTAGGCTTCCAGTCCAGAAAGGAGCGGGCTGCGCGAGACTGGCAGATGCTACTGACGCCTTCCTGGCCTCAGCTCCACTCCTGCCTTGCCTTTGCACCTAGTCCCCAGGCGTTCTTGTGGAGGGCTTAGTTGCCGGTGGGTTGCACACTGCCAAGCGCTCCAGCAGTGAGGGCTCTATTAGAGGCAAAGTGAGGGCAACTGGAAGACTATGCTTACGGTTGCTTGACCGCCGAGACTCAGCACAGCACGGAGAGCACAAGGATCACAGGACCACTGGCTGAGGTCTGCAGCCCCACACACGCGGAGGGTGACTCGGTGAGCGCCCAGAAGGTGCCTGACAGACGTCATTTCCCTAGTGCTCTCCTCCCCAGCAGAGACGTGTGCAGGTGGTTAGGGTCTGCCCCTGCATGTCTGGGCTCCCGTCCACAGCCCCAGCTCAGGGAAGCAGCTCCTCAGCCAAGACCTGTGGGAGGCGCAGGGAGCCCCGCCTGGAAGCCTAGTTTACAGCATGCGGAAAGCGAGCCTCATTGGGAGAAAGGGAGCCAGCCCAGCTGCGTGCGGCTGCAATCACTGCTTTGGCGGAGTCGACTGCCCCTCCATTACGGCAGAGCTCCAGCTCTGTTCAGGGCCCCGATCTGGCAGAGTTGCTGGCGTGAGGCTGCTCTGCCCTGACAAGCTTTGCCAAGGCTTGCCGCACGTTAGGCTTCCAGTCCATAACGGAGCGGGCTGCGTGAGACTGGGAGATGCTACTGGCGCCTTCCTGGCCTCAGCTCCACTCCTGCCTTGCCTTTGCACCTAGTCCCCAGGCGTTCTTGTGGAGGGCTTAGTTGCCGGTGGGTTGCACAGTGCCAAGCGCTCCAGCAGTGAGGGCTCTATTAGAGGCAATGGGAGGGCAACTGCAGGGCTCCTCCAGCGGTTGCTTGACCGCCCAGACTCAGCACAGCACGGAGAGCACAAGGCTCACAGGGCCCCTGGCTGGGGTCTGCAGCCCCACACACCGGAGGTGAACTCCGGGAGCGCCCAGAAGGTGCCTGACAGACGTCATTTCCCTAGTGCTCTCCTCTCCAGCAGAGACGTGTGCAGGTGGTTGGGGCCTGCCCATGCGTGTCTGGGCTCCCGTCCACAGCCCCAGCTCAGGGAAGCAGCTCTTGAGCCAAGACCTTTGGGAGGCGCAGGGCCCCCGCCTGGAAGCCTAGTTTAAAGCATGCGGGAAGCGAGCCTCCTCCGGAGAAGAGAAGGCAGCCCTGCTGTGTGCGGCTGCATTCATTGCTTTGGCGGAGCCGAGTGTGCCTCCAGTACAGCAGAGCTCCAGCTCTGCTCAAGGCCAGATCTGGCAGAGCTGCTAGCGTGAGGCTGCTGTGCCCTGGGCGAACCTTGCCCAGACTTGCCTCGCGGCAAGGTTTCCAGTCAAGGAAGGAGCAGGCTGCGCGAGACTGGGAGATACTACTGGCGCCTTCCTGGCCTCAGCTCCACTCCTGCCTTGCCTTTGCACCTAGTCCCCAGGCGTTCTTGTGGAGGGCTTAGTTGCCGGTGGGTTGCACACTGCCAAGCGCTCCAGCAGTGAGGGCTCTATTAGAGGCAATGGGAGGGCAACTGCAGGGCTCCTCTAGCGGTTGCTTGACCGCCCAGACTCAGCACAGCACGGAGAGCACAAGGCTCACAGGGCCCCTGGCGGGGTGTGCAGCCCCACACACGCGGAGGCTGACTCGGTGAGCGCCCAGAAGGTGCCTGACAGACGTCATTTCCCTAGTGCTCTCATTCCCAGCAGAGACGTGTGCAGGTGGTTGGGGCCTGATCCTGCGTGTCTGGGCTCCCATCCACAGCCCCAGCTCAGGGAAGCAGCTCCTGAGCCAAGACCTGTGGGAGGCGCAGGTGACCTCGCCTGGAAACCTAGTTTACAGCATGCGGGAAGCGAGCTTCCTTGGGAGAAGAGAAGGCAGCCCTGCTGTGTGCGGCTGCATTCACTGCTTTGGCGGAGCCGAGTGTGCCTCCAGTACGGCAGAGCTCCAGCTTTGCTCAAGGCCAGATCTGGCAGAGCTGCTGGCGTGAGGCTACTCTGCCCTGGGCGAACCTTGCCCAGACTTGCCTCGCTGCTAGGCTTCCAGTCCAGGAAGGAGCAGGCTGCGCGAGATTTGGAGGTGCTACTGGCGCCTTCCTGGCCTCAGCTCCACTCCTGACTTGCCTTTGCACCTAGTCCCCAGGCGTTCTTGTGGAGTGCTTAGTTGCCGCTGGGTTGCACACTGCCAAGCGCTCCAGCAGTAAGGGTTCTATTAGAGGCAAAGGGAGGGCTACTGCAATTAGCCTCTTGCGTTTGCTTGACCGCCCAGACTCAGCAAAGCACGGAAAGCACAAGGCTCACAGGGCCCCTGGCTGGGGTCTGCAGCCCCACACACCGGAGGGGAAATCTGGGAGCGCCCAGAAGGTGCCAGACAGACGTCATTTCCCTAGTGCTCTCCTCCCCAGCAGAGACGTGTGCAGGTGGTTGGGGCCTGCCCTTGAGTGTCTGGACTCCCTTCCACAGCCCCTGCTCAGGGAAGCAGCTCCTCAGCTAAGACCTGTAGGAGGCGCGGGGCGCCCCCGCCGGGAAGCCTAGTTTACAGCATGCCGGAAGCGAGCCTCCTCAGTACAAGAGAAGGCAGCCCAGCTGTGTGCGGCTGCAATCAGTACTTTGGCGGAGCCGAGAGCCCCTCCAGTACGGCAGAGCTCCAGCTCTGCTCAAAGGCCCGATCTCTCAGAGTTGCTTTCGTGAGGCTGCTGTGCCCTGGGCGAGCCTTGCCCAGACTTGCCTTGCGTTAGGCTTCCAGTCCAGAAAGGAGGGGGCTGCGCGAGACTGGGAGATGCTACTGGCGCCTTCCTGGCCTCAGCTCCACTCCTGCCTTGCCTTTGCACCTAGTCCCCAGGCGTTCTTGTGGAGGGCTTAGTTGCCTTTGCGTTGCACACTGCCAAGCGCTCCAGCAGTGAGGGCTCTATTAGAGACAATGGGAGGGCAACTGCAGGGCTCCTCCAGCGGTTGCTTGACCGCCCAGACTCAGCAGAGCACGGAGAGCACAAGGCTCACAGGGCCACTGGCTGGGGTCTGCAGCCCCGCACACGCGGAGGCTGACTCGGTGAGCGCCCAGAAGGTGCCTGACAGACGTCATTTCCCTAGTGCTCTCCTCCCCAGCAGATACGTGTGCAGGTGGTTTGTTCCTGACCCTGCGTGTCTGGGCTCCCGTCCACAGCCCCAGCTCAGGGAAGCAGCTCCTCAGCCAAGACCTGTAGGAGGCGCGGGGCGCCCCCGCCTGGAAGCCTAGTGCACAGCATGCGGGAAGCGAGCCTCCTTGGGATAAGAGGAGGCAGCCCAGATGCGTGCGGCTGCAATCACTGCTTTGGTGGAGCCGAGTGCACCTCCAGTACGGCAGAGCTCCAGCTCTGCTCAGAGGCCCGATCTGGCAGAATGCTGGCGTTAGGCTGCTCTGCCCTGGGCGAGCCTTGCCCAGACTTGCCTCGCGGCTAGGCTTCTAGTCCAGAAAGGAGCGGGCTGTGCGAGACTGGGAGATGCTACTGGCGCCTTCCTGGCCTCAGCTCCATTCCTGCCTTGCCTTTGCACCTAGTCCCCAGGAGTTCTTGTGGAGGGCTTAGTTGCCAGTGGGTTGCACACTGCCAAGCGCTCCAGCTTGAG
Source organism: Capricornis sumatraensis (assembly GCF_032405125.1). Classification (NCBI taxonomy): domain Eukaryota; kingdom Metazoa; phylum Chordata; class Mammalia; order Artiodactyla; family Bovidae; genus Capricornis; species Capricornis sumatraensis. Next base: position 904,261 of record NW_027184618.1, read on the forward strand.
GGCTCTATTAGAGGCAAAGTAAGGGCAACTGGAAGTGTATTCTTACGGTTACTTGACCGCCCAGACTCAGCACAGCACGGAGAGCACAAGGCTCACAGGGCCCCTGGCTGGGGTCTGCAGTCCAACACACGCGGAGGCTGACTCGGTGAGCGCCCAGAAGGTGCCTGACAGACGTCATTTCCCTAGTGCTCTCCTCCCTAGCAGAGACATGTGCAGGTGGTTGGGGCCTACCCTGCGTGTCTGGGCTCCCAAACACAGCCCCACCTCAGGGAAGCAGCTCCTCAGCCAAGACCTGTGGGAGGCGCAGGGGGCCCCGCCTGGAAGCCCAGTTTACAGCATGCGGGAAGCGAGCGTCCTTGGGAGAAGGGGAGGCAGCCCTGCTGTGTGCGGTGCAATCACTGCTTTGGCGGAGCCGAGTGCCCCTCCAGTACGGCAGAGCTCCAGCTATGCTCAAGGCCAGATCTGGCAGAGCTGCTGGCGTGAGGCTGCTCTGCCCTGGGCGAACCTTGCACAGACGTGCCTCGCGGCTAGGCTTCCAGTCCAGGAAGGAGCAGGCTGCGCGAGACTGGGAGATGCTACTGGCGTCTTCCTGGCTTCAGCTCCACTCTTGCCTTGCCTTTGCACCTAGTCCCCAGGCGTTCTTGTGGAGGGCTTAGTTGCCGGTGGGTTGCACACTGCCAAGCGTTCCAGCAGTGAGGGCTCTCTTAGAGGCAATGGGAGGGCAACTGTAGGGCTCCTCCAGCAGTTGCTTGACCGCCCAGACTCAGCACAGCACGGAAAGCACAAGGCTCACAGGGCCCCTAGCTGGGGTCTGCAGCCCCACACACCGGAGGGAAACTCCGGGAGTGCCCAGAAGGTGCCTGACAGATGTCATTTCCCTAGTGCTCTCTTCCCCGGCAGAGACGTGTGCAGGTGGTTGGGGCCTGCCTATGAGTGTCTGGACTCCCTTCCACAGCCCCAGCTCAGGGAAGCAGCTCCTCAGCTAAGACCTATAGGAGGCGCGGGGCGCCCCCGCCCGGAAGCCTAGTTTACAGCATGACGGAAGCGAGCCTCCTCAGTACAAGAGAAGGCAGCCCAACTGCGTGCGGCTGCAATCAGTACTTTGGCGGAGCTGAGTGCCCCTCCAGTACGTCAGAGCTCCAGCTCTGCTCAAAAGCCCGATCTCTCAGAGTTGCTTTCGTGAGGCTGCTGTGCCCTGGGCGAGCCTTGCCCAGACTTGCGTCGCGTTAGGCTTCCTGTCCAGAAAGGAGGGGACTGCACGAGACTGGGAGATGCTACTGGCGCCTTACTGGCCTCAGCTCCACTCCTGCCTTGCCTTTGCACCTAGTCCCCATGCGTTCTTGTGGAGGGCTTAGTAGTCGGTGTGTTGCACACTGCCAAGCGCTCCAGCAGTGAGGGCTCTTTTAGAGGCAAAGGGAGGGCTACTGCAAGTCGCCTCTTGCGTTTGCTTGACCGGCCAGACTCAGCACAGCACGGATAGCACAAGGCTCACAGGGCCCCTGGCTGGGGTCTGCAGCCCCACACACGCGGAAACTGACTCGGTGAGCGCCCAGAAGGTGCCTGACAGACGTCATTTCGCTAGTGCTCTCCTCCCCAGCAGAGACGTGTGCAGGTGCTTGGGGCCTGCCCCTGCGTGTCTGGGCTCCCGTCCACATCCCCAGCTCAGGGAAGCAGCTCCTGAGCCAAGACCTGTGGGAGGGGCTTGGGGCCCCGCCTGGAAGCCTAGTTTACAGCATGTGGTAAGCGAGCCTCCTCGGGAGAAGAGAAGGTAGCCCTGCTGCGTGTGGCTGCATTCACTGCTTTGGCGGAGCCGAGTGCGCCTCCAGTACGGCAGAGCTCCAGCTCTGCTCAGATGCCCGATCTGGCAGAGCTGCTGGCGTGAGGCTGCGCTGCCCTGGGCGAGCCTTGCGCAGACTTGCCTCGCGGCTAGGCTTCCAGTCCAGGAAGGAGCAGGCTGCGCGAGACTGGGAGATTCTACTGGCGCCATCCTGGCCTCCGCTCCACTCCTGCCTTGCCTTTGCACCTAGTCCCCAGGCGTTCTTGTGGAGGGCTTAGTTGCCGGTGGGTTGCACACTGCCAAGCGCTCCAGCAGTGAGGGCTCTATTAGAGGCAATGGGAGGGCAACTGCAGGGCTCCTCCAGCGGTTGCTTGACCGCCCAGACTCAGCACAGCACGGAGAGCACAAGGCTCACAGGGCCCCTGGCTGGGGTCTGTAGCCCCACCCACGCGGAGGTTAACTCAGTTAGCGCCCAGAAGGTGCCTGAGATACGTCATTTCCCTAGTGCTATCCTCCCCAGCAGAGACGTTTTTAGGTGGTTGGGGCCTGCCCCTGCGTGTCTGGGCTCAAGTCCACAGCCCCAGCTCAGGGAAGCAGCTCCTGAGCCAAGACCTGTGGGAGGCGCAGGGGGCCCCTCCTGGAAGCCTAGTTTACAGCATGCGGGAAGCCAGCCTCCTCGGGAGAAGAGAAGGCAGCCCTGCTGTGTGCGGCTGCATTCACTGCTTTGGCGGAGCCGAGTGCGCCTCCAGTACGGCAGAGCTCCAGCTTTGCTCAGAGTCCGGATCTGGCAGAGTTGCTTGCGTTAGGCTGCTCTGTCCTGGGCGAGCCTTGCCCAGACTTGCCTCGCACATAGGCTTCCAGTCCAAGAAGGAGCGGGCTGCGCGAGACTGGGAGATGCTGCTGGCGCCTTCCTGGCCTCAGCTCCACTCCTGCCTTGCCTTTGCACCTAGTTCCCAGGCGTTCCTGTGGAGGGCTTAGTTGCCGGTGGGTTGCACACTGCCAAGCGCTCCAGCAGTGAGGGCTCTATTAGAGGCAATGGGAGGGCAACTGCAGGGCTCCTCCAGCGGCTGCTTGACCGCCCAGACTCAGCACAGCACGGAGAGCCCAAGGCTCACAGGGCCCCTGGCTGGGGTCTGCAGCCCCACACACCGGAGGGGAATTCCGGGAGCGCCCAGAAAGTGCCAGACAGACGTCATTTTCCTAGTGCTCTCCTCCCCAGCAGAGACGTGTGCAGGTGGTTGGGTCCTGTCCTTGAGTGTCTGGACTCCCTTCCACAGCCCCAGCTCAGGGAAGCAGCTCCTCAGCTAAGACCTGTAGGAGGCGCGCGGCGCCCCCGCCGGGAAGCCTAGTTTACAGCATGCCGGAAGCGAGTCTCCTCAGTACAAGAGAAGGCAGCCCAGCTGCGTGCGGATGCAATCAGTACTTTGGCGGATCCGAGTGCCCCTCCAGTACGGCAGAGCTCCAGCTCTGCTCAAAGGCCCGATCTCTCATAGTTGCTGGCGTGAGCCTCCTGTGCCCTGGGCGAGCCTTGCCCAGACTTGCCTCGCGTTAGGCTTCCAGTCCAGAAAGGAGCGGGCTGCGCGAGACTGAGAGATGCTACTGGCGCCTTCCTGGCCTCAGCTCCACTCCTGCCTTGCCTTTGCACCTAGTCCCCAGGCGTTCTTGTGGAGGGCTTAGTTGCCGGTGGGTTGCACACTGCCAAGCGCTCCAGCTGTGAGGGCTCTATTAGAGGCAATGGGAGGGCAACTGCAGGGCTCCTCCAGCGGTTGCTTGACCGCCCAGACTCAGCACAGCATGGAGAGCCCAAGGCTCACAGGGCCCCTGGCTGGGGTCTGCAGCCCCACACACCAGAGGCGAACTTCGGAAGCGCCCAGAAGGTGCCTGACAGACGTCATTTCCCTCGTGCTCTCCTCCCCAGAAGAGAGTTGTGCAGGTGGTTGGGGCCTGCACTTGCGTCTCTGAGCTCCTGCCCACAACCCAGCTCAGGGGATGCAGACCCTAAGCCAAACCTGCAGGAGGCCAGGGTCGGCTCGCCTGGAAGCGGAGTGCACAGCATGTGGGGAATCGAGCCTCCTCGGAGGTAGATGAGACAGCATAGCCGCGTGGCGCTACAAGCCCTGGTTGGTCAGAGTCAAGTGCTCCTCCTCTAGGGCATAGCTCCAGGTCTGCTCAGAGGCCCGATCTGGCAGAGTTCCTGGAGCGAGGCTGCTCTGCCCTGGGCAAGCCTTTCCGAGACGTGCCTCGCTGCTAGGCTCTTGCCCATGAAGGAGCAGGCTGTGTGAGGCTGGTATATCCCACGGGCACCTTCCTTGCCTCAGCTCTGATCCTGCCTTGCCTTTGCAGGTAGTCCCCAAGCGTCCTTGGGGAGGAGTTAGGGGCCGATGGGTTCCACATTGCCACGGGCTAGAGCAGTGAGAGCTCTGTCAGAGGGAATGGAAGGGCAACTGCTTGGCTCCTTCAGTTGTTGCTTGGCTGCCCAGACATGTGCCGCACAGAGAGCACCATACACCCAGGGCCCCTGGCTGGGATCTGCAGTCCCCAGACTCGGAGACTCACTCCGTGGGCGCCCTGCAGGTGCCTGACAGATGTATATTCCCTAGCGCTCTCGTCCCCAGCAGAGACGTGTGCAGGTGGTTGGGGCCTGCCCCTGCGTGTCTGGGCTCCCGCCCACAGCCCCAGCTCAGGGGAAGCAGCCCCTGAGGTAAGACCTGTAGGAGAAGCAGGAGGCCCCTGCCTGGAAGCCAAGTGCGCAGCATGAGGGGAAACGAGCCTCCTCTGGGGAAATGAGACAGCCCAACCGCGTGCAGCTGCAAGCCCAGTTTGGGCGGAGTCGAGTGCGCCTCCACTACTGCAGAGCTTCAGCTCTGCTCAGAGGCCCGATCTGGCAGAGTTCCTGGCGTGAGGCTGCTCTGCTCTGGGCGAGCGTTGCCCAGACTTGCCTCGCTGCTAATGTTAGTTCCCAGGAAGGAGCAGGCTGCGCGAGGCTCAGAGACACCACTGGCGCCTTCCTGGCCTCAGCTCCGCTCCTGCCTTGCCTTTGCACCTAGGCCGCAGGCGTCCTTGTGGAGGTTTTAGGGGCTGGTGTGTTTCACACTGCCAAGGGCTCCAGCAGTGAGAGCTCTGTTCGAGGGAAGGGAAGGGTATATTTGGAGTACAATCCTTTATCAGATATGAGGCCCACACCCTCAGCCTGAACCCTCACCCCGAACCCTTACCCTCACCCACACCCTCACCCTGAACCCTCACGCCTCACCCCTCACCCTAACAAGTTGGGGGGCTCTTCCCCAAACTCTAACCTTAACCCTACTGCCGGGGTCCAGCCCCAGTGGATCCAGGGTGATTTGAAGTTGGGGGCGGAGCCGGCGTCTTTAGAAAAATACATATTTAATCACAGATATAGAGAGATTAGAAATGGTTAGTGCAGTAGGAAGATTAGTGAAGAAAAGGAGGCTGAATAACTTAGATTACGTGGAATAGCATCCATGCTCCAGATGGGAATTCAGCCAGAAAAATGGGAGCAAGAAAGAAGTGACATGGGGGAATCAGTCTTTCCGGAAACTGATCCGATTTCTTTATTTTTGGGTTTGCTTATATACCTTTTGTTACACATAGGGATGAATACAGAGTCACGTGGGGGTCAGCAGTCCTGACCTTTATCAAAATCACGTGCTTCACATAAATGTATAAAAAAAGGTCTTAGGGATACTACATCATCTTCTGGCCATGAGTGAGACCTGCTGACATTTTATGATCCTTTCTTTCTGATAACCAAAAAACTTATTTTTTCCAAGTGTGTTTTTTCTCAAACCAGGCACCACCCTCCAAATAAAGCTGCATTCCTATAGGGTGTGGGTGTAGTGAGTTACAATCAAGAAAGGAATTTACTTAACCCAAGGTTAACAGGATTCATCTTAAAGGTTAATACTTATTTCTCCTATATGTTAGTTATATTCATTAGAAGGGTAGGGAACATGGAGATTTAGCAGCAAACATCAGCCCAACAAATGAAAATCCTTTCACCAATGCTCCCCTTAAGATCTATTTAGTCTTAAGATATGATAAAGTTACATTCTTACATAGCAAGGATACAGTGATTTGTAGCAAAGTCCAGTGGTCTATTACAAAAGAGAAAATCCATTAGCTAAAAAGTCTAGTATTGCTAACATCAAAAACGACTGTATTTCCTTTTCTATATTCCAAATACATTGATTAATATATTCCCAAGTGCCTAAGGATATGGAGGCCTGGCGGCAATCATTGACTCAACAAGAAGAAAAAGCCCTATGCTAATTAAGACTCTCCAAAACTCTGTGCTGTTTATGGTTAAGAGGTAGTAAACAATCATGTGGCAGGAGTATGGATAATCCTGTCACACAAGCTAGTCTGTCAGCAGAGAGGTTTGACCTGAGACATCCTTGTCCCACCCAGAGCAGGGAATTAGCAGCAATTATTGACACAACAAATGAAAAAACCCTTCACCAATATAATTCCTAACCAACCCATTATACTAATAATTTCTAACTCCCCAAAATAATTTGCCTTTAGTAAGTCCAAAACATCTCGTGCCTCTCAGATTAGGAGGCTGTAAATCACATGTGGCTGGACTAACCTAAACAGGTGGGCTAGATAACCTTCAGAGCAGTCCGGAAGCTGAAACACTCTTGTCACGCCCAAGAATTTTTATTGCCTTGGAGCTGCAGGTTTACTCCTTCTCCGAGAGAAACGGTTATTGGGGAGAGCCCCCTGTAAAGTCAGAGGTGTAGGTGAGAGCATAAAACAGAGTCTGGTTTTGGGGTAGATGCTCAGGAACAGGGGGTTTCCTGAGGCTTGATCACGCCTTTGCATATGCCAAGCCTTCTTCCTCATGACCTTTGCCATGGGCGGAGTTCCTCACGCTGGCCCCCGACACCCTATCCACATCCTAAACCTAACCCACATCATAGTCACGCCCTCAACCCTATACTTACCCTTGAAGCACGTACCCGCCTCATCTTCATTTTTGACACTTCCCATGCATAACAAAAGACAAGGTCGTAATGTTTCAAACATGGATCCAAGACCCATTATCCACATAAAAAGAATATACATACTCTGATCACATCATTTAAATCTCTTGCATCACCAAAATACCTCTCCACCACGTATCCAATCGCCATTGATGGATCACATCTATCTCATACATTTCATAACTTAGCAATCAAATACGCAGCAGTAATCTGGGTAATTATATACACAAGATATATTTATACCATAAATATTTCAACACATTCCACTTTCTACGATGAATTCAATCTTCACAAAAGTAGGATGAACAGCACCTGTTTCCACTAGGATCCATATCATTGCACAAAGTGACAGTGAGCGTGAAAATCTTAATGATGACCACCAGTAAGAAGGTCAGCACGGTTGATATCACAGATTTTTCAGTGTTCCAATACAAGTTCTACCCAAATCCATAAGGAGAGACGTACGCATAGGAAACTACACATTGAAAGCAAGTCTATTGAGATAAATATTGGACATCAATTGTGTGAAGCTTTAAGGCATAACTGCAGACATTCTTCAGACATTCTTCAAATTCATAAAATGACAACAAAGTATGGCTATGTACAATCCATTCGGTTTTATAAACCACTCATGAATAACCTCACAAGCCATTGAAAACCAGATGACAATTTCAAATAGCTTTGATCTACAAACAAGGCTGTAAGACAGAAAGTCAAAATCGAAATACATGAAGTAAATCCTCAATAGACAGGAAAACATCCCATGGTAGTGAAGTCAATTAACATTAGTTATTAGGGCTTTCATGCACAGACTCATTTCCGATCGATGTGATCTCAATTCATATTTGGCAAAATATACGAAAGCTGATCTTAACAGTCATATTATTTTTCTTTGTACCCCTAAAAAGAAAAATGAACATGAAACACTAAATTAAACTTGGAGACTCACATTTCCCAATCGGTATACAAAGCAACGGCATGTCAAACTTTCTAATTCACATATGCATTTAAATGAAATTGGATGAAATACCCCTAAATTAACACATACTTCTATGCCCAATGTTTCACAAGGCAGAAAACACTCAATGAATGAAACTGAGAGGGTAACAGCCAGGAAGGCCAGGGGTCTCCAAAGGGAGGAAACGGGGTGCAAGTGTCAGACAGTTGTTATCTGTCACTTCCCAGGCAGGAGGAAACAAGCTGTTCTCTTTCTTCCCCTTCTCGATACAAATTTAAAAAGAGGTTTTCTCTTACAATTCTGTGTTGCTATAATGACACCTGGTTCCACCTGAACTTCACTTTTCTCATACTTTGAGCTGACCAAGGCATTTTTCTTATGGAAAGGTTTGCCTTAAGCTATGTGAATGTACTATGTATTTACCCTAGACTCTATCTTCAAGGAGGTTCTGCCTAAAGGCTCAGAACTGACTTGACAAACCAATTAGCTTTACTCATACATGGTTCTCCTGATCTATGTGAATGAAGCTATCTATTTGCTCATATCAATCATTTTATGGCCCAGGATGACTGACCTGGTGCCACGGTCATCTCCATATATCTTGTGGGTGAGGGGTCTGCTGCCATTCCTTTCTCTAATGAGTAGACTGCTAGTAGCTAGATAACATGCAGCTAAAGATGAGTAGGGGGGCACTCTTTCTGCCCCCTTCTGATGTCTATGTCAGAAGCTTTCTCTCTTTTATACTTTCATAAAACGTTGCGACACAAAAGCTCTGAGTGATCAAGCCTCATCACTGGCCCCGGGTTGAATTCTTCCTCTAAGGAGCCCAAGAATTCAAGCATCTTTCCCGGTTAGACAACAACCTTTAAAAACAATAGTCTTTTCAAAAAAAAATGATGATAAGTGATGAGTATGCAGATGTCTACGAATGAAATGGGACCCATATGTCAAACCACATAAAAATATATCTTCCCTCAACATACATATAACACAATCAGGCCTTCATATGCATCGATTCGCCAACTATCAACTCATACAAATATGGATGTAAAATATCACAATACATTCCAAAGTTGAAAAGTGATGGATATTGACTTTCGCCCGCTGGTGATTCTTTTTATGTCATCTCCATTATATTAGCTATGACAATGAAGCATGTGCTGTGCTAAGTCACTTACATTGTGTCCAACTCTTTGGGATCATATGGACTAGGCCCCACCAGGCTCCTCTCTCCATGAGATTCTCTAGGCAAGGATACTGGAGTGGGTTGCCATGCTCTCCCTCAGGAGATCTTCCTGCCCCAGGGATCGAATCCATATCTCCTATGTCTCCTGCATGGGTATGTTCCGCATGTTCTTTACCACTAGAACCACCTGGGAAGCCCCAAGACACATGAACATCAGTGGATTTGGGGATCCACGGGCCATATACAGAACCATTCCTCCAACAAAACTGAAGAATGACTTTAAAATCTCAAACAAAACATGAGTGTATGTGTTCACAAACTTCACGGAGCAAGGGTTTCTTCGATCTGAAAACTGGCATCGATGAAGGATTGTGTGAAGAATGCTTCCAAGTCTATTTGGCAAACACAACCTAAGTTGGCTATATTTAGTCCTCAGATGAATGGAATGTCATGAGTACTGGTCGTTTCAAATAAGTAGCATGTGAAGCTGTTTACACTTATTGGGACGCGTGGTAGGCCACATTCACACATTTCAGTAGCATTGGTGCCAAAACGATACATTTCTCAGGGGAAGCTTCTACATGGACTCTTGGGATCAGAGCTCTAACTCATACACACATGCTTTTCCTTTTAAAATGATCCTGCATGATACGCAAACAAAACACTGGATGAACACCTAGACGGTGAGCTCTGTACTAAATGATTTTAAAGCCAGTAGATGGAATGAGCTCATGAGGAAGACTACAAACGAGTCATCTTCTTCAACTTGGTCAAACTGCTCATAGTCATACAAGTGAATGAAAAGTTGAGCCTGTTGTCATTCAATCTGTTTAAAAGAAATAGAATAATACAACAAATTAGTAAATCTTATTTTCTTAATAAACATTGTATGATTTCTGCACAGCTTTGTTACTGGCATGAATAGAATATCTACAATAATAATTTGTCACAGTGAAATGGATTCACATTCGCTATCGAGTCACATCTATAATTGATGCCATAGCTGTTTGATACTATTGCTTGAATGAATGCAACTTATGTGACTTCACAAACTACAAACAGGACTAACATAATAGCTATTATAAAACCTTGAGTGACATGAGCGTGAAGACGTAGTAGAGTTGCTCTCAAGAATAATGATACTATTATTCACTGCAGCCATAGTACTGGAATCTGTACATTCACACCCCTGCAAAAGAGACGGAAAGGATAGAATAATAATAAAGGAACTTCATAACTATATTCCTACTGTAAACATTCAACACGACGTTTTCTTTTAAACTGACTCTCATATTTGGTCTACTGTAACCTCTTCTGTGTTCATTTTATGCTAAACTTATTGCTAACAGTAAAATTACCATATGAGCTCTAATTAATTTTTTTTTTACTTGCAAAGCTAGTGATAGAACCAAAGGCCAATATCTACATCAAACAGGAGGAACGGAATAGAAACTGTAAACAATTTTATGGAATAACATTTCCGTGCTCCTACTCAGTCAAACAGACATTCAAAAGGATGTGATTTTTCTGACAGTTTATTTCGGAAACTTGGAAGTGGATGACTGCAAACAATAAAACGAATAATATATTGATACATAATATTAATAATATACACTGGGTCATTCTTTTTTCTGTTCTGCCACAGCTAACTGACTGGAAGTCAGTTGTCGTAACTACTACTAACATAAGACCCTCACCGATAAGTGAAGATATATAGGAAAATCCATAATAGATCCAAAAACCATCAAAGATAGAATGGTAATAAAAAAATACAGTGACAGTTTAGTTGGTATAAGAAACAGGATGATTATGAAAGCAAAGCCAACAATCATGGATAGGCCATGGAAGCCCGTGGCTGTCACGAGTGTTGACTTGGATCCTTCATCTCAGGTTGTTAAAAGTGCATGGTAAAATCCAGAGGTTTGCAGCAGTGGTAACCTCCTGAACAGACTGAAATAAACAGGGTTTCCAGAATATCCTGACGATTTCCATCTACTAGGCTGTGGTGAGCTCAAGCAATACATACTCCTGAGGACAGAAGACAGACAGGTTGGGAACACGTCTACTGCACTTAGGTAGAAAGGGAATGTTGCTACTCAGCCTAGTCCAAGTGTAGAAGCAACACCTCGGTGATTCGACCTTTAAAGACTCGATACATATGAGAACGACTGGTATGAAGAAACCTTCAGAAGTGCCTTCTCAGACCTCCTCCCATCATAAGCACAAGCATAATGAAAACACTGAGTTTTCATGGTCTCACGCAAAATTAGACTCACTTATGACTTTGCTTTGAGAAGAGTTGAACTACTCATTGTTAAAGAGAAATGATCCTTTCTTCTCTGAAGATCTGTGAATCATTCATAGGGTGTGGTGAATAAACTACTTACGGATCTAATACATAAAAATGCAATAGGCTAAGCACAGAGATGTTTTTCTCCCTTTCTCAAAGGACGGAACATTTTGTATTTGCACTGATTTTATGTCTTGACTTCATGTACAATTATACAGTGATTTTTTTAGTTGACATACAATAGGACTAAAAATATTGTTATAATACTAATAACTCATGTTGGTATGTGTGGTTGTCACATAGGATTCACAGGAGATTTAAATTCACAGTTGTCAATGTAAAGGATGAATGCTATTTAGCTTCTTCGTGAATCTAGACCACGAATGAAGAGTTTTCCTCAACATATTTCACTGAGGGAAATACAAGGATGATAGGCATAATACTATGCTTCGACTCATGGATATCTAAGCATTGCTCACAATACAGATCTGATTTTCGAAATCAGGGTTCTTTCAGTGTCCTTGAACAGCATTTGTTTTTCTGTATACAGAAGAAAAAAACTCCTGAGTATCAAACTTGTTCACATAAAACATGTGTATGAATTGTTACCTTCCTGAAACAGGGATCAAACCCACATCACTTCCACCTCCTGCACTGGTAGGCAGATTATTTATTTATCAACTGCGCCACCTGGGAATCGACATACATTTCAAGGACCACTGCCATCAGCTTCTACTGTTCATGACCAAAGTAGGAGAAACAACATTGGAAGAAGTACTCAAAAGGGTACTCATAGGAAGTACTCGTAAGTCAAGGAACTGTTATACGGGGTACTCTCGTTATTACTCGGACAAGTCAGTTCCTCCGATGATGATGGCTATAACTGAAAAATTACTACAAATGCATGGGATGCGATGTCTACATGATAAATGTGTTCCTCTTACACTATTGCTTCAGGGATGCCTACTCCAGCATGAAGGACTGCACTTCAAGGGACGCCTGCTATTCCAGCTCAAGCAACAGATAGTGAAGTGCAGATCATTGTCCTTTGTTGAAAATAATCAGCAGTTTGTCAACACAGGGAACATGCCGGAGGAACCCTCGGGATGGAACTCTGAAAACAGGTTGGGCCCTCTTTTTGCCAAGCCCTGCGATAAAATACAAAGCAGAAAAAGAAAAATAGCATCGGTTTGGTCAGGACTTCCTCATCTTTTCTTTCTCGGTAGCAGGAAGCAGACATTGAGGCCAGAGGACGGCAGGGTTTCATTGTGAACTAACGTTGGGTGGGGTGGAAGCTCATCTCTCTAGTAAGAATGTGGCTCAATAAAACGGAATTTCATTCGCTTCATGGACATAGAGTTCTACAATCCTTCATTAAGGAATTCAATAAGTTATATTTCCTTCTACCTTCACAATCTCTTGGTTTACAAGAATGTCAATTGCTAGTCCAGCACTTATACGATGAGCGTTACAGGTAGTATTAGTGTATAAACGAGGAGGAGCAATGGCAGGAAGTTTACTTATTCTCTGTTTGAATTCTTGATTTTTTATATAATTTTTTATAACATCCTTACAGATGTGGATATTTTAGTGACATGTATAAATACACGTTGAGTAGTGCTATGATAACTCATAGTGTTGGCACAATAAATATCATGCTTACTATGTGCTTTTCATATATTCCTTTTGAGATTCTCTTCCATTATACATTATCAAAAGATATTTAATAGTTTCCTAAACTGTACAGTAGGTCCTTGTGGCTTCTTTTATATATAGGAATGTATTTGTTAATAATTCAAACAAACACTGGTACACAGATATTCACAGTTACATTCACAATAGCTCAAAGGTAGAACTCATTCAAGTGTCCGTTGGTGGGAGACTGAATATGCCACACAAGGTATATTCAGAAGCTTGAACGGTATTCCACCATACAAAAAAGTACATGAAATGGTGCTGCCACTCTGCAAGACATTACAGAAATGACTCCAAAAGGAACACATGGAATAAATACATAGTTTGATTCCAATTCATGCTATGTACCCAAAAGGATTGGGAAAGGGGGCTGAAAAAATGGATACTTCTTCAGTCATACTGACAACAGCATGATTCACACTGGCAAACAAACAGAAGTAATCTAAGTGTCCATGGCAACCAATTCCATAAACAAACTGTGGTATACCCACAATGGAATCTGATTCGGCCCTTCAAAGTCAGTAATTCTGACAATGCGACAATGTGGACAAACCTTATGGTCATTAGATTAAGTGAAATAAACCAGACCAAGAAAAAGACAAACGTTCTGTGATTCCACTCATATGAGATATCCAAACGAGTCAAATCTGTCAGAAACAGCAGAAAGTGATTCCGACCGATCAAAGAGAGTTCATGTTTCATGGACCTCAGTTTCCCTTGGAAAAACTGACTTCCCGTGATATCTCCAAAACCAATTAGACAAATAATTGGAAGCTATATCCAGTCAAATGAACGTAGACGTAATGTTACAGTGTACACCAAACTCACTCAAACTTCTCAACAGACAAAAGGCAAAACTGTATCTATGGTACTTCAGCTTAGCTTAAAACTGTATCTACAGTACCTCACTTCTGCTTTTAAAATGTAATAACAGCAACAACACACTAAAGTCTATCCAAAAAAGGATATAAAACATATATCACCTCAACTTTAAACCATTAGAAATTTAAACTGTGAAAAACCTTATTCACAAAACTTAAACACAAGCCACAGGAAAATATATTGATAAAATACATATCTGATAAAGGATTGTACTCTAAATATACCAAAAAATCTAGAACAATCTGGTAAACAATGTATACACCTAAACACCTGGCCTACAGAAATATCAAGATAGTAAATAAGCCTATCAAAAAGACTAAAAATCACATATCATGAGGAAATGACAAACTAAAATAACAGGGAGGTAGCACTGCACACCTATTAGATCCAGTAAACTCAAAAAAGGGGGTAGGGCACAGCTTCTCCGGCGGCTCAGTGGTGAAGAATCTGCCTGACAATGCAAGACACGCTAGTTCGATCCCTTACCCCAGAAGATCCCACATGCCACAGAGAAACATAGCTGGATTTTTCCACAGCTAAACAAGGCTCACCTGTGATCTGAATACTACATGTCTAGCACTTACTAAACAGCTTTGAAAACATGTCCAGAAAAAAAGTATCACATGATTATATACAACATCTCTACTTGTAATAACTAAACACTTTCAAAGATCAGGATGTCTTCAGTAGATGACAGTGTAAACAAATGGGGATACATCCGAAGTGAAGGGGAGCAAATGCTACCACAAAATATACCACCTCAGCATGAGAATTAGTTGGACCCAATTAACTTTTATTGTTTAGAGGACACATGATCGTCTCTGAAACCCAAGTTCAAGACAGCTCTTCTGTGAGTCACATTTACCACAGAAATCTCATTTCAAAGGAATCCTCTCTATATGCCAGATAGAAGGATGAGACACAGTCTTTTGAAACTCTTTTTTCTTTTCTATCCATAGGGAAAGCTAAGCCATAAATCTGCACAACAACCATACCCTTCCTTTCCTTTGGTTGTATTTTTTAAATATTTGTTTCTTTTTTAATTTGCCTGCACCAGGTCAACCTTCATTGAGGCAAGCCAGATATTTAGCTACAGCATGCAAATTCTCCACTGTGGCATGGGAGATCTAGTTCTTGGATCAGGGAATGAACCTGGGCCTCCTTCTTTGGGAGTGTCCAGTCTCAGCCACTGGACCACCAGGAAGTGCCTGTTTTGTTTTTAGATGAAGGTGGAATCTAAGGTGATATCTTGGGCCATTTCAGTCACTGACTCAGTTTCCTGAGTTTCTCCAAAGCACGCAAAAGGTGCACATTATTAAACTGGTTTGCAAAACAAGAAAAGGTTGTCTGCTACAACACTGTATGCTTACAAATATCTAAACGGTAAATGGCATATGATTTATTTTTAATTACTATGGGGGGAGAAAGAATGCAGGATTCATACATGTTACAACAGGAAGAAATATTAAAACCATCTTCAGTGAAAAAAAATCCATATAGGAAAGGCCACCCAGAACCCTTATTCACCATGTCTGCTTTCAATCCATCAAGTTTGTCCAAATAACTGAAAATCTCGGTAACACTCTAAATAACGAAAAAAGGATGAAGATGGAAACAAAAGATATACTCATACACTTGAACAATTGCTAAAAGTGGAAGCGGGGCTGTGGATTACATTATAATGTAGATACCATATGATTTCCTGATTTTGGAGATTATGTGCTGGTTCTGCAGAAGGTACCCATTTTGGATAAAACACAGAGAGTATTTTAGATGATGTGGCAAATGCTAGCACTTGTTCCCATTGCTAGGCATTTTCTGTACATTTTAAATGACTGGAAAGTATACTAGGTTTCAAAACAACCATGCCAATACCACAAAAGACATTTAGAGTAGACAGGCAGGAAACTTTCTTACACAGGCCAAGACTTACCCAGACGAAGTTCAAGGGAAGCTGCGATGCTCACTGCCCTTGAAGGAGTCCACGTGGAATGAAGAAGTACTGTGGGAAGTCTATTAGTAACCACCATGTCTTGGGTCCTCTGGATGACCTACTTCAGGAGAAACAGATTTGACAGATAAAATGTTCCACATAACTTCACAAAAAGTTGTTAGACTACATTCAGTAAAGCTGAATCATTTCGGATCAATTTACAATCCTATAAAATACTACCATTTACAGTCCAAAAATCACTTGCATTTCTATACACTAATAACAATCAGAAAAAAAAAATTAAGAAAATCCCACTTAAATAAAACATCTAGCAACAAACTTAATCAAGAACATGAAAGACCAGTAGTCAGAAAACTAGAAAGCACTCATAAAGAAACCAAAGAAAACACAAATACACAGAAAATTATCCCACGCTCATGCACTGGAACAATGAGGAATTAAAAGGTCCATTCCAACCAAAGTCATCAACAAATACAGTGACTGCAATCACAAAATAATATTCGATGGCATTTTTCACAGAAATAGAAATAGTCCTAATATTAGACTGCTAATGTTGAACAGGACCTTAAATGGCCAAAAAGACTCTGAGAAAGAGGAACACAGCTGGAGGCATCTTCCTATCCCTCTTCAAACTACATCACGGAGCTGGAGTGACCACCACAGTGAGGAACTGGCAGGAACACAGACACATGGACTCCAGGAGAGAAGAGAGAGCCCAGAAATGAACCCACGTGTACATGGTCAATTCCTGAAAATCAAACCAGGAACGAGCAAAGAGGAAAGGACAGTCTTCTCAAGAAACAGTGACAGGAAAACGGCCACCTACACGGAAGAACATCAGTGTTCATCCTCTACATCATCTAACGCAAATCTAACTAAAAACCCACCGTTTTGCACACGGAGCTCTTTCCCCCTGAGTCCTCTGAGATGGACCTCCAGTCAGCCCTCAGCTGGACACAGGAAACGTCTACTCGGTCCTCATTTTTCGCTCTGGCAGCGCCTCCCTGCTGGTGGGCACTGAGGCAACCCTGCTCCTCTCAGCCTGGATGCAGCCCTGTTATCCAGAAGCCTGAGCCCTGATGGTCCTGAGGAGACAAAGCTCCCGCCAGCTGCTCACGGAGCAGAGTCTAAAGGCAAAGCGTCCTGTGCCCGCGGGTCAGAAGGGGGTTTGGCGCCCCCTGCGGGCCACAAGAGAAGAGCGGGCAGCCCGGCGCTCACAGACCTCAGAGGGCTCACCCAGAAGCAGCTCTGCTGCGAGCACTCAGACTGGAAGCCCAAACTGAAATGGAGCAGAATAGCCCCATGACCCTCCGCAAAACATGGCTAAGGAACAATCAGAGCCTGTATGGAATGCAGCCATAAAAAGGAACACATTTGAGTCTGTTCTAATAAAGGGGAGGGAGTCAGTCAAAGAGAGAAAAACATGGAATCTAGAAGGATGGTACTGACGAGTCTGTTCACAGAGCAGCAATGGAGATCCAGACATGGAGAACAGATTTACAGACAAGGGTGGGGAACAAGAAGGAGAGGGTGAGATGAATGGAGAGCGCAGCATGGATGCAGGTACAGCAACATTTGTAAATAGACAACCAATGGGAATTTGCTGTATGATTCAGGGAACTCAAACTGGGGCTCTGTAGTGACCTAGAGAGGTGGGAATGGGTGTGAAGTGGGAGGGAGATTCAAGAGCAAGAGGACATAGGTACACCTAATGTGGATGCATGACAAATCAAACCAATATTGTAAAGCAATGATCAATCAACTAAAAAGTAATAACTCTTTAAAAAAATATGAACATAAACACAAACTTTGCAACAAGGTAACTCCATTTTAAAAACTATATAAATTTTAGAAAACTACAAAAGTTCTACATGAACTTTGGTCTGGTGATCAGGTCTAACATACACACAAAAAGGCAACTTACCAAATTATGAATATAAATTATTTAAAACATTGCCTTTTATCATTTCATACATTTACCCTGTGGAGGACCTTACTCGAGAGAACCAAAAACAAACGGTTAAATGAACCACGGACCACCCACCCTGGCCAGGCGACAGAGAAAAGAAAACACTTGCAGGAGTCATCTTACAACAGGAGGTCCTGGGAAGGAACAAGGAACGAACAAGCTACCACCAAGCAGAATTCTGGAGAGGTCAGGTGATGGGAGGCTCCAGTTCAGAGGTCCTACCAACCTCCCAGGATCCACTTCGCTGGAATCCATCTCGGCTGAGTGGTGGGTGTGCCCCCAAGAAGGATCCCAATTCAGAATGCCTGGCAAGAGACAAACCAGAAATGAACCCAATGACCATAAAACCTGAGACTGTGAGCCACGTGACAGAGTGGTTCTCTCCGTTTCCCTCACCCTCCTGCCCTCCACCCCGGCAGCCCTTCCCAATAAAGCCTCTCGCTTGGACAGCACTCCTCTCCTCAGACAACTCATTGCCCAGTGTCAGACAAGAACTCACTCTCAAGCCCTGGAAGGGATCCCCCTTCCTTCATCAAAAGCAATATCCAGGAGAAAATATCTTCAAAACGCTATCTTGTAGAGAAGGAAATGGCAATGGCAGCCGCTCCAGTACCATTGCCTGGAGAATCCCATGGACAGAGGAGCCTGGTAGGCTGCAACCCCGGGGTCACTAAGAGTCGGACACGACTTCACTGAGTGACTTCACTTTCACTTTTCACTTTCCTGCACTGGAGAAGGACATGGCAGCCCACTCCAGGGTTCTGGCCTGGAGAATCCCGGGGACAGAGGAGCCTGGTAGGCTGCTGTCTATGGGGTCACGCACAGTCAGGCACGACTGAAGCGACACAGCAGCAGCAGCAGAGAAGGAAATGGCACTACCTGCAGTACTCTGGTCTCAGAAATTCCAGGGACAGAGGAGCTTGGTGGGTACAGTCCAAAAGCAGGGCATTTCTGATGGCAGGAAACAGTCCCAGGGAAGCTGAGGTGCTCACCAAAGGCCCCAGAGCTTTGGATAGCACACCAGAGCTGTGGCTGAGGATTCCCAGCTGCCATGCCTCTTGATCCTGGCCTCCTTCACTAGATACATGTGTGGAAAATGAGAATCTAAAATATGCCCTGGTGGTTCCATAGTAAAGAATCCACCTGCCAGTGCTGGAGATGCATGTGCGATCCCTAGGATGGGAAGATCCCACATCCAATGGAGTCTGTGTGCCACAACTGCCGAGCCTGTGCTCTAGATCCTGGAAGCCACGATGCTGAGTTCACATGCTGCAGCCACTGAAGCCTGTGAGCCTGTGCCCCTCAACAAGAGGAGACACTGCAGTGAGAAGCCTGCAAACCACTAGTTATGGCCCATGCTCACCAAAACTAGAGAAAAGCCCACACACAAAGATGCAACACAGCCAACAATAAATAAAACTCTTTTCCTAAAAAAAGGCATATCTGACAAAGAAACTGTACTCGAATTGTCCAAGAACACTAGAGCAAACAAGCCCATTCATAATTGGTAGCGACTGAAATAGACACCTGGCCACTGAGGGTATACAGATAGTAAACTATCATACAAAAACATCCTCAAGATACTGGTGCCATGCACGCAGAGCCCCCTTTGAAAGACAATCTGACAGTTTTTTTTCAGTAACCACGTGGGACAAGCACTGAATTCTGTGTATGACAAGCGGTGGAAGCCAGGTATCTTACCATTGGAATGCAAAGTTACAGATAAACAAAAGGAAACGTTACAATGTCCATGTCGTGGTGGATCGGGCTGGAGACATCATCACAAATTACCTTTAACTGAATATGTTCAAAGGTGAGCTGGAATACATGTATATATATATCCATGTATTGTCAGCTGAGCATATTGAGCTCCTACATGTATGTTTTAAATATCATTCTCTAATAAAAGGGAACAGAAAACATCTCCGATGGCCCGGTGGTAAAGAATCTGCCTACCGATGCAGGGAACACGGGTTCAATCCCTGTGTAGAAGATTCCACACGCCCACGGACAACGAAGCCTTTGAACAACTCTTGAAGTTTGCATGCTCCAGAGCCCAAGTTCTGCAAACAGAGAAAGCACTGCAATGAGAAGCCATGGCACAGCAACTAGAGGGTTGCCTCTGCTCACTACAACTAGACAAACTAGCAATAAAGACCCAGCACAGTCAAAAATAATGTAATGTTAAAAAAAGGGACAGTTCTTTGAAGAAATGACTGAGACTAGGGGTGAGACTGTAAAAATATGAGCCAGGGTCATCTTAAATTATGAGAAATTAAAGAAATTAAAGACAACTATCAAGCTGTCCAAACTGATAAAAATGAACGATGACACAGTGTTATCTGTATACACCAGCAAATAACAATCTGAAAAGGAAGTTAAACAAACAATTCCCTTTCAATCATGTCAACATTAATAAAAGACTTTGCTATGGACAGAATGAGGATGACAAGACTGGCACACTGCAAATGATACATGATTGCTGAAAAATACCCTAAAGACATGGACAGATACTCCATAGCGATGAGAAGACTTCAGTTGGCAATACCGTGGAATGCATCTTCAATCTGAAATGAAGATTCAATATGAATTACAAAAGGCTGAAAGGTGGTTGCTAAACCACAAAAGATGCCAGCATTCTTGGCCTCCAGAGGAGAATTCAATCCAGGGCAAGTGACGAAGCTTGATGGCTCAGAGGTTTTCTGTTATAAAGTTTTATTAAAGTATAAAAGAGATCGAGAGAGCTGCTGACGTAGACATTAAAAGGGGGAAGAAAGAGGACCCCCTGCTAGTCTTTAGCCAGATGTTATACAGCCACTAGCATGAAAGAAAAGACAATGTCTCAGAGAATGGCACCAGGCCCCTCACCCACAGCATGCATTGAGATAACACTGGCAGCAGATGAGTCGTCCCAGGCCATAAAATGATGGACATGAATCTTGAAGAAAGGCAGATTTCCAAGCAAATATATAGTTTCATTCACATAGATTAAGAGAACAAGGTATGAGTAAACATACTGGTTTGTCAAGTCGTTTCTGAGCCTTTAGGGGGAACTGACCTGAAGACAGAGCCTTGGGTAAATAGTACATTAACATAACTTAAGACAAACATTTCCATACCTTAAGACAAACATTTCCATAAGAAAAAGGCATTGCTTAGTTCAAGGTTTGAGAAAAGTTAAATTCAGGTGGAGCCAGGAGTTGTCCTGGCAACACAGAATTTTCCGAGAAACCTCCTTTTAAATTTGTATCAAGATGGAGAAAAAAAAATGCAACACTGTTTTGTCTCCTCCTGCCTCTTAAGAGAGAGAAAAAAACGTCTGACACTTGCAGTCTATTTTTTCTGTCTGGAGACCCCTGGCCTTCCTGCCTGGTATCCGCTCCAGGCCTTTAGGAAGCAATACACTAAGCTGCTTGGGAAAACCGCGCGGGTCTGAGCTTTATGCAAAGGGGTAAAGCGGTAAAACCGTTGGCCCCAAAGGCGAGGCTTTTCTGCGACCGCCATGTTAGTCGGCTCCGAGACTGCAAACAAAGAGGGCAGAATACATGGTTCCCTGCTCCGCCGAGTCCGAGTTCCCTTACCTGTGGTCCACAGCCCTCCGCTCTGCTCGCTGGCTGCCGATCGACGGGGACCCAGGAGCCCACGAAACGAGCATTCCCAGCTGCGATGGCGAGCCCTGAGAGCACAACCGGGAACCCCTGGCCCCGACGCGCCGCCATGGTCATCCCGCCCCAGACCCGCTCACGTGAGCCGCGCTCCTGACCAGCCGCCCAGGTTCGCCCCGCCCCCGACGCGCGCACGGTGCGCCCCGCCCCCACGCCCCCTTCCAGGACGGGCGGGCGGGACCGCGACTGCCTCCAGGTGAAACACAGGACAAGCAAATCCACCCCACCGAGACAATCCAAGCTTTTTCTCAGCTGATCTGTCTATGATTTTGGGATAAAACTATGACTACAGAAAGCAAAGATGACCTAGGACAGCCATGATATTCTACAGAACCAGACCCTGGCGGGCAGAGGCTTGAAGAGGGCCCGGGAGCGCTGTCAGCAACAGGAAACCTCTGTAGCGTAGCGGTTAGGCAGGCTGGGGAGCAGGCAGACTGTGGCCTGTAAGTCAGGAGTTCAAGTCTCCAACGTTACCCTTTTGCTCTTAGGGGGCGGGGGACCGCAAGAGGCGGGGCTTAGACTAGAAAAGTTTATTTTTATTTTAGAGGTTTATTGTTATGTTTAGGGTTAGGGTTCGGGCAACCCCCCCACTTGTTAGGGTTCAGGTTCGGGTTCGGGGTTAGGGTTAGAATTCGGGGACCCCCTCTTCTTATAGTTTGGATTTGGGTTATGGTTCAGGTCAGGGTCAGGGTTCGGGTTACAGTTAGGGTTGGCATTAGTGTTAGGGATATGGCTTAAAGTGAGCGCTAATAGGGCCCATAGTGCTTTATTAGCCTGCCCTGGTGGGCCGAGGCTTGAAGAGTGCCTGGGAGCAACATCTAACCCCGTGAATCTGGGTAGCATAGCGGTTAGGTGGACAGCCGAATAAACAGGCAATCCGGCTCCGTGGGTCAGAAGTTCAAGCCCAGGCTTATCTCTTCTGCCTTTAGGGTGGGGGACCGCAAGGGGCGGGGCTTAGGGCAGAAAAGTTTCTTTTTACTTTAGAGTTTTATTGTGAGGGTTAGGGTTAGGATTCCGGCATCCCCTCAACTTGTTAGGGTTCAGGTTCAGAGTTCGGGTTCGGGGAATCCCCTCTCTTCTTAGGGTTTGGATTCGGGTTCGGGTTAGAGTTCAGGGTTCGGGTTTGCAGTACGCGGTTCGTGTTTGGGGTTTGGAGTTCAGGGTTTGGGGTTAGGGCTTCGCGGTTCTAGTTTGGGGTTTGGGGTTCCGATTAGGGGTTCAAGGTCCAGCACAGGGGCTTGGGATTTGGGGTTCGGGTGAGGGGTTCGCGGTTTGGGTTTGGGATTTGAGGATCGGGTTAAGGGTTTGGGGTTTGGGGTTTGGGGATCAGGTTAGGGGTTCTTGGTTTGGGTTAGGGGTTCGCAGTTCGGGTTTGGGGTTTGAGGTTAGGGTTAGGGGTTTGGGGTTTGTGGTTTGGGTTGGGGGTTTGGGATTGGGGTTAAGGGTTTTGGGTTTGGGATTCGGGTTAGGGGTTTGGGGTTTGGGCTTCGCGGTTTGGGTTTGGGGTTTGGGGTTTGGGTTAGGGGTTCGCGGTTAGGGTTTGGGGTTTGGGGTTCGGGTTAGGGGTTCTCAGTTCGGGTTAGGGGTTCGCGGTTTAGGGGTTTGGGGTTTGGAGTTTGGGATTTGGGTCAGGGGTTCGTGATTTGGGGTTCCTGTTATGGGTTTGGGATTTGGGTTCAGGGTTGGGGTTTGGGGGTTTTGGGATTTGGGTTTGGGGTTCGGGGATTGGGGTTCGAGGTTCCGATTAGGGGTTCAGTATGTGAGGTTTGTGTTTCGGGGGTCGAGATTTGAGGTTTGGGGTTTGGGGTTCGGGGTTTGGGTTCATGGTTTGGGGTTGGGTGTGTGTGGTGCAGTTTAGAGTTTCGCTGTTCGGGTTAGGAGTTAGGGGTTGGCGGTTTGGGGTTTGGCTTAGGGGTTTGGGGTGTGCGGTTTGGGGTTTGAGGTTTGGGGTTCCGGTTAGGGGTTTGGGGTTTGGGGTTCGGGTTAGGGGTTTGGAGTTTGGGTTTGGAGGTTTGGGTTTTGGGGGTTGGGTTTCGGGTTTTAGGGTTTAGTTTCGGTGTTCGCGGTTGGGCTTTGGGGTTCAGGTTAGGGGTTTGCGATTGGGGTTAGGGGTTTGGGTTTGGGTTCGGGGTGTGGGGTGTGGGGTACAGGTTAGGGGTTTTGGTTCAGGGTTTAGGGTTCGGTTTAGGGGTTTGCGGTTCCAGTAAGGGATTAGGGCTGTGCGGTTTGGGTTTGGGTTTAGGTTTGGGGTTCGGGTTAGCGGTTTGGGGTTCGGGGTTTGGGTTCTGGATTTGGGGTTCGGGGTTCGAGTTATGGATTCGGGGTTTGGGCTACGTGGATCAGTGTTTGCGGTTTGGGGTATGGGGGTCGGGGTTTGGGTTTGGGGTTTGGGGCTCGGGTTAGGGTTCGGGTTCGGGTTAGGGTTAGGGGTTCACGGTTCGGTTTAGGGGTTTGGGGTTCCCGGTTCGGGGTTTGGGGTTTGCAGTTGGGATAGGGGTTCGGATTCAGGGTATGGGGTTTGGGGTTCGGGTTCCATGTTTGGGGTATGTGGTTCGGGGTTTGGGGTACGTGGTTCATTGTTTGGGGTATGGGGTTCCGGTTAGGGTTTTGCAGTTTGGACTTTGGGGTATGAGTTAGGAGTTTGGGGTCAAGGGTTTAGGTTTTGGGGTTTCGATTCAGTTTAGAGGTTAGCGCTTTGGGTTTGGCATCAGGCTTTGGGGTTTGGGGTTTGGGGCTCAAGGTTCGGGATTCATGGATTGGGGTTCAGTTTAGGGGTTCGCTGATCAGGTTAGGGGTTAGTGATTGGGGTTGGTGTTTTAAGGTAGGGGTTTGCAGTTCAGGTTATGGGTTAGGGGTTTGGTGCTTGGTTTTCGGGTTTGGATTAGGGGTTCAGTTAGGGGTTTGGGTTAGGGGATCCTGATTCAGGTTGGAAGTTCGGTCCTTGGGGTTCGAGATTTGGATTCGGTATAAGGGTTGGGGTACACGGTTTGGTGTTTGGGTTAGGGGTTTGGGGTTCGGAGTTTGGGGTTTCTGGTTCTGACTATGGGCTTGGGGTTTGGGGTATGGGGTTCGGCTGAGGGTTAGAGGTTCGCGCTTTGGGGTTTTGCTTTAGAGAATGGACTTTGGGTTTGGGATTTAGGGGTCGGTGTTTGGGTTCGGGGTTGGGTTAGGGTTCAGGTTCACGGTTTGGAGACTGGAGCTCGGGATTCAGTTTCTGGGTTCGGGATATAGGGTTTTGAAGTCAGGGTGGAGTTCGTGGTTTGGACTCGCGGTTAGGGGATAGTGAGTGACACATGGCCAAGGGATCCAGCAATACGAGCTCTGTCAGAGGGAAGGTAAGGGCAACTGCAGGGCTTCTCCAGCTGTAGCTTGGCCTCCCAGACTCAGCACAGCGCGGAGAGCACAAGATTCCCAGGGCCCCTGGCTGCAGTCTGCAGCCCCACACACCGGGGGCTGAATCCGTGAGCGCCCAGAAGGTGGCTGACAGACGTAGTTTCCCTAGCGCTCTCCTCCACAGCAGAGACGTGTGCAGGTGGTTGGGGCCTGCCCCTGCGTGTCTGGGCTCCCGTCCACAGCCCCAGCTCAGGGAATCAGGCCCTGAGCCAAGACCTGTAGGGGGCGCAGGTCTACCCCGCCTGGAAGCCTAGTGCACAACATGCGAGAAGAGAGCCTCCTTGGGAGAAGAGGAGGCAGCCCAGATGCGTGCGGCTGCAATCACTGCTTGGGCGGAGCCGAGTGCGCCTCCAATACTGCATAGCTCCAGCTCTGCTCAGAGGCCTGACCTGGCAGAGTGCTGGCGTGAGGCTGCTCTGCCCTGGGCGAGCCTTGCCCAGACTTGCCTCGAGGCTAGGCTTCCAGTCCAGAAAGGAGCGGGCTGCGCGAGACAGGGAGATGCTACTGGCGCCTTCCTGGCCTCAGCACCACTCCTTCCTTGCCTTTGCACCTAGTCCCCCGGCGTTCTTGTGGAGGGCTTAGTTGCCGGTGGGTTGCACACTGCCAAGCGCTCCAGCAGTGAGGGCTCTATTAGAGGCAAAGTGAGGGCAACTGGAAGTCTATTCTTACGGTTGCTTGACCGCCCAGACTCAGCACAGCACGGAGAGCACAAGGCTCACAGGGCCCCTGGCTGGGGTCTGCAGCCCCACACACGCGGAGGCTGACTCGCTGAGTGCCCAGAAGGTGCCTGACAGACGTCATTTCCCTAGTGCTCTCCTCCCCAGCAGAGACGTGTGCAGGTGGTTGGGGCCTGCCCCAGCGTGTCTGGGCTCCCGTCCACAGCCCCAGCTCAGGGAAGCAGCTCCTCAGCCAAGACCTGTAAGAGGCGCGGGGCGCCCCCGCCTGGAAGCCTAGTGCACAGCATGCGGGAAGCGAGCCTCTTCAGGAGAAGAGAAGGCAGCCCTGCTGTGTGCGTCTGCGTTCACTGCTTTGCCGAGCCGAGTGCGCCTCCAGTACGGCAGAGCTCCAGCTCTGCTCAGAGGCCCGATCTGGCAGAGTTGCTGGCGTGAGTCTGCTCTGCCCTGGGCGAGCCTTGCCCAGACTTGCTGCGGCTAGGCTTCCAGTCCAGGAAGGAGCGGGCTGCCCGAGACTGGGAGATGCTACTGGCGCCTTCCTGGCCTCAGCTCCACTCCTGCCTTGCCTTTGCACCTAGTCCCCAGGCGTTCTTGTGGAGGGCTTAGTTGCCGGTGGGTTGCACACTGCCAAGCGCTCCAGCAGTAAGGGCTCTATTAGAGGCAATGGGAGGGCAACTGCAGGGCTCCTCCAGCGGTTGCTTGACCGCCCAGACTCAGCACAGCACGGAGAGCACAAGGCTTACAGGGCCCCTGGCTGGGGTCTACAGCCCCACACACGCGGAGGCTGACTCGGTGAGCGCCCAGAAGGTGCCTGACCGACGTCATTTCCCTAGTGCTCTTCTCCCCAGCATAAACGTGTGCAGGTGGTTTGGGCCTCCCCCTGCGTGTCTGGGCTCCCGACCACAGCCCCAGCTCAGGGAAGCAGCTCCTCAGCCAAGACCTGTAGGAGGCGCGGGGCGCCCCCGCCTGGAAGCCTAGTGCACAGCATGCGGGAAACGAGCCTCCTTGGGAGAGGAGGAGGAATCCCAGACCCGTGCGGCTGCAATAACTGCTTGGGCGGAGCCGAGTGCGCCTCCACTACGGCAGAGTTCCAGCTCTGCTCAGAGGCCCATCTGGCAGAGTGCTGGCGTGAGGCTGTCTGCCCTTGGCGAGCCTTGCCCAGACTTGCCTCGCGGCTAGGCTTCCAGTCCAGAACGGAGAGGGCAGCGTGAGACAGGGAGATGCTACTGGCGCCTTCCTGGCCTCAGCTCCACTCCTGCCTTGCCTTTGTACCTAGTCCCCAGGCGTTTTTGTGGAGGGATTAGTTGCCGGTGGGTTGCACACTGCCAAGCGCTCCAGCAGTGAGGGCTCTTTTAGAGGCAATGGGAGGGCAACTGCAGGGCTCCTCCAGCGGTTGCTTGACCGCCCAGGCTCAGCACAGCATGGAGAGCACAAGGCTCAGAGGGTCCCTGGCTTGGGTCTGCAGCCCCACACACGTGGAGTCTGACTCGGGGAACGCCCAGAAGGTGCCTGACAGACGTCATGTCCCTAGGGCTCCACACCCCAGCAGAGAAATGTGCAGGTGGTTTGGGCCTGCCCCTGCGTGTCTGGGCTCCCGTCCACAGCCCCAGCTCAGGGAAGCAGCTCCTCAGCCAAGACCTGAAGGAGGCGCGCGGCGCCCCCGCCTGGAAGCCTAGTGCACAGCATGCGGGAAGCGACCCTCCTTGGGAGAAGAGGAGGCAGCCCAGATGCGTGCGGCTGCAATCACGGCTTGGGCGGAGCCGAGAGCGCCTCCAGTAAGGCAGAGCTCCAGCTCTGCTCAAAGGTCCGATCTCTCATAGTTGCTGGCGTGAGCCTCCTGTGCCCTGGGCGAGCCTTGCCCAGACTTGCGTCTCGTAGGCTTCCTGTCCAGAACGGAGCGGGCTGCGCGAGACTGGGAGATGCAACTGGCGCCTTCCTGGCTTCAGCTCCACTCCTGCCTTGCCTTTGCAGCTAGTCCCCAGGCGTTCTTTTGGAGGGCTTAGTTGCCGGTGGGTTGCACACTGCCAAGCGCTCCAGCAGTGAGGGCTCTATTAGAGGCAATGGGAGGGCAACTGCAGGGCTCCTCCAGCGGTTGCTTGACCGCCCAGACTCAGCACAGAACGGAGAGCAAAAGGCTCACAGGGCCCCTGGCTGGGGTCTGCAGCCCCACACTCCGGAGGTGAAATCCCAGAGAGCCCAGAAGGTGCCTGAGAGACGTCATTTCCCTAGTACTCTCCTTCCCAGCAGAGACGTGTGCAGGTGGTTGGGGCCTGCCCCTGCGTGTCTGGGCTCCCGTCCACAGCCCCAGCTCAGGGAAGCAGCTCCTGAGTCAAGACCTGTGGGAGACGCGGGGGGCCTCCCCTGGAAGCCTAGTTTACAGCATGTGGGAAGAGAGCCTCCTCGGGAGAAGGGAAGGCAGCCCTGCTGCGTGTGGCTGCATTCACTGCTTTGGCGGAGCCGAGTGCGCCTCCAGTACGGCAGAGCTCCAGCTCTGCTCAGAGGCCCGATCTGGCAGAGCTGCTGGCGTGAGTCTGCTCTGCCCTGGGCGAGCCTTCCCCAGACTTGCCTCGCGGCTAGGCTTCCAGTCCAAGAAGGAGCAGGCTGCGCGAGACTGCGAGATTCTACTGGCGCCATCCTGGCCTCAGCTCCACTCCTTCCTTGCCTTTGCACCTAGTCCCCAGGCGTTCTTGTGGAGGGCTTAGTTGCCGGTGGGTTGCACACTGTCAAGCGCTCCAGCAGTGAGGGCTCTATTAGAGGCAATGGGAGGGCAACTGCAGGGCTCTTCCAGCGGTTGCTTGACTGCCCAGACAGCACAGCACGGAGAGCCCAAGGCTCACAGGGCCCCTGGCTGGGGTCTGCAGCCCCACACACCGGAGGGGAATTCCGGGAGCGCCCAGAAGGTGCCAGACAGACGTCATTTTCCTAGTGCTCTCCTCCCCAGCAGAGACGTGTGCAGGTGGTTGGGGCATGCCCTTGAGTGTCTGGAGTCCCTTCCACAGCCCCAGCTCAGGGAAGCAGTTCCTCAGCTAAGACCTGTAGGAGGCGCGGGGCGCCCCCGCCGGGAAGCGTAGTTTACAGCATGCCGGAAGCGAGCCTCCTCAGTACAAGAGAAGGCAGCCCAGCTGCATGCGGATGCAATCAGTACTTTGGCGGAGCCGAGTGCCCATACAGTACGGCAGAGCTCCAGCTCTGCTCAAAGGCCCGATCTCTCATAGTTGCTGGCGTGAGCCTCCTGTGCCCTGGGCGAGCCTTGCCCAAACTTGCCTCGCGTTAGGCTTCCAGTCCAGAAAGGAGCGGGCTACGCGAGACTGGGAGATGCTACTGGCGCCTTCCTGGCCTCAGCTCCACTCCTTCCTTGCCTTTGCACCTAGTCCCCAGGCGTTTTGTGGAGGGCTTAGTTGCCGGTGGGTTGCAAACTGCCAAGCGCTCCAGCAGTGAGGGCTCTATCAGAGGCAAAGGGAGGGCTACTGCAAGTCGCCTCTTTCGTTTGCTTGACCGCCCAGACTCAGCACAGCACGGAAAGCACAAGGCTCACAGGGCCCCTGGCTGGGGTCTGCAGCCCCACACACTCGGAGGCTGACTCGATGAGCGCCCAGAAGGTGCCTGACAGACGTCATTTCCCTAGTGCTCTCCTCCCCAGCAGAGACGTGTGCAGGTGGTTGGGGCCTGCGCCTGCGTGTCTGGGCTCCCGTCCACAGCCCCAGCTAAGGGAATCACCTCCTGACCCAAGACCTGTGGGAGGCGCAGGTGGCCCCGCCTGGAAGCCTAGTTTACAGCATGCGGGAAGCGAGCCTCCTCGGGAGAAGAGAAAGCAGCCCTGCTGTGTGCGGCTGCATTCACTGCTTTGGCGGATCCGAGTGCGCCTCCAGTACGGCAGAGCTCCAGCTATGCTCAAGACCAGATCTGGCAGAGCTGCTGGCGTGAGGCTGCTCTGCCCTGGGCGAACCTTGCCCAGACTTGCCTCGCGGCTAGGCTTCCAGTCCAGGAAGGAGCAGGCTGCGCGAGACTGGGAGATGCTACTGGCACCTTCCTGGCCTCAGCTCCACTCCTGCTTTGCCTTTGCACCTAGTCCCCAGGCGTTCTTGTGAAAGGCTTAGTTACCGGTGGGTTGCACACTGCCAAGCGCTAGAGCAGTGAGGGCTCTATTAGAGGCAAAGGGAGGGCAACTTCAAGTTTCCTTGTGCGGTTGCTTGACCGCCCAGACTCAGCACAGCACGGAGAGCACAAGGCTCACAGGGCCCCTGGCTGGGGTCTCAGCCCCACACACCTGAGGTGAACTCCGGGAGCGCCCAGAAGGTGCCTGAGAGACGTCATTTCCCTAGTGCTCTCCTTCCCAGCAGAGACGAGTGCAGGTGGTTGGGGCCTGATCCTGCGTGTCTGGGCTCCCGTCCACAGCCCCAGCTCAGGGAAGCAGCTCCTCAGCAAAGACTTGTAGGACGCGCGGGGCGCCCCCGCCTGGAAGCCTAGTTTACAGCATGCCGGAAGCGAGCCTCCTCAGTACAAGAGAAGGCAGCCCAGCTGCGTGCGGCTGCAATCACTACTTTGGCAGAGCCGAGTGACCCTCCAGTACGGCAGAGCTCCAGCTCTGCTCAAAGGCCCGATCTCTCAGAGTTGCTGGCGTGAGGCTGCTGTGCCCTGGGCGAGTCTTGCCCAGACTTGCCGCACGTTAGGCTTCCAGTCCAGAAAGGAGCGGGCTGCGCGAGACTGGGAGATGCTACTGGCGCCTTCCTGGCCTCAGCTCCACTCCTGCCTTGCCTTTGAATCTAGTCCCCAGGCGTTCTTGTGGAGGGCTTAGTTGCCGGTGGGTTCCACACTGCCAAGCACTCCAGCAGTTAGGGCTCTATTAGAGGCAATGGGAGGGCAACTGGAAGTCTATTCTTACGGTTGCTTGAACGACGAGACTCAGCACAGCTCGGAAAGCACAAGGATCACAGGGCCACTGGCTGGGGTCTGCAGCCCCACACACGCGGAGGCTGACTCGGTGAGCGCCCAGAAGGTGCCTGACAGACGTCATTTCCCTAGTGCTCTCCTCCCCAGCAGAGACGTGTGCAGGTGGTTAGGGACTGCCCCTGCGTATCTGGACTCCCGTCCAAAGCCCCAGCTCAGGGAAGCAGCTCCTCAGCCAAGACCTGTGGGAGGCGCAGGGGGCCCCGCCTGGAAGCCTAGTTTACAGCAAGCGGGAAGCGAGCCTCCTTGGAAGAAGGGGAGCCAGCCCAGCTGCGTGCAGCTGCCATCACTGCTTTGGCGGAGTCGAGTGACCCTCCATTACGGCAGAGCTCCAGCTCTGCTCAGAGGCCCGATCTGGCAGAGTTGCTGGCGTGAGGCTGCT
This sequence comes from Capricornis sumatraensis, assembly GCF_032405125.1. NCBI lineage: Eukaryota > Metazoa > Chordata > Mammalia > Artiodactyla > Bovidae > Capricornis > Capricornis sumatraensis. The sequence goes on from NW_027184618.1 coordinate 935,039, forward strand.
CTGCCCTGGGTGAGCCTTGCCCAGATTTGGCGCACGTTAGTCTTCCAGTCCAGAAAGGAGCGGGCTGCGTGAGACTGGGAGATGCTACTGGCGCCTTCCTGGCCTCAGCTCCACTCCTGCCTTGCCTTTGCACCTAGTCCCCAGGCGTTCTTGTGGAGGGCTTAGTTGCCGGTGGGTTGCACACTGCCAAGCGCTCCAGCAGTGAGGGCTCTATTAGAGGCAATGGGAGGGCAACTGCAGGGCTCCTCCAGCGGTTGCTTGACCGCCCAGACTCAGCACAGCACGGAGAGCACAAAGCTCACAGGACCCCTGGCTGGGGTCTGCAGCCCCACACACCTGAGGTGAACTCCGGGAGCGCCCAGAATGTGCCTGACAAATGTCATTTCCCTAGTGCTCTCCTCCCCAGCAGAGACATGTGCAGGTGTTTGGGGCCTGTCCCTGCGTGTCTGGGCTCCCGTGCACAGCCCCACCTCAGGGAAGCAGCTCCTCAGCCAAGACCTGTGGGAGGCGCACGGGGCCCCGCCTGGAAGCCCAGTTTACAGCATGCGGGAAGCGAGCCTCCTTGGGAGACGGGGAGGCAGCCCAGCTGCGTGCGGCTGCAATCACTGCTTTGGCGGTGCCGAGTGCCCCTCCAGTACCGAAGAGCTCCAGCTCTGCTCAGAGGCCTGATCTGGCAGAGTTGCTGGCGTGAGGCTGCTTTTCCCTGGGCGAGCCTTGCCCAGACATGCCTCACGTTGGGCTTCCAGTCCAGAAACGAGAGGGCTGCGTGAGACTGGGAGATGCTACTGGCGCCTTCCTGGCCTCAGCTCCACTCCTGCCTTGCCTTTGCACCTAGTCCCCAGGCGTTCTTGTGGACGGCTTAGTTGCCAGTGTGTTGCACACTGCCAAGCGCTCCAGCAGTGAGGGCTCTATTAGAGGCAAAGGGAGGGCAACTGCAAGTTTCCTCTTGCGGTTGCTTGACCGCCCAGACTCAGCACAGCACGGAGAGCCCAAGGCTCACAGGGCCCCTGGCTGGGGTCTGCAGCCCCACACACGCGGAAACTGACTCGGTGAGCGCCCAGAAGGTGCCTGACAAACGTCATTTCGCTAGTGTTCTCCTCCCCAGCAGAGACGTGTGCAGGTGCTTGGGGCCTGCCCCTGCGTGTCTGGGCTCCCGTCCACAGCCCCAGCTCAGGGAATCAGCTCCTGAGCCAAGACCTGTGGGAGGCGCAGGGGGCCCTGCCTGGAAGCCTAGTTTACAGCATGCGGGAAGCGACCCTCCTCGGGAGAAGAGAAGGCAGCCCTGCTGCGTGTGGCTGCATTCACTGCTTTGGCGGAGCCGAGTGTGCCTCCAGTACGGCAGAGCTCCAGCTCTGCTCAGAGGCCCGATCTGGCAGAGCTGCTGGCGTGAGGCTGCTCTGCCCTGGGCGAGCCTTGCCCAGACTTGCCTCGCGGCTAGGCTTCCAGTCCAGGAAGGAGCAGGCTGCGCGAGACTGGGAGATTCTACTGGCGCCATCCTGGCCTCAGCTCCACTCCTGCCTTGCCTTTGCACCTAGTCCCCAGGCGTTCTTCTGGAGGGCTTAGTTGCCGGTGGGTTGCACACTGCCAAGCGCTCCAGCAGTGAGGGCTCTATTAGAGGCAATGGGAGGGCAACTGCAGGGCTCCTCCAGCGGTTGCTTGACCGCCCAGACTCAGCACAGCACGGAGAGCACAAGGCTCACAGGGCCCCTGGCTGGGGTCTGCAGCCCCACACACCGGAGGGGAATTCCGGGAGCGCCCAGAAGGTGCCAGACAGACGTCATTTTCCTAGTGCTCTCCTCCCCAGCAGAGACGTGTGCAGGTGGTTTGGGCCCGCCCTTGAGTGTCTGGACTCCCTTCCACAGCCCCAGCACAGGGAAGCAGCTCCTCAGCTAAGACCTGTAGGAGGCGCGGGGCGCCCCCGCCGGGAAGCCTAGTTTACAGCATGCCGGAAGCGAGCCTCCTCAGTACAAGAGAAAGCAGCCCAGCTGCGTGCGAATGCAATCAGTACTTTGGCGGAGCCGAGTGCCCCTCCAGTACGGCAGAGCTCCAGCTCTGCTCAAAGGTCCGATCTCTCATAGTAGCTGGCGTGAGCCTCCTGTACCCTGGGCGAGCCTTGCCCTGACTTGCCTCGCGTAGGCTTCCTGTCCAGAAAGGAGCGGGCTGCGTGAGACTGGGAGATGCTACTGGCGCCATCCTGGCCTCAGCTCCACTCCTGCCTTGCATTTGCAGCTAGTCCCCAGGCTTTCTTGTGGAGGGCTTAGTTGCCGGTGGTTTGCACACTGCCAAGCGCTCCAGCAGTGAGGGCTCTATTAGAGGCAATGGGAGGGCAACTGCAGGGCTCCTCCAGCGGTTGCTTGACCGCCCAGACTCAGCACAGCACGCAGAGCAAAAGTCTCACAGGGCCCCTGGCTGGGGTCTGCAGCCCCACACACGCGGAGGCCGAGTCGGTGAGCGCGCAGAAGGTGCCTGACAGACGTCATGGAGCTAGTGCTCTCCTCCCCAGCAGAGACGTGTGCAGGTGGTTGGGGCCTGCCCCTGCGTGTCTGGGCTATCGTCCACATCCCCAGCTCAGGGAAGCAGCTCCTGAACCAAGACCTGTGGGAGGCGCGGGGGCCTCGCCTGGAAGCCTAGTTTACAGCATGCGGAAAGCGAGCCTCCTCGGGAGAAGAGAAGGCAGCCCGGCTGCGTGCGGCTGCATTCACGGCTTGGGCGGAGCCGAGTGCGCTTCCAGTACGGCAGAGCTCCAGCACTGCTCAGAGGCCCGATCTGGCAGAGTTGCTGGCGTGAGGCTGCTCTGCCCTGGGCGAGCCTTGCCCAGACTTGCCTCGCGTAGGCTTCCTGTCCAGAAAGGAGCGGGCTGCGCGAGACTGGGAGATGCTACTGGCGCCTTCCTGGCCTCAGCTCCACTCCTGCCTTGCCTTTGCACCTAGTCCCCAGGCGTTCTTGTGGACGGCTTAGTTGCCAGTGTGTTGCACACTGCCAAGCGCTCCAGCAGTGAGGGCTCTATTAGAGGCAAAGGGAGGGCAACTGCAAGTTTCCTCTTGCGGTTGCTTGACCGCCCAGACTCAGCACAGCACGGAGAGCCCAAGGCTCACAGGGCCCCTGGCTGGGGTCTGCAGCCCCACACACGCGGAAACTGACTCGGTGAGCGCCCAGAAGGTGCCTGACAAACGTCATTTCGCTAGTGCTCTCCTCCCCAGCAGAGACGTGTGCAGGTGCTTGGGGCCTGCCCCTGCGTGTCTGGGCTCCCGTCCACAGCCCCAGCTCAGGGAATCAGCTCCTGAGCCAAGACCTGTGGGAGGCGCAGGGGGCCCTGCCTGGAAGCCTAGTTTACAGCATGCGGGAAGCGAGACTCTTCGGGAGAAGAGGAGCCAGCCCAGCTACGTGCGGCTGCAAACAATACTCTGGCGGAGCCGAGTGCCCCTCCAGTACGGCAGTGCTCCAGCTCTGCTCAGAGGCCTGATCTGGCAGAGTTGCTGGCGTGAGGCTGCTCTGCCCTGGGCGAGCCTTGCCCAGACTTGCCTCGCAGCTAGGCTTCCAGTCCAGAAAGGAGCAGGCTGCGTGAGACTGGGAGATGCTACTGGCGCCTTTCTGGCCTCAGCTCCACTCCTGCCTTGTCTTTGCACCTTGTCCCCAGGCGTTCTTGTGGAGGGCTTAGTTGCCGGTGGGTTGCACACTGCCAAGCGATCCAGCAGTGAGGGCTCTATTAGAGGCAATGGGAGGGCAACTGCATGGCTCCTCCAGCGGTTGCTTGACCGCCCAGATAGCACAGTACGGAGAGCCCAAGGATCACAGGGCCCCTGGCTTGGTTCTGCAGCCCCACACACCGGAGGGGAATTCCGGGAGCGCCCAGAAGGTGCCAGACATACGTCATTTTCCTAGTGCTCTCCTCCCCAGCAGAGACGTGTTCAGGTGGTTGGGGCCTGCCTTTGAGTGTCTGGACTCACTTCCACAGCCCCAGCTAAGGGAAGCAGCTCCTCAGCTAAGACCTGTAGGAGGCGCGGGGCGCCCCCGCCGGGAAGCCTAGTTAACAGCATGCCAGAAGCGAGCCTCCTCAGTACAAGAGAAGGCAGCCCAGCTGCGTGGGAATGCAATCAGTATTTTGGCGGAGCCGAGTGCCCCTCCATTACGGCAGAGCTCCAGCTCTGCTCAAAGGCCCGATCTCTCATATTTGCTGGCGTGAGCCTCCTGTGCCCTAGGCGAGCCTTGCCCAGACTTGCCTCGCGTAGGCTTCCTGTCCAGAATGGAGCGGGCTGCGCGAGACTGGGAGATGCTACTGGCGCCTTCCTGGCCTCAGCTCCACTCCTGCCTTGCCTTTGCAGCTAGTCCCCAGGCGTTCTTGTGGAGGGCTTAGTTGCCGGTGGGTTGCACACTGCCAAGCGCACCAGCAGTGAGGGCTCTATTAGAGGCAATGGGAGGGCAACTGCAGGGCTCCTCCAGCGGCTGCTTGACCGCCCTGACTCAGCACAGCACGGAGAGCACAAGGCTCACAGGGACCCTGGCTGGGGTCTGCAGCCCCACACACCGGAGGTGAACTCCGGGAGCGCCCAGAAGGTGCCTGACAGACGTCATTTCGCTAGTGCCCTCCTCCCCAGCAGAGACATGTGCAGGTGGTTTGGGCCTGCCCCTGCGTGTCTGGACTCCCGTCCACAGCCCCAACTCAGGGAAGCAGCTCCTGAGCCAAGACCTGTGGGAGGCGCAGGTGGCCCCGCCTGGAAGCCTAGTTTACAGCTTGCGGGAAGCGAGCCTCCTCGGGAGAAGAGAAGGCAGCCCTGCTGTGTGCGGCTGCATTCACTGATTTGGCAGAGCCGAGTGCGCCTCCAGTACGGCAGAGCTCCTGCTCTGCTCAGAGGCCCGATCTGGCAGAGTTTCTGGCGTGAGGCTGCTCTGCCCTGGGCAAGCCTTGCCCAGACTTGCCGCACGTTAGGCTTCCAGTCCAGATAGGAGCGGGCTGCGTGAGACTGGGAGATGCTACTGGCGCCTTCCTGGCCTCAGCTCCACTCCTGCCTTGCCTTTGAACCTAGTCCCCAGGCGTTCTTGTGAAAGACTTAGTTGCCGGTGGGTTGCACACTGCCAAGCGTCCAGTAGTGAGGGCTTTAATAAAGGCAAAGGGAGGGCTACTGCAAGTCGCCTCTTGCGTTTGCTTGACCACCCAGACTCTGCACTGCACGGAAAGCACAAGGCTCACAGGGCCCCTGGCTGGGGTCTGCAGCCCCACACTCCGGAGGGGAACTCTGGGAGCACCCAGACGGTGCCTGACAAACGTCATTTCCCTAGTGCTCTCCTCCCCAGCAGAGACGTTTGCAGGTGGTTGGGGCCTGCCCTTGAGTGTCTGGACTCCCTTCCACAGCCCCAGCTCAGGGAAGCAGCTCCTCAGCTAAGACCTGTAGGAGGCGCGGGGCGCCCCCTCCTGGAAGCCCAGTTTATAGCATGCCGGAAGCGAGCCTCCTCAGTACAAGAGAAGGCAGCTCAGCTGCGTGCGGCTGCAATCAGTACTTTCGCGGAGCCGAGTGCCCCTCCAGTACGGCTGAGCTCCAGCTCTGCGCAGAGGCCCGATCTGGCAGTGTTGCTGTTGTGAGGCTGCTCTGCCCAAGGCAAGTTTGCCCAGACTTGCCTTGCGGCTAGGCTTCCAGTCCAGGAAGTTGCAGGCTGCGCGAGACTGGGAGATGCTACTGGCGACTTCCTGGCCTCAGCTCCACTCCTGCCTTGCCTTTGCACCTAGTCCCCAGGCGTTCTTGTGAAAGGCTTAGTTGCCGGTGGGTTGCACACTGCCAAGCGCTCCAGCAGCGAAGGCTCTATTAGAGCAAAGGGAGGGCAACTTCAAGTTTCATTGTGTGGTTGCTTGACCTCCCAGACTCAGCACAGCACGGAGAGGACCAGGCTCACAGGGCCCCTGGCTGGGGTCTGCAGCCCCACACACCGGAGGCGAACTCCGGAAGCGCCCAGAAGGTGCCTGACAGACGTCATTTCCCTAGTGCTCTCGTTCCCTGCAGAGACGTGGGCAGGTGGTTGGGGCCTGCCTCTGCGTGTCTGGGCTCCCGTCCACAGCCTCAGCTCAGGGAAGCAGCTCCTGAGTCAAGACCTGTGGGAGGCGCGGGGGGCCCCACCTGTAAGCCTAGTTTACAGCATGTGGGAAGCGAGCCTCCTCGGGAGAAGAGAAGGCAGCCTGGCTGCGTGCGGCTGCATTCACTGCTTGGGCGGAGCCGAGTGCGCCTCCAGTACGGCAGAGCTCCAGCTCTGCTCAGAGGCCCGATCTGGCAGCGTTGCTGGCGTTAGACTGCTCTGTCCTGGGCGAGCCTTGCCCAGACTTGCCTCACACATAAGCTTCCAGTCCAGGAAGCAGCGGGCTGCGCGAGACTGGGAGAGGCTACTGGCGCCTTCCTGGCCTCAGCTCCACTCCTGCCTTGCCTTTGCACCTAGTTCCCAGGCGTTCTTGTGGAGGGCTTAGTTGCCGGTGGGTTGCACACTGCCAAGCGCTCCAGCCGTGAGTGCTCTATTAGAGGCAAAGGGAGGGCTACTGCAAGTCGATTCTTGCGTTTGCTTGACCGCCCTGACTCAGCACAGCACGGAAAGTACAAGGATCACAGGGCCCCTGGCTGGGGTCTGCAGCCCCACACACCGGAGGGGAACTCCGGCAGCGCCCAGAAGGTGCCTGACAGACGTCATTTCCCTAGTGTTCTCCTCCCCAGCAGAGACGTGTGCAGGTGGTTGAGGCCTGCCCTCCGTGTCTGGGCTCCCGTCCACAGCCCCAGCTCAGGGAAGCAGCTTCTGAGCCAAGACCTGTGGTAGGCGCACGGGGCCCCGCTTGGAAGCCTAGTTTACAGCATGCGGGAAGCGAGCCTCCTCAGGAGGAGAGAAGGCAGCCCTGCTGTGTGCGGCTGCATTCAATGCTTTGGCGGAGCCGAGTGCGCCTCCCGTACGGCAGAGCTCCAGCTCTGCTCAGAGGCCCGATCTGGCAGAGTTGCTGGCGTGCGGCTGCTCTGCCCTGGGCTAGCCTTGCCCAGACTTGCCTCGCGGCTAGGCTTCCAGTCCAGGAAGCAGCAGGCTGCGCGAGACTGGGAGATGCTACTGGCGCCTTCCTGGCCTCAGCTCCACTCCTGCCTTGCCTTTCCACCTAGTCCCCAGGCGTTCTTGTGGAAGGCTTAGTTGCCGGTGGGAAGCACACTGCCAAGCGCTCCTACAGTGAAGGCTCTATTAGAGGCAATGGGAGGGCAACAGCAGGGCTCCTCCAGCGGTTGCTTGACCGCCCAGACTCAGCACAGCACGGAATGTACAAGGCTCACAGGGCCCCTGGCTGGGGTCTGCAGCCACACACACCGGAGGGGAACTCCGGGAATGCCCAGAAGGTGCCTGACAGACGTCATTTCCCTAGTGCTCTCCTCCCCAGCAGAGACGTGTGCAGGTGGTTGGGGCCTGCCCTTGAGTGTCTGGACTCCCTTCCACAGCCCCAGCTCAGGGAAGCAGCTCCTCAGCTAAGACCTGTAGGAGGCGCGGGGCGCCCCCGCCGGGAAGCCTAGTTAACAGCATGCCGGAAGCGAGCCTCCTCAGTACAAGAGAAGGCAGCCGAGCTGCGTGCGGCTGCGATCAGTACTTTGGCGGAGCCGAGTGCCCCTCCAGTATGGCAGAGCTCCAGCTCTGCTCAAAGGCCCGATCTCTCAGAGTTGCTGGCGTGAGGCTGCTGTGCCCTGGGCGAGCCTTGCCCAGACTTGCCTCGCGTTAGGCTTCCAGTCCAGAAAGGAGCGGGCTGTGCGAGACTGGGAGATGCTACTGGCGCCTTCCTGGCCTCAGCTCCACTCCTGCCTTGCCTTTGCACCTAGTCCCCAGGCGTTCTTGTGGAGGGCTTAGTTGCCGGTGGGTTGCACACTGCCAAGCGCTCCAGCAGTGAGGGCTCTATTAGTGGTAATGGGAGGGCAACTGCAGGGCTCTTCCAGTGGTTGCTTGACCGCCCAGACTCAGCACAGCACGGAGAACACAAGGCTCACAGGGCCCCTGGCTGGGTTCTGCAACCCCAGACACCGGAGGTGAACTCCGGGAGCGCCCAGAAAGTGCCTGAGTGCCGTCATTTCCCTAGTGCTCTCCTCCCAGGCAGAGACGTGTGCAGGTGGTTGGGGCCTGCCCCTGCGTGTCTGAGCTCCCGTCCACAGCCCCAGCTCAGGGAAGCAGCTCCTGAGCCAAGATCTGTTGGAGGAGCAGGGGGTCCTGCCTGGAAGCCTAGTTTACAGCATGCGGGAAGCGAGCCTCCTCGGGAGAAGAGAAGGCAGCCCTGCTGTGTGCGGCTGCATTCACAGCTTTGGCGGAGCCGAGTGCGCCTCGAGTACGGCAGAGCTCCAGCTCTGCGCAGAGGCCCGATCTGGCAGTGTTGCTGTTGTGAGGCTGCTCTGCTCAAGGCAAGTTTGCCCAGACTTGCCTTGCGGCTAGGCTTCCAGTCCAGGAAGTTGCAGGCTGCGCGAGACTGGGAGATGCTACTGGCGCCTTCCTGGCCTCAGCTCCACTCCTGCCTTGCCTTTGCACCTAGTCCCCAGGCGTTCTTTTGAAAGGCTTAGTTGCCGGTGGGTTGCACACTGCCAAGCGCTCCAGCAGTGAGGGCTCTATTAGAGGCAATGGGAGGGCAACTGCAGGGCTCCTCCAGCGGTTTCTTTACCGCCCAGACTCAGCACAGCACGGAGAGCACAAGGCTCAAAGGGCCCCTGGCTGGGTTCTGCAACCCCACACACCGGAGGTGAACTCCGGGAGCGCCCAGAAGGTGCCTGAGTGCCGTCATTTCCCTAGTGCTCTCCTCCCAGGCAGAGACGTGTGCAGGTGGTTGGGGCCTGCCCCTGCGTGTCTGAGCTCCCGTCCACAGCCCCAGCTCAGGGAAGCAGCTCCTGAGCCAAGATCTGTGGGATGCGCAGGGGGCCCCTCCTGGAAGCCTAGTTTACAGCATGCGGGAAGCGAGCCTCCTCGGGAGAAGAGAAGGCAGCCCTGCTGTGTGCGGCTGCATTCACTGCTTTGGCGGAGCCGAGTGCGCCTCCAGTACGGCAGAGCTCCAGCTCTGCGCAGAGGCCCGATCTGGCAGTGTTGCTGTTGTGAGGCTGCTCTGCCCAAGGCAAGTTTGCCCAGACTTGCCTTGCGGCTAGGCTTCCAATCCAGGAAGTTGCAGGCTGCGCGAGACTGGGAGATGCTACTGGCGCCTTCCTGGCCTCAGTTCCACTCCTGCCTTGCCTTTGCACCTAGTCCCCAGGCGTTCTTGTGAAAGGCTTAGTTGCCGGTGGGTTGCACACTGCCAAGCGCTCCAGCAGCGAAGGCTCTATTAGAGCAAAGGGAGGGCAACTTCAAGTTTCCTTGTGTGGTTGC